>NC_051160.1:66830252-66992303 GCF_013339745.2 Dermacentor silvarum | reverse complement strand
AACCTCGGTACATCACCCTTAAGTACACAGCGTCCACGCATAGGTCCTGGCTCTTTGCATTTTCTAGTGCGCCAACCTGCAGTAAAACATTTCACTATTTAACTTTTCTCATTTCTATTCAGTGAGCGTCCTATCTGTAACATTTTCCGTGTAATGTAATTTGCGTGGATATTATAAAACCAAAATGACTAATAACTTGGAGCACTCTTTTCGCCTTGGTATAATTATTATTCTTGCCTCGTATTCCGCTGTTACAGCACGATTTAGCTTTCTGACATTTTTTTTAGTTGTTTTGAAAACACAAAAGTTACAATATCTACAATTGTACACCCAATGTTGTCTATGAGCTGCCATCATTTGCAGAGTAGATCGTCGAATATACAAACTTCGTTTTATTTTAGTGTTCTTATAATAATAGATCCCTGTTCTCATGTTTGTCTCCCTGAAGAATGTGGAGATTAAAACATGCACACGCCCTTTAATCGAAAAATACCATGTCTGCAATGCGTGTAAAAATTGAGTTAAGTGAAAATGGGAGCCAGGAGAAATAGCAAGTACATTCTACGTGTTGCAGAACAAGACAGGACAAAGTATACACTAATACTAGTTGGAAACACTGAAAGTGAATAAAGCATATCTGCGTAGCTAACACGCTAATATATCAGCCAGATTTAGTGAAAAGCGTTAGGCCTCGTTTTATGTGCCAGCTCATTAGCACTGACAATTTGAAAATACGAGTACAGCCTCCTTTCTGCGAAGGTTGAAGCATGCGAATTAAGAGTTGTTTTCTTGTATATTTTCTTACTTTAACACAGGTCCGATTTGTGAAATAGCAGGTGCAGGTCACATTTAGTAATATTGAGGTAGTGAATAATGTCACTGCTTGTAGTGGCAGATATTGAAGATAACAGACAAGCCACCCTCGAAAATCAACAAGTATACTGTAAATGACATGTGCTGTAGTGGCGTCTTCACAAATATCCCATCCTCGAATTTTAAGCGCTGGGGAATAAATAGCGAAGTGACGACCACTCACAATTTCTGTTTGTACAACCTCTGTTTCCTGTAATTGCGTTGTGCGGATTAGATTTATACGTTATTCCTACTTCTGATCAAGGAAACTTTTGCTTATTAGACCGCCTAAACAGTGGATGTTGATCTGCGCACGAGAACAGCAATTGTTCCACGTTAAATCAACGTCAAAGCTGGACCTACAATTAGCTGAAAGTTTGTGGGGTCTCACACGTGCTCTTGGGACAAAGGAACGACAACACAGTAGTGTAAACAATCAAAAGGCATTTATTGCACCTTTGATACACTATTGCACGCTAGCCGAATTACTACCCATAGAACATTCGCATGGGTGCGCGACAAATCAAGGATGTCCGACTCACCGCGACCGGATAGCGAGCGAATATGTTCGCTCCATGCTATGACACCATCGCCTAGTCGTTCACGTGTATGGTCACGCGAACGGTGGCGCGTTCGAACGATCCGTGTTCGTCCATTCCGGTGTCGTGCTCCTACGCCTTCTCGGGACGGTCCCGGGAAGCGGGCCGGCGCACGCTCGAAGAGTCCGTGCGTGCTGCTCGGCGACCCAAACGCCCAAAAGCCAGCGCCTTCTTCCTTTTGCACCCAAGTAACCCTCGCCGTTAGGTGGCGTTAGCAGCGCAACGCTAGCGCCATCTCTCGCAATACGCTGCCGCCGTAACGCCACGCAGCAAAGCCAGATTACAGGAGACGGGAGCCATGCGGGGAAAACAACATCAGGGGACGCGTGAGAGTCGCGCATCCCCACAAGTTTCAAAAAGATGTCATAGCTGAGCGCTTCATTATAGGTCTCGTTCATTGAGCGAATATATGTGCTAGGACCGCAACTATAACGACACTAGAAGCCCTTCTCCAAGCCACTACAGGTTCATTTCCAGTTTTAATGCCTAAGCATTCTTTGGCGAGTACCCCAGCATAATCTGTCCATCATGCAAAAAGTGTTAAGCCTTGTATCTGGTCAAAAATGCATCATTTGCAGACATTAAATCTTTATTATAGTGTAAATGCAGATGATTGGTAGCTTTATAAGCGATAAGGAACAATTGAAACAAACAAAAAAATTATCAGAGAGAATAAACGTACCCGCAGGGATACATAGGGCTCCATAGAAAATACAAGGGGAAACCTGTAGTAAGGGTGGCCCAACTGAAATGTGGGGGTGGGACAACTTGAGATTTAAGGATGTGCCATATGAAGTATGATAATGGGGCCAACTTGAAATTTGGGAGTGGGCCAACTGAAATTTGGGGTGGGCCAAATGAAGTATGGTATCGGCTAACTGAAATGAGGGGTTGGGCCAACTTGAAATTTGGGGGTTGGCCAACTTGAAATTTGGGAGTGGGCCACGTAAAATTTAGGGGTGAACCAAATGAAGTAAGGAGGTGGGCTAACTTGAAATTTGGTGGTGGGCAACTGAAATTTAGGGGTTGGCCAACTTGAAATTTGGGAGTGGGCCAACTTGAAATTTGGGGGTGGGCCTACTTGAAGTTTTGGGATGGGCCAGCTGGAAATTCGGGGGTGGGCCAAATGAAATTCGGGTGTATGCTTACGCATACTTAGACAATTCCAGTGGAGTTACTGGATACGTTTTATTGTGATTATCTATACAGATGCTCGAGAGAGAGAGAGAGAGATAAAACTTTATTTTGTCCATGATGGGGTCTGGGGGCGGCGGGGGTTGGGAGACTAACCCCCAGGCCTCCCCTTCCTCAGACGGCGGCCAGCCCTTGTTTTCTGGCGGCGTCTTCGGCCATCCGGACGGCCCAGAGCTGCTCTTCTGGGTCCAAGCTGAGCAGCAAAGTCTCCCACTGCTCGGCCGTAGTTATGATGTGTGTAGTGTTAGTGCGGTGAGTGTTGGTGGGTGTAGCTTTCGGGCATGCCCAGATGATGTGATCGAGGTCAGCGCGGGCCTCACAGGCTTTGCAGAGTGGGGAGTATGCATCGGGGTAAATTCGGTGGTATAGCACGGGGTTTGGGAAAGTTCGCGTCTGAAGTAGTCGCCAAGTGATGGATTGAGATTTATTCAGCGTTTTGTGTGCTGGTGGGTAGCGTAATCGCTCTCTGCAGTAGTGGAGGAGGATTTCTCTGAATGGTGAGCGGTACTGCGAGCCCGCGACTACGGCGACCGCCATGGCGTTCTGGTGGGGGTATTCCGCGGTGTCCACGTAGGCTACATCTGCGGCGTGGTCGTAGCACTTTTGTAGATGTTTAGCTCTGTCTGCACGTCGCTCCTGATTGTGTTCTGGGTGCATATTACGAGGTATGGGCGATATAACTAACTGAGCGCGAATGTTTGGAGGGACGGGTACTTTTGGTCCGAATTGGGTGGTGTAGGTTATGCCTAGGTTGCGCAGAATGTGTCTGCCCGTGGTGGAGTTGGCGAGTCGTTCATATTGGCTTATACGCTGAGCTTCAATAAGCTCGTCTATGGTATTGTGAAGGCCGAGGGCATCCAGTTTCTCGTTGGATGTGGAAATTGGAAGCTGTAGGGCTTGCTTATAGGCCCTCTTAATCATGGTGTTGAGTTTGAGCTTGTCAGTCGCATTGAGGTGAAGGTACGGGGCGACGTAGGTGATCCTGCTAAGGGCGTAGGTGGTTACCAGACGAAGTGAGGTTGTTTTCTTTCATGCCGTGATGTCGATTTGCGATGCGTGCTATGAGGCGAGTTGTTTCGTGTACATGACTATCCAATTGCTTGAGCATCTCCGTGTTTCTGCCGTTTTGTTGGATGCGTAAGCCAAGGATACGGATGCTAGGCACTGTAGGTATGAGTTGCTGATGCACGTGGAGTTGTATCTCGGGGGGATGAGGGTCTGGGCGTCGACCTCCCCACGTAGGCCTGTATAGAAGGAGCTCCTGATTTCTGTGGGGAGCAACCAAGGCCGCGTGGTTCTACGTATGCAACAACCTCGTTGATGGCTTGCTGCAGCGTGTCTTGGATGTCCCCGTCGCTGCCCCCGGTGACCCACAGGGTGATGTCGTCCGCGTAGAGGCTATGCTTGAGGTTAGGGATGCTAGCTAATGCAGGCGGTAATCCGAGCAAGGCCACGTTAAACAGAAAAGGGGACAGAACCGATCCTTGCGGCGTACCTTTGCTGCCAAGGTGAATAATTGGCGACTGCAGCCCTCCGATAGTGATGGTGGCAGTGCGACCTGTCAGGAAATCCTTGACGTAGTTATATGTTCGGTGTCCAACCTGGAGTTGTGCCAGTTGGGTCAGTATGGCTTCATGCGTGACGTTATCGAAAGCCTTAGTTAGGTCTAGCCCCAAGATGGCTCTGGTGTCCAGCCTCGAGCTTTTATCGCCATCGATAATTTGGTGTTTGAGCTGAATCATGATGTCCTGAGTAGAAAGTTTAGCGCGGAAGTAAACCATAGTACTGGGGAAGAGATCGTTGTCATCCATATGTTTGTGTAAGCGTGTGAGAATGACGTGTTCCAGGACCTTTCCGACGCATGAAGTAAGTGAGATGGGGCGGAGGTTTTCGAGTAGGAGGCGCTTCCCAAGGTTTGGGAATCATAATGATTTTGGCTTCTTTCCATTGTGGAGGGAGTTGTCCAGTTTGCCAGTACTCGTTAAAATAAGCCGTGAGGGCTGTTAGAGAATCCTTATCTAGGTTGTGAAGCATTTTATTAGTAATGCCATCAGGTCCCGGGGCCGAGTTAGGGCGGAGTGCGAGGATGGTTGCACGTACTTCTGCTGATTGTATGGGCGCGTCCAGATGGTCATTAGCGGTGCCAGTGTATGCTGGAGCGGGTGTAGTAGGTTGAGGTCCTACGTAGCAGTCGATCAGCTCTTGAAGAATTTGTGCGTCCGTGCCCGGATGGGTGTGAATAATCTTTTGCAAGTTGTGCTGTTGTGTGTTCTTGCTGTTGGCCGGATCGAGGAGGCAACGAAGGATATTCCACGTTTTGGGTAGGTTTGGTTGCCGCTCCATGCTGTCGCATGTACTGTGCCAATTTTGACAAGTAAGTTGTTGTGCATAGTCTTCGATATGAAGGGCGAGCGTGGCAATGCGTTTTCTGAGCGTTCGGTTGAGCTTGTTGCGTTGGTATCTGCGCTGCAGGCTGGCGAGGGCTTCCCACATATGCAGTAACTTGCTATCTGCCTCCTGCAGATTGGCTTCCTCTGGCACCAGTTTAGTTGCTTCGCTCACATCTTGCAGCAAGGATGCGACCCAATCTTCCAAAGGCTGTTGGGTACCGGAGAGAGAGGTGATGGCTCTGGTCTGCCGTAAAGCGTCCCAGTCTGTGAGGCGGAGTTGACGGCCCTTGGGCTTTCGCGGGTCCGCTCGAACTGTGGTTTGGATTATATAGTGGTCGCTGCCCAAGTTGTCTTGTGTGTTTATCCAGTCTGCCTGTTGTATTCGTTTTGCGATTGTCAGGTCCGGAGTAGTGTCTCTGCTAACGCTGTTTCCCACACGAGTTGGACAGGTTGGATCCGTGACAAGAGTAAGACCTAGGTTCTGTCCGTCAAGCCATAGTTGTCTTCCCTTTCGGCGGTCCATCGGGTATCCCCATGCCACCGCAGGGGCGTTTAGGTCCCCTACAATGAGCAGGGGGGCTCCTCTGGCTACTTGATCTGCTTTGGTGAAGAGTCGCAGAAATCTATGTTGTTGTTTGGGGCTGCTATATACATTGAGGATGAAGAGGCTCTGTTGCGTGCGCTTTGCAGACGGGATGATGTCCAGGAGAATGTGGGCTGCTGTATCAATGCTTGTGTGATGTTGTATAACCGGAATGTTTCGCTTAACTAGTGTGGTTACTTGGGGCCTGCGTCCATCATCCGAAACTGCGGTGTACGCCACGTATCCCGACAGCTTAGCCGGTTCTCCGGTCTCTTGTAATGCGATAATATCGGGGGAGGTATGCGGTGCGAGAGAGGTAATGTATTGCTGTAAATGCGCTCGTTTTCGCCAGAAGCCCCGGCAGTTCCACTTCCAAATGCAGTAGGTGGCTCGTTCGCGATTACTCGCAGCCATCTTTGTCGGGACGGGAGTACGGCTTCTTTAGGGGAGCTGCTCTGGGACGGAGTAGGGAATTTTCCAACTCTGTCAAACGGGTATTGTGATCTTGAGCCAGGGTCGCAACCATGTCTTGAAAGGCTTTGTGCGTGACGTCCATTTTTTCTTGCCGCTGTTTTTCTCTTGCTGCAAAGGCCTGCTCAATTCTGGGTAGCAGTAGCGTTTCGAGTTGCGCAGTAAGGAGGGTGTCTATTGCGCGTTCGAGAGCCTTTGTAATGGAGGCGTCGAGCAATTCGGCGAGTTTGCAGTCTAATGCTTCGCTGAGATTACGTTCGATCCGCTGTTGCAGCTGAGTGAGAGCCTCAGAGTTGACACTCCCTTCTGGAGTATATGCTGATGATGTCGCTTGTGTGATGGGTTCGAGGGCTTTGCGCTTGTGCGGGGTTGATTGTTGGATGGTGTGCGGCGACTCTACTGCAGGGACAGGAACAATGTCTGCATTTGATGTTAATCGCTTGGGTTGTGTGTCTGCAAGTTGTGATTTGAGCATAACGTTTTCTGTCTTGAGGTCTTGTATCTCAGCACGTAAGGATCGGAGCTCCTGCATGAAGCTGTGCATGGTAGCATCACTAACTGTGTTCACTGTGGTGGCTTTAGGTTGTGTGGTGTGACCTGTGTGGGAGACAATGCTGGCCCAGCTTACCTTGGGGGGAGCATCTTGGACTTTAGCTGTGGTCGCTCTAAGGGTGGCATTTCGTTGATGCTGCGTCGGTGTTGAATCCGGTCCGCCTCGGGAGTGGCTGCGTCCACGAGACCGGCTGCGTCCACGAGACCGGCTGGGTCCACCAGACTGGCTGCGTCCACCAGACCGGCTGCGTCCACCTGACCGGCTGCGTCCACGAGACCGGCTGCGTCCACGAGACCGGCTGCGTCCACGAGAGTTGCTGCGTTCGGGAGCTAGTGGTTGGGGCGTCGACTTCAGTGTTGGCTGAACTGAGTCTCCACTTGCAGAGGTCGATGGCCGAGTCTCCTGGTTCGCTTCTTCTTGTTTCAGTCGTAGGCGTTCCCTTCGTCGTTGGAGTAGGAGGTGTGGTGTCTGGAAGCGGCGATGACAGGCCTTATCGCCAGTCGTGTGGTCCTTGCCGCAGAGCGCGCAGCAAGGTTGACAGGTATGATCAGCCGGCGGATTTACTGTGTCACAGCTCTTGCATTTCTTCTGGGTCGGAGTGGGGCATACATCGGCCCTGTGGCCGACGGTGCCGCAGATGTCGCAGACCTCAATGCACTTCTTATGTAGATAGCATTTGTATTCTGCTCCACGATAGTAGACATGGTACGGTACTTGCTTTCCGTCGAATACGATGAGCACTGAATTCGTGTTGCCCATGCGTCGGGCCTGCAGAATTGTAGGGTTCTTCTTGTAAACGAGGCTCTTGGTAATGTCTTGATCGGTGTCATATGAAGGGATGTTATGTATAACTCCTTTGGCTGTGTCTTCCGGCGGTGTGGCGTATGCTGTGGCAGCGCAGCAGAGTGCTCCGATGGGGAGACTGCGGATGCGGCAGTATTTTTCGGCGTTAGACATGATTGGTGTGCTAACTACAATGACGTTATTATCCGCGCATGAGCGATATATGTCTTCCTACAGATGCTCGAGGTGCATTCGCTGTTCGCACCCCTGTCGTCTCGCTGTTAAAGTATCGACGCGCATGTGCGGCACGCCTGTGGAATGTTAGAACTTCTACAGATAGCAGCAGTGTGTTTATCTGCAAAAGCAACGGAGCCAAACTGGATGCACCGCCACGTTCCTCTGAATCGGCTCTGCAGGAGCCAGGGCAGCGTTCTGCTTCTCCTGCTGGCATGAGCGTTGTCCACTCACACATTAGAGTCCCTGTTGTGTAGCTGTGTGCATACCACACTGTAGTGAATATACTGCACTATCGGTAACAAAATTATCGTGTTTTACGTGCCAAAACCACGATCTGGTTATGAGGCCCGCCGTACTAGGTGACTCCGGAATAATTTGGACCCCCCGGGGTTCTTTGACATGTCATACTGAAACATGTCATACTAGAAAGACTCCAACACCATATGCAAACGCATAATCTCTTCCCTCACACAATAATTGGCTTCCGCGGGCATCTATCCACGCAAGACGTCATGCTTCAGCTCTCTGAAGAAGTCCTGCACCCCCGGCATGCGAAACGCACAAGAGCCATAATAGCACTCGACCTCACCAAGGCCTTTGACAATGTGGAACATACCGCAGTGCTGAAGGCCTTATCCGATGTACACTTAGGAGGAAGAACTCACGCCTATGTCACAGCTTTCCTACAGGCCAGGACTGTGATCCTTACTGTGGGAAAACTGACAACAAATAAACTCCAGCTGGGTAGCAGAGGTACACCGCGAGGATCAGTGCTCTCGCCACTCCTCTTTAATCTCACTGTCAGCCCCATGGCCAGACAGCTGGCAAATATTCCCAACCTCTCGCAGTCCCTGCAAGCAGACGATATTACCTTGTGGACCACCACAGGCAACATGCGACATGGAGGCTACCTTACAGGCCCAGGCTGATGCGGCGGAGCGGGCTGTGGCAATAAGCCTCGCGTGCTCCCCCACCAAGTCGGAACTTCTTGTTCTCCACCCTCCCAGGAGTCGCACACACCCAACCCCGCCCCGAGCATCCGTATCCATATGGGGACGTGCTCCATTCCAGAAGTCACAAAGCTACGAGTGCTTGGCATGGTCATGAAAAATAACGGCAAACACACGACGACCGTAACGAAACACCACCACAGTACACCACACTATGCGCCTGATCAGGCGAATAGCCAATAGACACAACGGGATGCGAGAGCATGACCTGAGAAGGTTAGTGCAGGCATTTGTCATGTGCATAGTAGTAGACTCGCTCCAATATCTACATCTCACCCAGGCGGAAAAGGAAAAAGTGGATGCCCTTATACGTCAAGCGAATAAGACAGCGCTTAACCTCCCAAACGCACACGCCAAATGAGCGCCTCCTTCACATGAGGGTACATAACACACTTGATGACCTCACGGTAGCCCACCGCACAGTCCAAATCGAGAGGTTGTCCTCTACCATCACAGGACGGCACATTCTGGACAAAATAGGACTAAGCCCGACCTCCGTGGAAGATCAGACATGTCCCTTACCATCAGACATACAGAACTGCCTCACTATCCTCACCCTGCCTAAAAACATGCACCCCGTGCATCACGAGGCGTGCAGGCAAGCCAGGGCAAAAACCATCCACAAGCAACGCCAGCACGACTGCCTCACGGTGTGAGTCGACGCCGCTAGCTACCCGCAGAAACCGGCCCATGCTGTTAGTGTGTCATATCAGCTTCGTTACGCCACAGCAGCCACAATACAGGCACGCACGTCCCTAGAGGCGGAGGAGGCTGCCATAGCCAGGGATATCTCCACCACTGCTGCCGAGGTTATTCTTAGCGACTCCAAAATTGCTCCAAACTGCGACATTTTTTGTAAGCAAGCATAATGAATTGATCCGGAAGTGTGCAGCGGAATATATCGAAACTCATGCTAGACACAATATTCCGCACATGTCTCGAACACTGACCAGGTATGGTTTCGCCACAGCCCTATAACATCCAATGTACTATAGCTTTTAATTCTTAAGCTATATAAAAAGAATTTGCAAATATTTATTGCGCGATTATGAGATCTTTTGTCAGGACTACTGCCTCTTTTGGTGCATGTAGAAATACGAAAATTTTTTTGCTTCGTTTCATATTTAAGATTATTTTTTTGATATTCTCATATGACACAAGAACACAAACATGAAGAGATCTACGCCTTGCGACAGCGTGCAATAATTGAAGAGAACGGCTTAGAATTAAGGTATAAAAAACTTACGAGGCAGGCCAGACGCTGTAAACAGAAGACAGGTGATGATGATAACATTAACTTTGAGTTTCATGCTAAGCTCCACAAAGCCCAACTTCGGATTATGGCTCAGAATGTGTCTGCAGAAGGCTGCGCAAGTAATGCAAGGGTTCATTGTCATAACTCGCGATTGAAGCGTTACATACAAGATTATATCTGAGTACTTGAGTACTTCTTTATTACACACTAGTCTTATGCACAGGGTACGCACAATATGTATGGTCCCATAGCCAAAAGCCACTACAGAGCCATTTAAACACCATTTACTACATCTAGTACTGCACCATTTACAAAAAAAACATATTTGAAAAACTGGAAATGGAATAATAAAACGAACGCAGAAAATGTAATGAAATAAATGCGAGGGGATACAAAATGGTGTCGCACACTGTCAGCAGCAAAGAAGAAACAAAAGAAACGTACACAACAGATGTCAGAATCATTATTAACCGATAAACTAATACAACAAAACACAACATTTGACAGTAAGAATAGTCTGCAAGGTAAAAAATTATTTCGCAGGTGTTAACAAAAATCTAACACCGGCCTATCAGTTCATGAAACAAAAAGCTATAGTTAAAAAAGTTACTTTTTCAGTTCTCTTGAGTGTTGCGAGTTCCTAATTTCATGCGGTAGGCTGTATTTCATGCTTTTGTTCCAGCAAATACTAGCAGTAGTTTGCTCTAAACCGTTTTATTGCCCGTAGATGTAAATTACAAAAACAAAATAAACTCTATACGCCAATCAGATTCTAAACAGCAAAAGGATGGGTCCGCTAGCAAGAATGCAAACTGTTTGCCATTTGCATAATATTGATATGAACTCAGCACCCCCCAAACCTACGTTAACTTTGCAATCACTCCACGGTGTTCCTCTTAAATCACACTTTATTCACTCCAAATGTCAACTTCATATGCCACATGGTTCTGAAACGACATCATTTAAGAAAAAGCTCTCAAGCGTAACTACCAAGGAAGTGGTAAATTTCCAGAACGTGCCTAATAACAGCACATACCTTTAAGTACGTCCAAACGTCAGCGTTGACATATAAAAACATGTCCTTCCTATTGTGCTAGCCCCAATGCTTCTATTAAACAAAGTTTCATCGACATTTGCAGCGGGGATTCTTCGCCACTTCTAGTGACTACTACGTTGTCTAAAAGTAATAAAACAAATGATCACGAAAAATTTTTGCTGAAAGCATCTGCGATTATAACCTATATAAGGGAATAGCCGAACGCTTCTAGAAAGTTAATCGCTTTATTAAAGGGGTCCTGAAGTGGCCTCAGGCTTGGCGAATAGCATGCGGATAGCATACGCTGGTTTGAACATCTCAGCCAAATTTTGTAGTCGTGCGTGAAGCGTGTAGCTCACACGCAAAGCGCGAAGTCACCTTTTTCACAAACTCTCTCTTTTCAAACGAGGCCTTCTACTCATCAATTTCGAAGTTGCCAGCGGCTTGCATATGTCGCCATATGCAAGAATCCCATAGACAGCTGCTATTGGCTGATAGCTTAATAAGACACGATTACTAGCGTAACAAGACAGGGACCAAAGAAAGAACACAGGACCCCGCTTGTTCCTTCTTTAGTCCCTGTCTTGTTACGCTAGTAAACACGTCTTATTATGCTCGTTACCAACTAGCCCAACTTTCTGCCTTAACTATGGCCGATAGCTCACATCAATCAAGAAGGTTGTTTCGATCAGTGCGCTTCTACCTACTGTTACTGTATAAATTTATTGACGCAGTTTAATAAACCGGCTTAAGTAAGGGAAAATCCGCGTTTCGAGTTAAGAATTACGTACTTCCGCAAGAAGCCGACAATCGTCTGCTCACGCTCGGCAGCTGTGGACCACCCGCGTAGGAGCTAAACTTTGGCCAGACTGCTTATTGGTGTCGTAGCCGTCGGGTCTCATTTAATTTTGATTAGATTTGAACACTCAAGTATCCTCGAACTACGCGAAACTTGGTCAGACCACACGTACGCTTTCCAGGGCTCACTCACTCTTTGCCGCTCCTGGCTATACATAGTTTTCACGGACGTCACATCCGGGGCGTATGGGATAGGTGGCCGCCATTACGGAGAACTGTATACTGCCGCTGGCGCCGCCCTTTGTAAGCGTGTGCCGGGTGCGATGCTTTCGCGCTGTGCGTGTTCGAATACCGTACAGCGTCGCAATGCCGATGTGCGCCATGATCGGCTGCAGTGCGAGAAGCAAGTCTGCCGCACAGAAAACGAGCATGGAGCCAGGAACCGGGCTGTACTGCTTGCCGAAAGTGATAACTCGGCAATGCGAGCGCACGAAAGTGCATGTTGTCGGAGGAGCGTCTCTGGCTCGCTCGCATAAACAGGAAAGATGTAAAGAACCTGGATTACGTCCGTGTGTGCAGTCGCCATTTCAGTTCAACTATTCATTTGCTGTGTTTCTTAAAATGTGTACACAGAGCCCACAGTCACGTTTGTTTAATTTTAACCGATTATCGGAACAGCGAGAATTTTCATTTTCAGCTCTGTCTGGGCACGTTGCTGCCCACTATGCCCGAGTAACGCTGGTTTTCACAGTGAAAAAAAAAAAAAAAAGGAGTGAAACGCTATCGCAGTGGGCTGTACCTTTTACGCCTATATTTAACCAGAGTTTCAGAAGGCCGTATTTAGGTAAGCGAATAGCGAAATAAGGTATTTTGCGTCGTACACAATGCCTGGCAGCGTCGAGCATTTGGAGCAGTGTACGGTGCCGTAATGAACAGCTAACCAACGAGTTCATGCAAATGGGTACCGTGTTAACCACGTTAATCCAGCGGTACGGATTTACAAATACATTTTTTAAATGTTTGTAACCTTACCTCGCTCAACACGATGACGCGCTTGGAGGCTAGACGCATTGCTGTCATGCCGCTAACTCGGCCACTTGTGAAGTAGTTATGAGCCTCAAGAGACTTGTATGCTTTCATTTCAGTAAGCGATACGTAGTTCGTCGACAGCACCAAATAATTTAAAATGTCAGCATGCGCCGTAACCGGTAGCAGGTCGACGTCCCGTCGTCGTGACGCTCCCGCCGCATGTGTACTGATCAACGCCGTCGCACATGTTGATTTTTGCTTCGTAGCGAGCACGCGTCGGGCCCACCAGCTCGGCAAAATATCATGGGCAGAATTCCTTCCGCCTGGCAATCGCCGTCATTGAACACGCGATAGTTCGCAAATCGCAAAATCAACGCCGAAAGACTGCACAGACGGCGCTCAAACATACGCGCGTATCGGTTGCAGTGCTCCAACATGACGGACGACCGCTAGCAGATGGCGCCGTGACGTCACGTGAAAACTATGTATAGACGCGTTGGCAGATATCGCTTTGTGTGCATCTATTGACAGCGCTTCAAAATGCTCAATTTGGTGTGGCTCTATCCGTCGGTCAAGCTCTAGTGCAGGACAAGGCGAGTCCGCACCACGTAGCACGGTCAGACTAGAGCATATGAGCGCGAGCGCGCACTCCAGCCCTGTCGTGAACATAGCAAACGTTGTGCACAGTTGCATGTAGCTGCATTTGCTACGTAGCGTAGATATCGCGGCCGCCGCTGGATGCCGCGACGAGCCCACTCGCTGAGCTCGCTGCGACTCGCTGAGGATAAACGCATGCCCTGTGTGGTCTTTGCGGGAGACGTGGCTCCAGGCGCGTGGCGAGCCGGCCTGAGCGCCAACATCCTACAAGAACAGCTCGCCTGCCTGCCGAGTTGCACACCTTCGAAATAAATTGCCATCATATTCGAAGGTCGTTACATTAGGAATCCTTTCAACACGAGTCCGCAAGGCGGCATCTATCGCTTACCCGATGTGGTCGCTGCCGGCGTACTCGCACGAGCCAACATTAAGACGACGTTTCGTTCGACTCTCGGGAAATTGTGCGATTGCCACAGAAATAAGTGCGAAAGGAAAAGCGTGGACAGTTGGGCTAGTTGGTGCGACATTTTAGGTGAGCGCTTAATTGCCGATGAAGGGCACAGATGCAGACAAGAAAGACGCTCTTTGAAAACAACGCCGACAGAAAGGACAGAGACCGACAGGAAAAACGTTATTCCCTGCCTGTATCTATGTCCTTTCCGTCGGTGTTCTTTTCATCATCAATTCAGCGCTCGACTACTTTCGAAATGTGCTATACTTGCCACTCGGTGCGAGAAAACGGAGCCGCGCATAGCCATATACTGTAGCACAGCAAAGAGATGAGACACCGTGAACTCAACCGTAATTTCACGGATAGCCTACGAGCTTGGGACGTCGCAGGCGACGAAATCGGAACTAGTGATGTCTGCATGAACATACAAAACCAAATTTGAACCGCGCGTCACGGTGACGATCAGTAGGCGGGGCGCTGTGGGCACGCTGTGCTCCGCCGTAACTTTCGCAGTGCAAGGCCCTGGAGAAGGAGCGGGAGCACCACGAAAGGATTCACAGGCGATCTTTGATTGCCAATAACTCCGCTTCTGCTGAACGCATTCAAGTAGTTTTTATTAATATTCACCGCGAAAGGATTCACAGGCGATCTTTGATTGCCAATAACTCCGCTTCTGCTGAACGCATTCAAGTAGTTTTTATTAATATTCACCGCGAAAGGATTCACAGGCGATCTTTGATTGCCAATAACTCCGCTTCTGCTGAACGCATTCAAGTAGTTTTTATTAATATTCACCGCGAAAGGATTCACAGGCGATCTTTGATTGCCAATAACTCCGCTTCTGCTGAACGCATTCAAGTAGTTTTTATTAATATTCACCGCGAAAGGATTCACAGGCGATCTTTGATTGCCAATAACTCCGCTTCTGCTGAACGCATTCAAGTAGTTTTTATTAATATTCACCGCGAAAGGATTCACAGGCGATCTTTGATTGCCAATAACTCCGCTTCTGCTGAACGCATTCAAGTAGTTTTTATTAATATTCACCGCGAAAGGATTCACAGGCGATCTTTGATTGCCAATAACTCCGCTTCTGCTGAACGCATTCAAGTAGTTTTTAATAATATTCACCACGAAAGGATTCACAGGCGATCTTTGATTGCCAATAACTCCGCTTCTGCTGAACGCATTCAAGTAGTTTTTAATAATATTCACCGCGAAAGGATTCACAGGCGATCTTTGATTGCCAATAACTCCGCTTCTGCTGAACGCATTCAAGTAGTTTTTAATAATATTCACCGCGAAAGGATTCACAGGCGATCTTTGATTGCCAATAACTCCGCTTCTGCTGAACGCATTCAAGTAGTTTTTATTAATATTCACCGCGAAAGGATTCACAGGCGATCTTTGATTGCCAATAACTCCGCTTCTGCTGAACGCATTCAAGTAGTTTTTATTAATATTTCTGAAATAGTTATTTTTACTTCAAATGCATTTCTATACTTCGATAAGAAGTGTTTCAGGACCTCTTTGAGGGAATGATGCGCTTGATGGCGTATATTTGTTAAAGTGATGACATTTAGTTTACGCTTGTTGTTTAATTGCGTAATTACACAGAGAATACAGTCGTTAATTAACACACCTGTGACGGTAGTTTAATAGGCTACTTTCGACATGCGCGTGTGTCCCCAGCGGGGCGAGCGCCGGCGTGGAACGCGATCGCTATGCTCTTCCGGAGTCCTCCACCCAACGTCTATACTACAGTGCGATTTCAGGTGCCACAGGGGGAGGGGGGCAGGGCGGCGGGAGAAAAGGTTGGCTGTCCTTACCCAGCGCTTCACCAGAGCCATCTAAACCTACAGAGACCGCAAAACTCAGACGTGACAGCACGTGTGTCTCAAAGAGCTAGTTGGCGGTCGGTGACGAACGCGCGCCGCAATTCGGTTGCGCGAGACCGCACGCCATATGCATCAGAGCATTTGTGTCGAAAGTCCGACCACCGACCATCAACCGACCCCCAACCAGGAAAACCGGCGAAAGAGGCAAATAAAGCGCTTTTAAAAAAAGTTGTCGCAGTTTCACCTGAAAGGCGAAGCATCAATTGCGATAGCAAACTTGTAGAGAGCTATACGGAGTAATGATATTAGCTTTATCAGCTGTATAAACTTGGACATGCAGCAGCATCGGCAACACGCAGAACTGTTGTCGACGCCATCGGCGTTTTGCCCGCGTTCGCTCAAAATGCGTGCGGCGTTGGTGACTGTTGCCGGAGCCTCTGATATAAATAGGCACTGCGTGCCGCAGCTAAACGCCGCCTCCCTTCCCTCCCCCTCCCCCACGGCCTCTCGCTCGTCGGAAGAAGGCGCGTTTGCTCTACATACATGGTGATTGTGAAGGAGAACAGAGACGCCTACTTCTGCAGCCCTTAAGCGAGCACGGCGCAGAACGCGCGTTTGTTCGCCGCCGTGCGTTCACTCCCCGTGAAAGACGCGGGGAGTGAACGCACGCTCTTTGGCCATTATTGGCCCTTGCGCCATTAAACCCCATATATCATCAAAGACGCGCCCCTCGCGCCCTTTCACTCGCACATACAGCGTTCGGCGCGCGGCGACGATGGAGTTCGCCCTGACTGTCGAAGAGAGAGGTTGTGTTGCGTCTCGCTCCGACGACCTCGCCTCGCCAGTCGCGCCTAGCTCTTCTCCCGTGCGGTCGTGCCTGCACATCGCCCCGGCGTGTGCTGCACGAGCCGCGTGGCTCACCATCGTCGGCGACGTCACCTGCAGCCGCGCACGATTTGCGCGTCCCAACGCGCAACCCTGTGTGTTCCCTGCGGGCTTGCATCGTGCGACGAGTGGATTTGCTTCAGTGTTGTGCTCCGCGAGTGGCGTTTCCAACCCGACATCTGTGCCGCGTCCCCGGCTGTGCCGCCTCGTGCGCGCATCGCGTGGTCGGTGCTGTGCGCGCGACGTGCGTGTAGTGTGTTTGCCCCCTGTGACGCGCGGTTCGCGTGTTGACTGCGGAGCCGAACGGCATGGAGGGCTTCCGCAGGCCAGGAGAGCGCCCGCCGCGCGCGGGCCATCGTCGAAGTGCGAGCGCGTCTCTCGCGACCTTTGTGCCCGTGACGCTACAAGCGTCGCGTGAGCGAGGCGAACTAGAGGTGCGCGCCGCCGAGATCGTGGACGCGTGGATAAAGAAACAGGCCACCACCACCCAAGCAGCTGCCGCCGCGGCCGCGCCCGCCGTCACCGAGACACACGTGGCGCCGGCTAAACCTTCCCCGCAAGCGAGCCTTCCCCCCTCGGAGCAGGACGCCGCCATTGCTGCCATGGCGAGCACCCCGCTGCCCCCATCCGACGACGAGGAGGCCATGGACTCCTCCTCCTCGCGCAAACGCATGCGCGAAGCAGAGAGCGAGGAGGAGGAGCAAACCGGTCGCCGCAGGCTGCCGCCGCCGACCGCCCCACCTTGCCCGGAGAGCAGGGACGACGGCGACGCCATCTCCCGGCGCCCGAGGGACTCAGCCGCCTCCTCGTCATCGCCCGCGGCACGAGATGGCGCCCCCGCCGATCCGCCGGCTGCGCCGGCTCTCCTGCTCCTCTCGACCACCAGCGCCGCCCCTCGGACGCCCGGCGAGTCGTCCGCTGCCTCCTTCGCGCTCTCACCGAGGGAGGGCGCGCGCATCAACACGGTCGCTCCTCCGGCTGCCGGTGAGGCTGGCGCGAGCTCTCCTGCGTCGTCTGCTACGGCGGATGCTCGTGACGCGCCCGAGTCTGTGCCGTTGGGGCTCGCGCACGATCCCCGAGCAGACAGAGCCCCAGCCGGTCCGACGCAGCACGGCCTCGCCCACCCAGCGGCGAGGTTCCTGAAGGATCCCCCCCACCACACTCTACCGAGGCAGGAGGGGAAAAACAAGAAGCAGAAGAAGGCGGGGAAAAGCTCTGCACCCAAACAGGCTTCCCCCCCTGCTGCCCCTCCGGCCCCGACGCCCACTCTGGAGGGCTCCGGCACACCCACAGCAAAGGCTGCTGCACAGGAGGCCCCAACCACCCATGCACCACCAGCTGAGGGCTTCCAGCTGGTGCTGTCCAAGGCCGATCGCCGCCGCGCAAGGGCACCAGTGAGTGCTGCCATCCCGGTGAACCCCGCGGTCATTGGCACGGCCCTCTTCCGCCCATCTGTGGTGGGTGGCACTTTCAGAGGAGCACCACGCCTCTCTCTTGCGGCGGTGCTCTCAGCGCGGCCAGGTGTTGCCGCTGTGAGAGTCAATCACAGGCGCAACATCGTGGCCGCCGACGCCACCACCCAGAGGTGCTTGGAGGAGCTGCTGGCCACCACGGAGCTCCGGGGAATACCGGTGACTGCCCGGCAGCCTGCCGAGCGAGGCAGGAGCACTGGTTTTGTCCACGGCGCCGACGGCATCCCCGCAGACGCGGACCTGCTGGGGGCCATCGAGTCGGGAGTCCCAGTGCTGGCTGCTACCAGGGAGGCCAACACCATCACCATCCGGTTCGCGGGGCCGGTCCCCCCTGAGCATGTGAGCCTCTACAAGCTCCGGTTCAGGGTGCGACCGTCCAGACCGCGTCCACTGCAGTGCCAGCAGTGTGGCCGCTTTGGGCACGTGGCTGCCTCCTGCGACTCGCCATCCAGCTGCCGTCATTGTGGGAGGTCTCACGAGCAGGGTGACAGCTGCCCCAACGCGGCCCACTGCCGCAACTGCGGTGGCCACCACCCCGCAAATACTCCTGCCTGCCCCAGGTGGCAGGAGGAACGCAGGGTGGCCACCATCTTGGCAACAGCGCCTGCTCCCCTCTCCCGCCGGGCAGTCCGCGCTGGTGTCCGGGAGGAGAACCTGCGGGCCAAGGCCACCTCAACGCCTGTGCAAGGCCTGTCTTATGCACAGGCACTGGCCCGGCCTCCCACAGGCGCCCCAGCAGAAGGCAGCCCCCCCCGGACGGCCACCCACACCGGCCCCACGGAAGCAGCGACGCCAGCCGCCAGCCACCCCTGGGAGCGAGCCCACCACAGCCCCAGCATCACTGGCAATGCCTGGCCCGGACCCTCGGGACCAGATCATTGCCAGCCTGCAGCTCGCCCTGAAGGCCATCGGGGAGATGCTGCCTGCCGAGAGCCCCCTCCGAGCCATCTGCCTGCAGGCAGTGGCAGTCCCGACCACAGTCAACCAGCATGGCTGATCCCTCACCAGCCACAGCTGGGAAATGCCGTCGCCGCCCGAGTGTTCTCCAATGGAACACCAACTCACTGCGGCGGCGGCATGCAGAGCTCTGCGCGCACCTCCTGCGGTGTGATTTCGACGTCCTCGCACTGCAGGAGGTGTACACTGTGGCCGAGGACCTGCGGCTGCCGGGATACACGGGCTACTCTGGCGCCACCACCTGCTCGACGCAGAGCTGCACGGACGCTCCCTGCCTGCAGGGTGCCCACAAGAAGGGGAAGCCGAGGACTGCCATCTACGTCCGCAGCAGCCTGGCCCACTCGGTGACCCCAGTCTCGGACGTCGTAGGCGGCGCCATGGAGTGCTGTGCTGTCACGGTACGCCTTGACAGACAGGACACGACTGTGGCGAGCGTCTACGTTCGTCCTGGACAACAGTGGGACCCCTCCAGCCTGGTGCGGCTTGCAGCACGCCTCGGCGGACATGCAGTCCTGTGCGGTGACTTCAACGCCCACCACACCGACTGGGGCAGCCGCAGGTGCACCCGCCGAGGCAGGGACCTCTGCAACGCCATCAGCCGAGCAGGCCTGGTGGTACTCAACAAAGGAGGACCCACGTACGTCCGCCGTGGGGTGAGCACAGCCATCGACCTCTCCCTCACCACCGAGCAGCGCTCCTATGACTGGGCTACAACTCCCGACACTTGGGGATCTGATCACTTCCCCATCTTGATCACCCCCGGGTGTGGGAGAAGGCCGAGGTCACGAACATACCACGTCACAGACTGGTCCCTGTTCAGGAAGCGCTGCAGTGAGTTGGAAGATGGCTGTGACCTCCTGAGTGCCATCATGGAGTGCGCCCAGGCAGCCACAGTCCAGTGCTCTGCTCTGCCCGATACTCCTGCCCCGGATCTGCTCCTGCTCAACCTCCGTGCGTCCAGGCGACGCGTGGAGCGCCGAGCAATCCGGACGGGCAATGCAGAGCACTGGACCGAATACAGGAGAGCGGATGCCCGCTGCAGACGACAGGCCAGGCGCAGAAGGAGCCAGAGCTGGGGGAGCCTCTGCGCCACCATCGAGAACCGCTCCAAGGGCCCCCTGGCCTGGCGCCTCCTAAAGTCCCTGACCGGCAGGAAGGTCAACCGCCACCCCGTCCTCGCGGTGGCTATCTCGCTGGGCATCAGCGAGGCGGCCCTGGCGGAGTTGCTAGCGGACCACTTCGCCCCCCCGGCTGCCCTCGCTGCGGCCATCCTGCCGGTCGGACTTCCCCCTGCCAATCCGCCTACCTGCCTGCTGGAGCTGCATCCGGAGTGGGCGACCAGCCAGATCGCGGCCATCTGCCAGGACCCACTGACTCTCCACGAGCTGCAGATGGCCCTGAGGAGGGGCAAGCGTCGCAGTGCACCGGGAGCAGACGGAGTGACACTCCAGATGCTCCGCAACCTGGCCACCAGTGAGCAACGACGCCTGCTCGACTGCTACAACAACATCTGGTGGTCAGGACAGGTGCCGGAGGCCTGGCGCACAGCCATCGTGGCCCCCATTCTGAAGAGCAATAAGCCGGCTAACGAGCTGTCCTCATACCGACCGGTCTCTCTCACCTCCGCTGCCTGCAAGGTGATGGAGGCCATTGCTCTGGCACGGCTCGAATGGGTGGCCCGCGCCTGCGGGTTCCTCGCGGACCAGCAGACAGGCTTCCGGCGCCGAAGGTGCACTGCGGACTCCATCGCAGACGTCGTCTCCACCCTGGAGGACGCCAGGGCCAGCGGAGACCTCGCCATGCTCCTCCTCATCGACGTCAAGGGGGCGTTCGATGGCCTCCCACATGCGGTCGTCCAGCAGGCTCTGGACCTCCTGGGCATTGGCGGCAACCTGCGGCGGTTCCTGTCATCGTTCCTGAACGACCGCACCCTCAGGGTCCGCGTGGGCCATGCAAGGAGCACTCCCCGTCCGGTCGCAGCAGGCGTACCACAAGGGTCAGTGGTGAGCCCGTTTCTCTTCAACCTCGCCCTGGCCCGGTTGCCTGCTGCACTGCCGACCGACCCTCACTACAAGGTGGAGTGCTCCATCTACGCGGATGACATCGCCCTGTGGGTGCGGGGACCGCCACAGTCAAGCCGCCACGTGTGCCTGGCCCTCCAGAGAGCCCTGGACACCACGGCCGCCTACCTGGGAAGCATCGGACTCTCGGTTTCGACGGGGAAGACGGTGGCCCTCCTCGTCCACCCGAGAGCAGCGGCACGGCGCTCAGCTCCCCGGCTGCAGCTGGAAGGCGTGCGCATCCCATGGAGTACGACTGTGTCGTACCTTGGGCTGCGCATCGACCACCGGCTAACCTGGCGACCGGCAGTCGGGGCCATGCAGACCCAGACCATCAGGGTCCGCAAGGCCGTGTCGCAGCTCCTTGCTCATGGAGAGGGCTGCTCGGTGAAGTGGGCCCTGCGGCTCTACGAGGCGGCGGCCACATCACGCCTGCGGTACGCCCTCCCGCTGGTGGCGCTGCCGCCACGCCGCCTCGAAAAGTTGGAGCTGCAGCACCGGGCGGCCATCCGACTCTGCCTGGGCGTCCCCCGGAGCTCCCAGATTGCCGCTACCCTTGCGGAGGCTGGAGCATGGCCCCTGTCGCTCCTCTTCCTGCAGCAGGGGCTGAGGCACGTCGACCGCCTCCACCATGCTCCTGATGGCAGAGGCCTGCTGCGTCGCCTCCAGTCCCGGCCTTCCTCAAGGATGGGTCAGCTGTGCCGCCTCTACGAGGAGGTGGTTGGCAACCCACCGCCGAATGCGGTACAGCTGCCCCCACCGCAGAGGCCTCCTGTCCCCATCGCCACGGAGCTGCCCGGGATTTCGAAGAGGCGCTCACCCGCTTGCGCCCTGCAGCAGACGGCCGCCTGCCTCCTGGACGAGACCCTCGGAGACCACCTCCTGGTGTACGTCGACGGTTCGGTGGTACCGGACACCGGCTCTGCCACGGCGGCCTGCACGGCACCAGCCCTGCAGAAGAGCAGGCAGTGTCGACTGCCCAGACACGCCAGCTCGACTGCAGCGGAGGTGGCAGGCCTCCACCTGGCCGTCGACCTACTCTCTGAGGAGCTTCCTGGGGTACCAGCGGCCATCCTCTGCGACTCCAGGGCAGCCCTCCTCGGCCTGCAGAGGCCAGAAAGCGCCAGCCTTGGAGTCGCACTGCTGTCTACCCGGCTGACAGCGCTGCAGGACGCAGGCCACCCGGTGTCCCTGCACTGGATCCCCGCCCACGTAGGGATCCCGGGCAACGAGGCAGCCGACACCCTGGCGAAGGACGCCCACCACACCACTGTGCCCCTCAGTCGGGCCGTGACGGAGGGCGACTTCACAGGACTGAGGCTGCGGCGACACCTGGCGACCCACCACCCAGACAAACGGGTGGCACTGGGATGCCCCCCACGACCACTCCCCCAGCGAGGCCTGGCTCGCAGGGAGACCTCGCTCCTTCTCCGGCTCCGCATCGGCTGCAGCTGGACGGCAGCACGCAGCTACCGACTGGGACGAGCGACGTCCCCGGCCTGCAGCTCCTGCGGGGAGCCGGAGACGATCGAACATCTCCTGCTGGCCTGCCCGGCGTACCTCCAGCAGCGGGGCCCACTCCTGCAGGAGTTCCGCCGCCTGGGCCTCCCCTGTGGCAAGGAGGAAGATCTCCTCTTCCCCGGCCGACACCACCTTTCTGCACTTCGAGGCGTCGTGGAGTTCCTTGACTCGTCAGGGCTCTCCGCACGCCTCTAAGGACATTTCTACAAGCGGGAAGGCCTCACGGCCTCCCACTCCACCCCGGGCCTGACCGGCCTGGCACAACACCCCTGCAGACTCTGCAGCACGCCAAGGCCTTCCATCTCGGCCTGATACGTGCCGCCTATGCCTGCCGGTTTTGCTTCGCCCAGCCATGGCGTCTCCACTCTATCCCTTCTTTCGCTCCCACTTACCCCTCCCCGTTGGCGCTGAGCCGTGCTCCCTCAAGGGCTGCAGAAGATAGCGCCAACCTTTCCCTTTCCCTCAAGAACCACTTACCTACCGGCGACGATTTCTTCTCCAAATGACGTCATACGGAACCTCACGACGACGGCGACGGCGACGCCGACGGCAGAAATCTGCTTTTGAGTGTCCATATAATTGCTATCGCAATAAAAAAAATTCACCGACGATTACGATACTCCCTAATGCAAAATTTGAGCACAGCTCTGTACGTGTTCTCATTTCGCGATATACTAAGGCATCGCACCGATCACCGCACCGACTGGCTGAGCCACGACGCGCGGCGCTATATATAGACCGGCCACACAGTTGCCGCTTCCCGACAACTGCAGCTTATGCAACCTTAATCGTTACCGGGAAACGGTTGCTGCGAACGCTGGCGGCGAACGCTATGCGCGAAGACGAGCTTTCTGGTTGTTTTATTGCGATAGCAATTATATGGACATTCCAAAGCAGATTTCTGCCGTCGGCGTCGCCGTCGCCGTTGCCGTCGCCGTCGCCGTCGCCGTGAGGTTCCCTATGACGTCAATGGAGATGAAATCATCGCCGCGCGCCGCCGAACGCTGTATGTGCGAGTGAAAGGGCGTGAGGGACGCACGCTTTCACGGGGGAATGAACGCACGGCAGAGAACAAACGCGCGTTCTGTGCCGTGCTCCCTTAAGGGCTGCAGAAGTAGGCGTCTCTTTCCTCCTTTACAATCACCATATATGTAGAGCAAACGCGCCTTCTTCTGACGCACGAAAGGCCGTGGGGGGGGGGGAGGGGGAGGGAAGGCAGGGGACGTTTAGCTGCGGCACCAAGTGCCTATTTATATCAGAGGCTCCGGCAACAGTCACCAACGCCGCACGCATTTTGTGCGAACGCGGGCAAAACGCCGATGGCGTCGACAACAGTTCTGCGTGTTGCCGGTGCTGCTGCATGTCCAAGCTTATACAGCTGATAAAGCTACTATCATTACTCCGTATAGCTCTCTACAAATTTGCTATCGCAATTGATGCTTCGCCTTTCAGGTGAAACTGCGACAACTTTTTTTTAACAGACAGACATGAACTTTATTTGGTCCTGAGGAACTACGTGGGGACCCCCTGTGGGAAGTCCGTAGTAGTCGCTGGCCGCGTCCACGTGGGGCAGGAAGACCGTGGTCCGTGGTTGTTTTATTGCGATAGCAATTATATGGACACTCAAAAGCAGATTGCTGCCGTCGGCGTCGCCGCCGTCGTCGCCGTCGCCGTCGCCGTGAGGTCCGTATGACGTCAATGGAGATGAAATCGTCGCCGCGCGCCGAACGCTGTATGTGCGAGTGAAAGGGCGCGAGGGGCGCGCGCTTTCACGGGGAGTGAACGCACGGCAAAGAACAAACGCGCGTTCTGCGCCGTGCTCCCTTAAGGGCTGCAGAAGTAGGCGTCTCTTTCCTCCTTTACAATCGCCATATATGTAGAACAAACGCGCCTTCTTCCGACGCGCGAAAGACAATGGGGGGGAGGGGGAGGGAAGGGAGGCGACGTTTAGCTGCGGCACCAAGTGCCTATTATTGCGATAGCAATTATATGGACACTCAAAAGCAGATTTCTGCCGTCGGCGTCGCCGTCGCCGTCGCCGTCGCTGTCGCTGTCGCCGTCGCCGTCGCCGTCGCCGTGAGGTTCCGTATGACGTCATTTGGAGATGAAATCGTCGCCGCGCGCCGAACGCTGTATGTGCGAGTGAAATGGCGCGAGGGGCGCGTCTTTCACGGGGAGTGAACGCGCGGCGGAGAACAAACGCGCGTTCTGCGCCGTGCTCGCTTAAGGGCTGCAGAAGTAGGCGTCTCTTTTCTCCTTTACAATCACCATATCTGTAGAGCAAACGCGCCTTCTTCAGACGCGCGAGAGGCCGTGGGGGAGGGGGAGGGAAGGGAGGCGACGTTTAGCTGCGGCACCAAGTGCCTATTTATATCAGAGGCTCCAGCAACAGTCACCAACGCCGCACGCATTTTGAGCGAACGCGGGCAAAACGCCGACGGCGTCGACAACAGTTCTGCGAGTTACCGGTGCTGCTGCATGTCCAAGTTTACACAGCTGATAAAGCTAATATCATTACTGCGTATAGATCTCTACAAATTCGCTATCGCAATTGATGCTTCGCCTTTCAGGTGAAACTGCGACAACTTTTTTTAACAGCAAAGCTGTTTAAGCTATCCGTAACTCCGTTAGTCGTCCGCGAAAAACTGCGCCGAGCTATGACGTCACCTCGCGTTGCCTAGTAACCGCCGGTGCAGGGGCGCGCTCGCTTCGCCCGATACATACATGGTAGAGTGTACTAGACAATGGTCTAGTGGGCCGAACGGCGCTCTGCCGCTGAGGCGCCGCGTGTGGAAAAATAGTGCGAGGGCGCTGCGAGCGAACTGGATTGGGGCGGAGACGCGCTCCGCGGCATATTCAACGTACTTTCGCTGCGGGCGCCGAGGCCGATTGCGCATAGTACGCTCTTAAAATAGTGCTTTATTTCAACTACAACTTTATGTTTACACCATTTTGTCAAACGTATATATTTGAGGCAGGGATTATACAACGCGACGTCTTCAATTTTGCTGTCGTTGTCAAGCACGTCGTCTGCTAGCGAGCGCGCGTTCGCTACGCGGACGCTGGCGCACGCCCAGTTTGTCTCGCAGAACCTCTGTGCAGTACATTTGTTGCTTTGTTTTAGTTGCTTTGGTGCGGCCATGACTCTTGAAGGAATGTGCCAAATGTAGTTTAGCCAGGTGAACTGCTGTTTTTACCACTGTCCTCTAAAAGTAACTGGTATCTCCGCACCATGAAGGCTACGTAAAAAATTTTTATTATTGATATCGTGTCATTTTACACGCGCTTCTTGTTGGTGGATATTGATCAGGGACAATGATCGAAGAAAACAATATTAGAGTGAAATAAACCAGGTTTATTAAATGCGTGGCGCGAAGAATGACCAATGTATTTCTAGGTAATTAAATCAAACGGTACATAGACATATATATTTACGATATATATATATATATATATATATATATATATATGTAAGGGAAAAAACAAATATTCTAAATGCAATAATTGAAAAAGTGAGAACTCCCGCCCGGAATAAGCGCCCGTGTTTGCAGTAACAAACACACTTATTAGTGAATACTGGAAATAAAACTCTCATCCGCAGAAATAATGTTAACAGCAAGCAAAACCACACACACACACACACATATATATATATATATATATATATATATATATATATATATATATATATATATATATACATGCGTGTGTGTGTGTGTGTGTGTGTGTGTGTGTGTGTGTGTGTGTGTGTGTGTGTGTGTGTGCAAGTGTTATTATTATACTCTACGACGCCGAATAGTCATTTCCGTTCGAATGTAACTCAAAACAGCACTATTGAAATCTCAAAGGAGATTGACTGCATGCAAGTGAGGACTGTTATTCCGAATGATTTTGCTGCCGGGGAGTCGTGGCTGTTGCGCAGAGGCGCAGTTCCTGAGAGAATTAACGGACGGCCGGGTGTTAATAAGTTCTGATTATACAAGTTTGTAGCTCTCATTCAATATAAACGCGCCGTTTTGGGGCAGCCTGTAAATCTGCTAACTTGACCCGGACAAGAATTTTTGACAGTCTCACCATGTTTGCAACCCATTAAAACTGAGTGGCCCATGGGGCACCACACTTATCTTCTTCAACGAACGCAACAGATCTGCACGTATCTCTACGTGTATGTGAGACATGTCGTTCCTTTAATTGTTTCATTATAGTCGTTATGATAGTGCAACGGATAACTGAACGCAGCCGTTTGTAATATACAAGCTGCAGAGTTGAGCGGTCATACATTTGGGAACGGCATTACGTTTACGCATGAAATATAGGATAAGCGTAACATGTTTTTCTCGGAAATCAGACTCGAGAATAATTTATGTTGTTTACACCCCCAGAAATAAGCCGAAGAACGCAGCCACATTCTTTTTTTCTTTTTTTAATATGAGCAAATTCTTGGGTTTTACGTGGCAAAACCACGATATGATTATGAGGCACCCGGTTTAGTTTTTGCCACCTGGGGTTCTTTAACGCGCACCTAAATAGAAGTACACGAGTCTTTTTCCATTTCGTTCCCATCGAATTCCGCGCCCTGGATTGAACCTCGAGCTCCAGAATTAGCAGCGCAACGCCGTATCCACGATATAGGCACTAATTAGGCTACCGCGCAGGCCTGCTTTCTTTCTTTTTTTTTTTTTTTTTTGAAGTATCAACTGAAAAAAAAAATTCAACGTATGGCTTACGACCAAAGATTAGCATATAGAATGGCTAACTAAAACCGTTTTCGGCGCTCGAGGTCCGACTGCAATAAATGACCCCGTACCAATTACTCCGAATGGCGGAAACCTGAATGGAATGTTGCACTGCAGTTTACTCTTTTTTTTTTAAATCTATACCAATGCTTCCCGTAAATCTAAGTACAAGGCGCTGGTTGGGGCAGGTATGCTTTACTTGTTTGAAGCGGCAAGCAGGAAGGTTACATATGTTGGTTCGTCTGCGTTTCGCAAGACCTACTGATAGAAAACTATATGCGCAACAATACACACGAGAGATACATGTTGCTTGAAGAACGAGAAAAATATTTTTTCTCCAAAGGGAACCGTACAATAACATAGTAGAATGAAAGCCGACACTGCGGCCGCAATGCACGGGCAATCACCAAGCGGCATTAAAAATAAAATGAAGAGAAAGAAAGGCATTTGTTGTTAAGACACATCATCATCATCATCATCATAATCAGCCTATATTTATGTCCACTGCAGGACGAAGGCCTCTCCCTGCGATCTCCAATTACCCCTGTCTTGCGCTAGCGTATTCCAACTTGCGCCTGCGAATTTCCTAACGTCATCATCCCACCTGACTTTCTGCCGTCCTCGACTGCGCTTCCCTTCTCTTGGTATCCATTCTGTAACCCTAATGGTCCACCGGTTATCCATCCTACGTATTACATGGCCTGCCCAGCTCCATTTCTTCCGCTTAATGTCAACTAGAATATCGTCTACCCCCGTTTGTTCTCTGATCCACACCGCTCTCTTCCTGTCTGTTAACGTTACTCCTAAGATTTTTCGTTCCATTGCTCTTTGTGCGGTCCTTAACTTGTTCTCGAGCTTCTTTGTTAACCTCCAAGTTTCTGCCCCGTATGTTAGCACCGGTAGAATGCAATGATTGTACACTTTTCTTTTCAACGACAGTGGTAAGCTCCCAGTCAGGATTTGGCAATGCCTGCCGTATGCACTCCAACCCAATTTTATTCTTCTGTAAATTTCTTTCTCATGATCAGGGTCCCCTGTGAGTAATTGACCTAGATAAACATAATCCTTTACAGATTCTAGAGGCTGACTGGCGATCCTGAATTCTTGTTCGCTTGCCAGGCTATTGAACATTATCTTTGTCTTCTGCATATTCATCTTCAACCCAATTCTTGCACTTTCTCGATGAAGGTCCTCAATAATTTGTTGTAATTCCTCTCCATTGTTGCTCAATAGGACAATGTCATCTGCAAACCGAAGGTTGCTGAGATATTCGCCATCGATCCTCACTCCTAATCCTTCCCAGTCTAAGAGCTTGAATACTTCTTCTAAGCATGCAGTGAATAGCATTGGAGAGATTGTGTCTCCTTGCCTGACCTCTTTCTTGATAGGTCTTAAGACATATATACATGTCATATTCGATTATGAACACCGTTTGATCGGTCTGAACGCAAATATCAGCGCGCGAAGTAGTACGAATGACCCTGCCGAGCAGTATCGCCAGCAGTTTCCAACGGCGCGACCTTGATGCGGCCCAATCCACTTCGACCGCAGCGCCGCCCCAGTATTTTTCCACGTCGGGCGCCTCAGTGCAAAGCATGCGCCGTCCCAGCCGCTCGTCCCACTCGACCATATTCTAGTACACTCTAATACATGGCTCCCCCGAGCTCCCGCCAACTGCGCACTACTGCGCATGCGCCGTGACGTCATCCCGACGCGTCCCCGCTCGCCGCCCGTATAGCTTTCGCATAGCTTTCGCCCCACTTCCCCTACGACTTCGCCACCAGCTGTTCACTACTGCGCCTGCGCCGCGAGTCAGACGTGACGTCACGGCCAGCTGTACATGCGCTCCTTCGTTCCGTATGAAAGCCCGTGCGCGGCGGGCGTAGACATGGGGAGACCAAGGAAGGTTCGCACTGCCGATGAAGAAGCCGCTTACCAAGAATCGCTGCGCGCTGCTAAGCGAGTCTGCCAGCGTCGACGCTGATTGGACCCAGCACGGTTAGCCGAAGAAGCCGCTGCAAAACGATGACGGCGAGCCGGAGGCCCCGAGTACGTCCAGCGAGAGAATGCTTAATTAAATTATGGGGTTTTACGTGCAAAAACCACCATCTGATTATGAGGCACGCCGTAGTGGGGGACTCCGGATTAATTTGGATCACCTGGGATTCTTTAACGTGCACCTAAATCTAAGTACACGGGGGTCTTCTGCACTTCGTCCCCATCGAAATGCGGCCACCGTGGCCAGGATTTGATTCCCGCGACCTCGTGCTCAGCAGCCAAACACCATAACCACTGAGCAACCACGGCGGGTGCGAGCGAATGCTAGGGAACGGCAGCGAAAGCGTCGGCTCCGAGAAGATCCCGACGGGAGAGAAACCGAGAACGAATGATACCAATCAGCTCCGCTGTGTCTTGAGCCTTGCGCCACTAGTGCAAGCTACGCCAAATTTATTTCTTTGCCCCGCACGGCTGGCGCCGTCGCTGCCACGGATGCACGGACGTGTGCGCCATCTGGTGGTGCTACAATGTGGCTTCTTCCGCTTCCCTCCTCGCGCTCTCTCCACTGTCGCAGTCTTTCCTCCCCCGCTACGCTCCGGGTTCGCTCTTTCATGCTTCACTGAGCTCGTTCTTTCGATTACGCCGAGGCACGCTGACGCTCAATGCACGAATGGGCGCCTAAGTACTGCGCTCTAAAACGCAGTAGGATGCGAGGGGCCTAGAAGAGCGAGCGCCCGACAACCAAGTACGCTTCAAAAAACTTCATAAACTCTCAAGGTTAGTAACAAAGCACGCGGCAAAGGCCCGCGGAAGTTGCCACAGCACGCGCTTATCCCGGAGTGATCTTCTGTTCGGCTAGCTTAGCGCTGCGCCGGGCTGCGCAGAATCCCGTGGCCTCCTGCGGCTTCCCGGCGCGCGGCAGAGTGGCGCCAAATGTCAGGGCACTGCCTCACGATCTGTTTAAACAGCGTAAATCTGTTTCTGCCCCGCTTGCAACACGCGCTCTTTTGACGACGCCGCTCGTCTTCTCAGGGCCTTGTTCGTGACTCTGGGCCTCTGTAGTTACTATGGCAGCAGTTTCCGCCATAGCGCTGTGGCGAGACGATAACGCTGTGACGAGACGGTGCAAACTTGCATTGCTCATTTTTAAAGTGAAGCTTTATATGGCATAGGCAAAACGAAAAAAGCGTCCGTCCGTCGCATGTGTACAGAAAACTATCATCATCAGCATTGGGTCCAGGATCGGCGTCCGCTTCCGCAGCTGGCTCGCATGGCGCCCCTCGGGTGTCTTGCGTGCTCGTGCTCGGCATGCTCTCGTGCCACTGCTCCTGCATTCGTCGTCGTCGTCGTCGTCGTCGTCTTCTACCGCTGGTTTCATTGCCACCCATCATTCTAGCATAGAATTTCCCTTCTCTTCTGTCGTCGTAATGGGGAGGCCCCGTTTACGGGGGTATGACCTATTACTTAAGGGGGTATGAGCCATTCATTGCTTTACGTAACGGACAGATTTAATTTTGAACCAATTTAATTTCGAAGAATTGCAAGCGGCATTGGCGGGCGAATGCTGCTAACCACTCGAGACATCGAACACAAGCGACAACGGCGGACTGCGGGCATACCGTCAGTGACGAAGTTCTCTCCGTCGCAGCCGAACGTGTGTGTAACCTCATTAAAAAACACAAAGACGTAACGAATAATTGAGAAATACGTTAATGAACCGTCGGGATTAACGCAGTCGTAAACACAGGGGCCGGACGTTTCAGCTTCTCTGGTTAGCCAACTGTACGGAGTGCTTGGGCGGTGATTTTTATTTTGTTCATCACGTTCTTGCTGCCTGTGGGCAGGATGTACAGACAGGGACAGCACACACTCAAGTTCAACAAATTGCCACAGAGGGCAAAAAAATCGAGCGCGGTGCTGCTAATAAAACAAGCATAGTACCGCCACTCAAAATATTCCCCCGTGCGCTCAATATCTCCCCCCAGAGGCGCCGTAATAAGCGCAATTTTAACCTACAAGCTTTCTTCCACGCTTTTCGAAGCGTTTTAATTACCTGAGAAAAAGTTCGAAATTAATATTCCAAACAATACACTGTACTGTTGAGTACTAACAGTGATTTTTTGTCGTCGTAAACGCAAAATAACGTTCAGCATCGTCGACCTCCCACGTGACCTCAGGCCTGGATTTAGAATTTTTACCGTTACGTCCGCGCGCACGGCAGGCACGGATTCATTGGTTCGTACACTTAAGCTGGTTCCTTATTTTGCGCTAAAACCAGCTTGTTGCGCTTCGACATCTCGCGTTAATTAACTTCGGGTTAAATGAGGTGTTTGCGAGCGGAGATGTAAGCCCCGAAGCTAGGTTTCGGTATTGAGCCACGCGGAACACGTCTGCAACGAAACGGGAGCCGGATTCTGCTGCGACCGAGGACCGCGATACCGGTGAGTCGTTTAACATCGCTGCCGGGATTATTGCGTAATATTCGTCCCGTTAACGTGCAGGTGGAGACAAGTTAACGAACTGGATCCTGCATTACATATAGGCAGTCAGGAGCCTCCGTTGCTGTTTCCGAAATAAATCTTTAGCTGCGAGTCAGTGTTTGTTGTCTTCTAATTCTTGTCCTCCTTTTTTGCGTTGTTTTTGTCACATTAAGGACACTCCTTACGACAGTGGTTGTGTAACATGCCACGCACTTGCAGCAGGCTGCCGTCATACACATAATATCACGAAACAAAGGGTGAGCGATATCGGAACGCGCGTCACATTTTTCATCGTCTATATATCCGTGGCCATGGGCGACTGAGTAGCTTTATATTTATTTTCTTGTGTCCGCCGGAAACTTCTTTCGTCCAAAAAACCGAATAATCCTTTGCTAAATTGAAGTGAAAGTACTGAATTTAATGTATCAGTTCCAAGAATGATAATTCACCCATATTTCGTACTTGTCGGTTGAAATGTTCTTGCTGTTCAGTTTGGTTTACCTTAGGGCACTTGTTTTTTGAAGTCGTGAATCGGTGCATCGCGTTCATGCAGAAAAAGAGATGCATCGGTCCTAATAGTTTCATGTATTTCATGCATTTGCTTGTGGAAACAGCAGTGTGATCACTTCTAGTGCATAAATGAGCCCACAAATGTTTTCATTCGTGATCCTAATAATACTTAAGGTGTTGACACGCATTGTAGTTACGCAGATATCAATGTTATGGGCATTAGCGATATTTCTTTAATGAACATGCTGCTTAAGCACCCTAGAAAAAAAAACAATGTAATTTGCATGTGTTCTGCGGTCACAAAGCACTACAATATATATGTCACAGCTTTTTGCATTTCATATTGCAAAATTGTGCTTTTTCAATTTCTGATCGATGCAGTCAAAATTTTTATTCGAAACACGCAGTAAAGAGGATGGCACCATTGTAAAGCAACACACTCTACATACTAAAGAGAAACTACTGCCTGCTACAACAAGGTCATTGTGTGGACTTTGGCTGCTACTACAAGGTAAACAACACCGGGTTCCGAAATAAATACGCTTGATATATGCTGAATTGGTTTGCTAATCTTGAGATGCATATAATTTGTTTGTAGTAGATGATAGGAATGTTTTTTTTAATATTTGCGGTTAAGATTATTGGTTAAAAAAACGCTACGTGAGTTTGGCTAATCTGTGCTGCATCTAATGTATTACTGTTCCACCCCTGCAGAGTCTGCACCAAGCACATTTTGGTCCTCATCACAGGAGCTCCCATCTACGCCAAGAGGAAGGGGCCGGAGCCAAATTCGCAAGGCTTTTACACCATGGACAAAAAAAGCGGATATCAAGCCTACGGTGGACTGTGTCAACACTGGGAAGAACCTCAGCCATCATTCCACCAGCAGGTATATTGACCGAGTCATCCAGGTACCTCAACAAAAACTTTCTAGAAACTCTTCGTGTTGAGATGCACCTGCAATCTCTGAACAAGCATGGACGACGCTGGCCAAAAGAGTTCCCTCAGTTGGTCCTAAACCTCTATTTCAGTACCCCAAAAGGATACAAGTTCCTAGCAAGATCGCTGAGCCTTCCAATGCAAAAAACATGTAAGAACCTGGTTATCGGGAATATCACTCATACCTGGGTTGACGCCAGAGATCTGGGATTTCGTAAAGAAAAAAAAAGAAAAATTGGGATGTGATGGACAGAGCATGTGTCCTCATTTTTGACAAAATTTCTCTAAAACGAAACCTGCAGTATGACTCTAAGCATGATGTTGTTGGTCATGTTGACAGCAGCACTGATAGGTCTGGTCGTGTAGCAAACGCAGTACTCTTGTTTCTATTGTCGGGCATAGCGAATCGGTGGTTCCAGCCTGTAGCTTTCATGACAGGTGACGGCACAGTTGATTCTGGACCCGTTTTGAGTTTACTGAGAGAACTAACACGCATGATGAAGGACTGTGGTCTCTATGTAAAGGCATTGATCTGCGATCAAGCTAGGAACACTGGTGCAGTTGGGACATCACTTAAAACAACCTTACAGGATCCTTCTTTTCTTAAATGGATGGGGTAAAAATAGGCCTTATTTTTTATTCGCCGCACTTGTTCAAATGTACTAGCAACAACTTCTGCAAATATGACCTCCCCATTCGCAAGCAAGTTGTTAAAAAATATGAGCCCTCAACCTCAAACTGAAATATCTACCAAACATTCTTACAGGCATTTGTCGAAACTCCTTTCGACAACACGAAGGTAAAATTTGCCTCTCAAGTATTAAGTAACAGCATGTATTTGGCAGTTCAGGCCTTCATTGCTTTTAACGTTCTGCCTCCTACTGCCACACACAGGCAGCTTTGCAGAAAGGATGGGCAAGCTGTTCGATGCGTTGAACAGCTCCGCAGTGCGCATAAAAGAGTGTAAAATTAGACATGGCATTACCTCGTCCACAAAGCACATTTAATTTTTAAAGGCTTGCGTGCTTTGCATTAAGTCCTGAAAGTTCAGCTGCCCTCGCCAACCTAGGAATATGTATGGATGGCGGGTCACAATCAAAGCAATCTTGTTGCTATGGCAAGACCTCCAGCGATCTTTTCCTTTTCAATTCTTGCTCACACGTCGGCTGAATCAGGATCCCCTTGAGAATATGTGCGGGATCATTCGGCAGCAGCACGGTTGCAATGAAACTCCAAATGTCTACCAGTTTTCTGCCGGACTCAGGTACATTGCTGTATCAAAACTTTTCCAGCTGTCTGACAACAGCAACTGCGAGGAGGACAAGGGTGTTCCTTTAATTCAGCTTAAGGCACTTCCATTGATTAACCTTAGCCGAGCGACTGAAGGGGCACCTAGCTCCACGAGTGCTGCTTTTTACAGAAGGGCTCTCTGAAAAAAAGTGAAGAAAGTGATGATGGTGCTTGAGTCAAACATAGTTTACTATGTGTGTGATATTTTATACACACATTCCTAAAGAAAGGGCAGTGCAGCTCATGTCATGACCCCTGAAGGAAAGTAGCCAGGACCTCGCAAGACCTAGCCAGTTATTTATGATGTCTACAGCTGATGTAATAAAGGGTAACGCCCTCAACTATTTAAGTGTGCCAACTGAGGCAGCATGTGAGTATGTCGTGTGGCTGGATGACAAATTTACACATGCAATAGATGCTATTGCACACCATCAAGGTGTTGGAAGTGAGTTGTTCTCCGTTGTGACAGAGCAGACCGGCGATGCCCTATTTTGCAGTTCAGACTGCAAGCAGCAATTTCTGCGGCTCTATGTACACCTTCAGCTTCTTTGCCATTTGCGTTTAAAATCTGCGAATTAAGCTTGTCAAAAGTGCCTAAATGTTCTGCCTAAAGAAAACCGAAGAAGGTGTAGCAGGTAGCTGTCAGAGTTTCTTGCAAAACTAAGCATAATATTTCTTTTTTTTTTCGCTTCAACGAATCATGGTTTTCGGTTTCCTTTTCTTAATCAGCTTCCTGGCCTTGTCAAATTCCATTAGTTTCAAGTACAATGTTTTTCTATGAATGCAAGCTTTTCATTACCCATTGGTGTTCTAGATCAATCTTCTTCCTCATCCAAGCTTAAAGCTCAACCGAATCTTTGCTCATCCTTAATACCAGTCACTCTCTAGTAGCATGAGAAGATATCGGGAGCAGTATTTTCTAGTGTCCGTTGTCATGTGCAATTCCTCTCGTGAAATAGCGGCATCGGCATGTGTCTTGAATTTACCTTTGCACCGTGTGGTATGTCGCATTTGACTTTTCTTAATGTTTTTGGCCTTCAGTGCTCCCAGAGCAGAGTGGCTTCTTTCTTGAATGTAAGATTTCTCATTCGCATGTTTAATTCCTAGTCTGTTCAAGATTGCTCTTCTTGCTCAATAGCCTGGGTTTCTGCGCAAGGTACACTGAAGTGATTAATTGCGGAGTCTCATTTCGCTGTTATCTCACTTGGTTATGGTCGCAATGTCACGTTTCTCAGACGTGACGGCCTGGTCAGTTGCATTGGGAAGTGGTCTCTCGAGGTAAGCACCTGCTCCTGCAGTCCACACACTGACATGTCTCCCACTTAACACACAGTGATTAGCGATCCCTTTTCGCCCTTTCCTGCTGCAACCGCGGACAAATTGTGCTTGGGGCCTTCCTCCGGCGTGACATGGCGTGAACGGAGACCAGCATACGTGCTTACATGGTCCGAAATGCGTGAAGTTGATAGCCACGTGGATGGAGATGCGCAAAAGTGGCTGCCGAAGGTGATGACCACGATACCGACCATGTCCATACTGAGGCATACTGGGGCACCAAGTGTGAGCGACACATTAGCGGCCCCCGAAAGAACAAAAAGAAACGTGAAGGTTGGAACGGAAGTAACGGTAATATACTCGGTAGACTATGTCGCCGTTTTGGCTGTGACAGCAGATGCCTGTGTCACCCGATTGCTTCGCAATGCAAGTTCCTCACCTTCAACGGCCCCCCAACTGCCGGTGCAAGCAGGTGGGACACTGTCCAGACTGCTTGCGCTGCTTGTTGTCGCTCGTTACCAGACCGTCATGCACGATGATGAAAGTGAGCAGTTTACGAGCTTGCGTTAATGGTTTCAGCGTAGCTCGACAAGCACAAATTTTATTTCTGCTCTTGTACGAGACGGTGCACTGCTTGTCTTCTGCCAATAAAGTCGCACGTCCAGTTCACTCGCTTGTGACTTGTTTGTACGGGCCTCAGTAGAAGCTCTTTGGTCTCCTGGCAATTAGAACGTATCAGGTACGCGGTAGCGAAGGCACGGAGGCACGCCGCAAAGCCAGCACGGCGAGTACCAGCGTATGTTACCGGTAAAAAGAGGTCATATTGGATTTTGCTTTAAAAAAAAGACAGCAGAAATGTTATTGCCGCTTTTTGTTTGAGCAGCGCCATCTGTCATATTCCGTCATAAGTTCAATGCGCTGCCGCTGCTTATCTTCATACCACTGGGGAAGGTACAGTTTCCCTTCTCTAAAGAGTTACTTTATTCTATGGTAAAGGTCTGCGCGTTGCAGCTCTGAGACGAGCGGCTCGATGCGGTGTTCACGGCGGTGCCGCGTATTCGCTGCATTCCCGTGTTGTGCACTTAGTTTGTGACCTCTTAGTATTATAGCGCACCAGACGGCGCTATGTGCCTAGTGTCCTCGTCTGTATGCTCTACAACAGTATTCCAAGATGTCATACAAACAATCCCGGATTGGAACACTGGATTGTGACGTTTTATTTATTTTATTTTTCTCCCTTAAAGGGCCCGACAGTCCAATTTTTATGGTACTCATTTTTTTAGTGCAACGAAATGCTTACAGGTCAGTGTGTCGAATTATGAAGTGGTAACTATAGGAAAACGGCGTGGAACATTTTCTATAAGAATTTTTCGATCTGCAGTGAGGATGTAGTCGTTCACTCCATGGAAGCATGCCGGAAACAGTGACAGGTGAGCGAGATAGCGATTATACGGCGACATTAGTGGTAGGCAGACGACAAGTGCAGTCGTGCCTGTGAGAAAGTATTAGGTTGTGACCAAGCCGAAGATTCTGCGATTCATGTTTTCCGAAGTGTAATTTAGTTCTACAATAATAGTTACGTGCTTTCGCGGTTAATTGTCTAATAGCCTTGGAAATCAACAAGTCGAGGGTGTTTTTTAGCCAAGCCAAGTAAAGTTATCTAAAGTAAAACGACGCTTTTATACTTTATGGGCAGCAACGCGTGCGCTTCTGAATTCCGAAGCGTGTCTCTCGATGACCTGTACGAGCTGAATCAAAGAATTTTATTTCGCATGCATGCTGAGAAGTTTGCAAGCGTACAACATCAATCATTTAATGTATTTTATTTTATAAGAGAACATTTTCACCGTATTTAGCGACGCCGGCGTGATCGACTACCGGATATAATTTATCAGTTGTGTCACATAATAAGCGCGATAAATCGTGGAAAAAATGGGAGAGGTGTTGACGCACGTTGTTCATGCAGCAGTGCTAATAAGTGCTGCGTTCAATGCCTAAAACTGCAACAAACTGTAAATTCAACAATAAATTCGCATAGAAAGCAGCAAATTCAATTGTTTATTGGGCATAAAAGACAAATATAAATGCCGAATTACAGGCAAAAATAGGAGCGTTGCCTTTTTCGACGTTTGAATTACTTGCTATCGACGTATTCAGGTTTGTCACGCACGCAGTGGCGTCTCTAGGATTTTCGGCATCCGGGATGACTGCTCAGCGTGCCACCCCCCTCCCCTCTTCTCTTTCTCTCACCCCTCTCTCCTAGTTCTTAACGCAGATTTCGTATCGTGAACTTGTACGGAGCGCTCTAAGTTGCCAGGCGAGAGAACGCTTCTGTCTGATAATCTAGCAAAACCTTCCAAACGAGCAAGGAACGGCGGCACCGGGCTAGTAGCTCAAATTATGCAGATTGGTGACCACGCGTGGATGCACATCCCAATGTCTTGCAAACCTATTAGCGACTACTTCCCCTGTTTATAGACTACAGGGAGCTGCGTTAGCTGTCAAAACCGCACCCGTTCACGCTTCGCGACATCTCGAACGTTACCACTCACCATCAAATCGTTCTCCAACCACAGTCTGTCACGCACCGCACAATTCAATACGAAATGTCTATCGAGAAAGTCCCTCTGAAATGTGGCATACGCACCCTTGTACTGTTGTGGTACCTGCGTCGGTTCGCCGCATTCACCACTTCGAGGCACCCGTATTCCCGTCGAGCCCGCCGCTTACGGGCAGCCTCTCGGGCATGATCTTCGCTGCTACTCGCCTTCCGTTTCCTAGTTTGCCTCTTGCTACGCCAGGTGTCAGCACATGCCTTATTGGTTTGCTTTGCCTCCTCATAAAAGGGAGCGACGAGTTTTGAGGCACGGACACAGAAAAAACTATGGGAGGGTAGTCATCTATCTGCGCTGTAATAAGAGCGATGACAGTGCCCGGACGAACGTCCACGGAGGCTTCGATATACGGCCCTCAAAGCATTCGATGATTGGCCCAAGTGCAGACGCTGTTGCTGGCCTAAGTCTTGATGGAGCAAACGAATGCACCATCGTCATTGAGTGGCGACACTTTAGGGGGAGCCTTACGTCCGGACATAAACACGAAGGTCATGTCGAATCACGTCATGATACGAAACATGTCAAATCATGTCATGTCGAATGGATTTTCCGTAGTTTACGATTGCATCACTAGACACTGAATGGGGGCCGGTGAACCAGCTTTGGATAGCGAAACTAGTCGGTCACTGTTAGCCACTAAGAGCCTCGACTAAAGAAGATGGCCCGTGTTCACGAAACTATTTTCGACGAATAACTGTTCGTTAGAGGAGCTGCCTTCCGATCGCAATGTTGGACATTTTTGTTACTCAACTCAGCTGGCCAATGGCAAGCATCACTTGCGAACGAAAATCTTTGTGAATTCAGCCCGAAACATTTGGCCATTCTTTGTCACGGTCTGTATGGGATTTATTTGACGTTAGGGCAGGTTTTCTTCCTTTTCAGGTTTATTTAGTTTCTAATTTCGGGAGATACTTCCGATACATTTTGCGACTTTGTCTAGATAACAGTGATAGTCGTCAACAATGACAATAGTGCTGGCAGATGCTTACATGTCACCCATAATGCACTACCAATCGCTTCCTTCAAATAAAGCCACGGAGACAGGTTGTGTATAGTTAGTCTTGGGTATGTCTCGTTACAAGGGATGCCACCAGGCAGCATCTTTATTTTACTTTACTAATCATCCGTACCCGTTTTGATATATTCGCGACGACCGGTCGCGAAGTTCCAAACATTCAAGTTTGCGCGAGTTATGCGTTTGGATGGTTTATTCAGAATAAAATATGCGTCGCGTTGACGCATGTGCGCATTAATAAAGAAACGCGTTTGCCGCTATTGTTCTCTACGGATTGGTACTATTTTTCAATGCATCTCGTGAAAAGACGAATGCCGCTATCGGTGACAATAATGCCGTGCGATTCGACGACCTGCTCCAAATGTTGTTCGGCGTCGGAAAGTCGAATAAATGTGACGCGTCCTCCGTCCCCCAAACTTCTTGCGTTATGATAGTCAAGTTTGGCCTGAAAAAGAAAATAAGCGCACTGTCACCACCAAGCACCCACGAAACTTCAATGGCAGCAAACTGCAACGCTGCCGTGATATTGTAAGCCAAACCTAACGATGAAGAAAATGGCCTGTGTACCCAAGATAACTACTCGTGTCAATATTGTTTAAGTGACTTCTGGTACGTGTCAATATTGTTTAAGTAAGTTCTGGTAATAAAACAACAAATCGCAGCACAAACTATTTCCGTATAATTTTGTCTCATACCTATCATTAAAGCACAGAGCGAGCTCCTTACGGAAGCACAAAGCACAAGCTCCTTACGGAATGGGTGAATGGAGCAGAATGGAAATTGTAGAACAATAAACATAATCGCAGCTCACAACACCGCGTCTTCATTCGCGGTTTATTCCACAACAAAATCAAAAAACAAAAACAGCACGTGCCACGCACTTTCGTGAGCAGCACTTTGTTTTCCTTTTTTGTAGGCGCGTGTCCTGCTGCAGACGCCAAAATTATGTGTAAAATTATACTTTTAACGGCTCCTTAAAGAGGATGACGTCAAGTTAGTGGCATGCAAAATTGCTTTAATGCAATGTAATCGAGTTATAACAGCGAAAGAGATTGAATGGTGTAAAGACTGGCGTGCTGATACCGAACGTTTGAAATGCGGTACTTTAATGTCGTAGAGACGTCAGCGATGAATAAATGTCCATGGGCGTTACCGGTGACTTTACCATCGGCATTTCGAGCCGATCAATAAAATGGTTGCTTGCGTTCATGAAAGAGGCACTTTGATTCGGCCTGACAAATTGGGCATAATATCAACAGCACGCACAGAGGGTGTGATGGGTCATGTGATCATAAGGAGACTTCATAATTTAGCGATCCTGGCTTACGTATCTTACTTCAGTCTTCATATGGTGCTTCTCGCCCTTCTGAACGCGGCATCAATATGGCACCGTCAACCAGCGTATGTCAGCGTAAGAGGTCCACACTCGTACCATAAACATGTGAACATGTTCATAAAAGACGTTTCAATATAAAGAAAGCGTGCTATACTTCAAGTGCTGTCATTTAAAGAAACACGTCTTGACTACATCAACACTTTCCGTTGTCTGATATCTTACGCAGATCCCATATTACTCCGTATCTACGTGTTAGATATCCAATAAACATTAATTCGCATCTGTTGGGCGGGTAAATGCTTCGAATTAACATATATACATTTTTTTATCACCCGTGCTTATTTGAAGTGCTCCCGCTCAGTATTAGATCGTTTTTTCATTACGCTTTCATAGAAACACGGGCGCCACAGTCGGTATTCGAACCCACGACATCGGTGTCATCAGAGGAATGCCACAGCCCCTGCACCACCGTAAATGACATGCCTGGAGAAGAGGAGACAGCGAAGTGCATTCTTTGATAATTACAAGAAAATAGTGGCTCCTAGTCACTGCAGCAAAGCTTTCACGGGAAACAAAGCCCATCGTTGCCGAACGCTCGTGTTTTCCTCGAAGCCCGCTCCTGGACTGGCCAAACCAACAGGTCGAAGTAACTGGGCGCACATAAAAAATTGCTGAGGTCTTCATTATTCGTAATAGCGGATGCGCTACTTTATAGTCCTGCATTTCTTCAAACTGCGCAATATTTGCTCACTGATTTACAGTGTATTTCTTGTACGTATAGCGTTGACATGACTAATATGATTAGATCACTGGCAGTAACGCGGCAACATATTTTATAATTTTCCGAAAAAGGGGGGGAGGGTTGACATCTCGATGTATACAGCCACGAGCCGGACTGCCTCAAGTCCATCATTACGATATAGAATATTAAGGTGTCATTAAAGAGAAAAAAGTCACAGTTTTGGCCGAAAGGCGAAGCATTGATTGCGATAGCACACTAGTGGACAGCTAAACGAAGTAAGGATAGTAGTTTCATCAAACGTATAAACTTGTGAACATAGGCATACTAACTAAACTAACAAGCATTATGTCACGCGCCCACAAGCAAACATGAACTCATCGAGTGACTCGCTGTGAAAATGCTGGAGTGAGGAAGCGCGGTTGCCGCATCGAGGGAATAGACTTTCGTGCTACCTCTGGCTTCAGCGCGGACTAAACGGCGAAAACACAGCACACGCAGGACTCGATCCTCTTCGCAGATCGCTTTCAAGTGTGGGCTCGCGCGGCCGCACTCTACTCAGCAGCTTCCGGAGTAGAACGCCTACAACCCCGGTGCCTTGCGCACGACGGAAGACGGCGCGCTTCCTCCCCCCTTTCCTCCCTTGCGCGTGCGATATTGAGCCGCCATCGTCGGCTCACCCTCGCACGCTTTCACTGGAACATACGGCATACGGCGCTCGGCGACAGTGTTATCGCCCTTGGACTTTATACGGAACATCACGGCAACGTCAGAAATGCGTTGGGGTGTCCATATAATTGCTATCGCAATAAAATAATTTCAGCTGTGTTAGTAAATTACCTCCCCACAATACCAACAGAGCCGTGATAGGAGGCTCGGTTAACCGGAGAGGGCGCAAAAAAAGGACAGACGGTGGTCGACGGCGCCTTGAAGTTGTCGGACCTGCTCGCCGTGACGTCATAGATTTTGACGACGTCTGCTCGCGCCTAGTGAATTTCTTATCGGTGAAGGTGAACTACACTGTATACTGAAAGCGCCAGAGACCGAACTTCGCAAGTTTCAGGACATTTAATTGAGACAGTGGCTGAAATACGAGAAAATGCTTTGAAATCTGTAACGTCCCGCTGACTTACCGGGCCACAGTTTCGGGGCAAAATTACAAAGAAATGAACTTTGACTTTTATTTGCTTATGCATTAATCAACCCATTATCGCATAGTAACGAAAATATTGATTTGAAAGAATACTTTATCGGTATAAACTTATTTAGAGCTTCTCTTTAGCGCCCATTTAAGCTCATCACAAGAGAAGTTGGCGCTGCCACCGTTCGGCCATCACGAGAACCACGCGCACTAATTATAGCTGAAACATATATACCCGAAATTAAAACGTTGTCAAATAATCGTCTGAACACAATAGTACAAGGAAGCGCATATTGGTAGACGCCGTGAGTTTTGGCGATTGTACGTTTCCTTCTACAACTGTTGTTAAATAGTTAATACGAAAAAATAGCACGAAGCATTGGCCTATAGAGTTAAAAAAAACAACAAATGGCATGTGCCACTTTAGTAGTGCATCAAAAAATCAAAGCAAGTACAGATCTCGTGGTTTAGCGCCCTCGTGGAATAGCGCAGGTCGGCCGCCACCTGTTGAGGTGCAGCTTTCTGGGACTTGGCGGTTCATCGACTAACCTTCCGATTATTGGATTAGTGCTTTAGTCACGATTAACCAGTCCTGGCCATGGGCAAAATCAGGCTAGCGTTGGGATCGTACGCCCCGGCTAAGCCACCCTTGCACACGGTACTTTGAGTAGGTGAAGGTAAAATTAAATGTTATGCAATCACCTGTTCAGTGCACTCGGCATGACTATTAGTAAGCAAAGAAACATGGTACTGCTGTAGTAACGTTAGCAAGCTTCTTTGTCTCCGAATCTGCATCTTTGCTTGAGTGTCAGGGAGCTTGACGTGTTCGCTTGCGTATACTGCCACTGACAGCCAATTTGTATAGCACGTCTTGTGTGTGTTTTTTTTTTGCAGACTTCTACAAGTGTCCTGGTTCACGTTCACAAAAAAAAAGCTCTTACGCTTGGACTATTCGCAAGAGCAAATTCTATCCAATCCTGATGCGGCGCATATTATTAGAGAAAGCGGCGCTAGCCAATGGCAAACATCATTTTAGGAAGTCAGAGCTCTGTGTTCTCGGGCCTAGATTTGGAGTTTCCTTTTCTGTCTAACGTATGCAATTATAAAAATATGACTACTTGATTAAGTGCTCGATTGTAGGTTTCCCATTAACCAAGTTAAATGTATTATTCCGTGCTCAGTCCTAGTATAGTCATGCTGAATTTTGTAAACACACACGCACACACGCATTCCAACTATTCAAGGGTGCTACATGCTGGCAGCTGGTGCGAGCCAATCGTGACGTGCATATTCTTATCGAAGGCAGTCAAACAAACATCTTTATGGATTCGGCTACGGCTGCCTACGCTGACATTTTTCTCTGTTCGCCACTTTGAACAATTTTCGCAAAGCAACCATAAATATAAATTGCGGGGTTTCACGTGCTGAATCTCCCCAGCGGGTTTATGAAGGACGCCGTAGAGGGATACGGATACATTTTTAGTGTACCTAAGTACACGAGCCTTCTTGCATTTAGTATGCTAGTATCTGCTGACGTCAGCAAGCACAATATGATCAGTTAAAAAAAAGACAAACATCCGTGTGCGCGAACATGCGACATTGCTTAAAATGCATTTTAAGCGAAACTACATGACTTTCAGTCGCACCATTTGGCATATGTATGCATGCTCAGAGTGCCAAAGAGAACACGTAGTAAACATTTTCTTTATAACCGTGGGTGCCGAAAAATCGCCGCAGTTGCCCTTTAAAGGTCAACTGCAGCGGAATTTCGACCCGCGTAAAAAGTCTACATTAAGATAATGTAGATGTAGACGAGCCTTCGTGAAAAAATCTTGACGTTTGAAATACGAGCTGAAGCGTCACGAAAAGCTCGCAAAAAATGGCATTTCTTTGTGGCCCAGGCTGCACAGACGCCGCCATTACCGCTCGCCGGATGTGATGTACAATTAGGAGCGTTTTACACAGTTGTGACATTATTTTTATTGCTTATTTACAGAGCTGTAAGCTTGACAGTCTCGTTATTTGAAATTTTGCAATTTCAAACATTTTTATTCGGACATAGACGGTTAAATAATGAAAAAAAATGTCAGAGCCCTTCCCCTGTCGGGAAAACGGCGGTAAGCGAAGCTTGTGGCAAGACGGCACTGTCGCAGGCGTTCCGCTTCGTTTGCCCTAAACTCATGGTCGGCGGCTCTTCGCTGACGTTGGCCTCAACATCACGCTCCCACAACTCGGGGTCCGCTGCTCTTGGCTGAAGTTTCGCCTGGGCTTCGGAAGCCCCCACGCTAGAATCGGACGACCAAGCTTCGCTTACCCCCATTTCCTCGACAGGAGAAGGGCTGGTGATTTTCTCTCTCTGGTTTCCACGTATGACAAGGGTAGTTCAAGGGCGCCTTACATGTCCCCGAGCCCACAGGGGTATGTGCCATTGAGCTTGGACCCTTTCTTCACCATCACCAGGATCGGCCCACTTTTCAGCGTGGCACCAACACAACCACTACCGCCGACGGCACTTGTGGGCCTATAAAGCTTCGCTTAAAATGTACTTGCCACCGTAAATAAAGTATAACTTTTTTTTTCCTTTTCAAATGCTGGATACCTCATCAAACTCGTTGCTGTGGTTGCCGAGAAAAGATATATCAATGTTCCCTTGTATTTACATACAAGACCCCGAACTGAAGCTTCCCGTTAACGCCTGCCTGCCGAGAGAACACAAGCTATATAGTGTAGCTCTAGCGTCAAAGGCGAGGCCCACCGTGAGTCGTTGTCGGGCTCGTCCACGAACCTCCAGAGGGGCTCTTTCTCCTTGGCGCCACCCAGGATGTGCGTAACCGAGACGATCACCACGATGGCCAGGCTCGACACGCACGCCGTGGTCGCGAAGCGCGCGAACGAGGCCACCCGGCGCAGCCGGGACCTCCTCGTGCTCCTGCTCCGCCGCCTCCTCGGTTGCGCTGCTGCTCCGGTGTGCCCGACGTCGGGGCACAGCTCGTCCCCGCACGAGATCAGCAAAGGCGCCGACATCCTCGCCGCTCTACTGCGACGTCAAACGCGTTTCCTTGAATAAGATGTTCTTCTACAGTGACTGCTGTTGTGGGCTCTTGACGATGGTACCGAATATGACCGTGGGACATAAACCTTCTGAAGGGCCTTCGTCAAGGAAAGAGAACATAAAGGTTCTTTAGTATACTCTAATCATTGGGGGTGGCGATTTCAGTGCGAACCAACCATGGTGGCTATGTGGCCATGGCATTGCACTGCCAAGCACGAGGTACGATGCTCGCGCTGCTCGCAGGTAAGATGCTCGCGGCCGCGGCGGCTGCACTCCGATGGGGGCGGAATGCAAGAAAACGCTCCTGTTACGTGGACTGGCTGCACGTTAAAGAATCCCAGATGGCTAAAATTATTCCGGAGTCCCCCGCTGAGGCGTGCCTCCTAATCATATCGTGGTTTTGGCACGTAAAATAGCAGAATATAAGTATATTAACTTCACTGCGAAAGTGGGTAAAGAAATCAGGCCGAGGAGCAGGCAGTCAGCAACTATGGTATTGACTCCAGGAGTAGCAGAGGACATATGTATGTTGGTACAGTTCGCAGTAAGAACCGATTGCGAATCATGAATGCCTTCTCCTAGAAGCGCAGTTACAGAAAGCGGACCTGGAAAAAGCCTAATGGACAAACGGGAAATGAAATATATTTTTTACTCTGTGCCAACCGCAGTATTATTCAGCATATAGAACCGCTAGGTAGGGTAAACGTCAGTGATCACTGGCTAGTGAGGTCGAGGATCACTCCGAACTTGAATAGAGATAGACCAAATGAGTCTCGAAGAAACAGGCCGACCTAGAAGCGGTCCGGGTAAAAGCGAATGTATTCAGCTAGGGCTCGCAAACAAATATGAAGCTTTGGAAGAGGAGGACTAAGGTAACATAGAAATAGCGAAGGAAAACCTAAATGAAATAACTCCAAACAAGGCCGCAACAGAAGTTGGAAGTATGAGCCGGAGACAGCAAGCTGGTAAGTTCTGCTAAGTAACGAAGGACCTATCAAAGAAAAGATAGAGCATAAAAGTGTGTAACGTCAGACTTCAGATGAAATTTGCTGAAGTGTTAAAGTTCATGAGCAAGAAGAAAATAAGCGATATTAAAAGTTATAACATTGGAAAGATAGAGGAAAGTGTCAAGAATTTGGAAAGCATGAAATCGGTAAGAATAAAACTTGGCGCTTGAAAGAACAAGATATATGCACTGAAAAATAAGCACGGCTATGTCATCAGTAATTTTGATGACGTAGTAATGTAGTAAAGGCAGCAGGACGATTTAACACTGAATTGATGGAGGAAACTTCGCACTCGATAAGCTTACCAACTTTTATTCGCCATTCCCAGACTTCATGTGTCCCAGAGACTTGAATGAATCCCAACATCGTAATTATCTGTGAAAGGAAGATTAAAATAATTCATAAATTATACACCCATTAGCTTCCTTTCGGTACTGGACAAAATATTCACCAAGGTAATTTCATTAGAAATGGGGGCAACGCTTAACGTCAATCAGCCCAGAGAACAGGCTGTCTTTCGCAAGAGATATCGAACATTGAATCACATCCATATCATCAAGAAGTTAATTGAGAAATCTGAAAAATACAACCAACCTCTAAATATGACTTTCATACAATAGGAAAATGTGTTAGATTCATTAGAACTAGCAGCATTCCTGAATGCATTGCGAGATCAAGGAATATCGTAAGCAGATGTGAATACCTGGTAGCTGTAGAATCTATGTACGTGCAAAGATTCTACAGCTATCTTAACTCTTCATAGGAAAAGCGGGAAAAAATACAAATCGGATTTTACGGAAAGCGGGCAAAAATACCATACTCCCTATTACCTGGGTTACAGACCATCATCAAGTACCAAGTCGCTGAGTGCCTGCCAATTGAAATTTAAAAGCCTACCGTCGCGGCGCCCTTGACGTACGCTGACGTCACGTCAAGGCCGCCCTTCGCTCCACGTCCACCTTCCAAGCTGTTGCGCGACCGCCCCCGATTCCCTTCTCGCCGCCTGCACCACAGCTGCCACGCCAGCCAAATCCTTGGCGCACAGCGGACAACCGGCCAATTTGTTACAATTGTGGCATTCCCGGACACGTTTCCCGCTTTTGTCGGCACCGTGTGCAGCCTATTTATGATTACCGCCGACCCATGAGCACTTACGTCCCTCGACAGTGACAACCTCATGTGCCACCGGATGAAACCCCTGTTCTCAACCATGCTATTCGTTCTCCATCCCCACGCCGCCGCTCCATCTCACCGATGTGACGCCGGTTAAGCCCTGTACCTCAGGGAAACTAAGTGTCGCAGTGCCCGAGGCGAGAACTGCGTCCTCTTCGATTTTCCAAAACCTCGGAATAACCCCTGCAACGTCATTTAGCTATACGTCGAAGGGATCCCAACATTCGCGCTGGTCGATACGGGGGCAGCAATCTCAGTGTTACGCGCAGGACTTTACCGACGGATAGGAAAAGTAAAGACGTCACTTTCCGGACTGTATTTGAATACTGCGAACGCACATCCTGTCGAACCTTTTGGAGCCTGCACTGCACGTGTTGTCATCGAGGAGTCTCTTCATGCCATTAAATTCGTTGTACTGCCGTCCTGCTCCCACGATGTCCTCCTAGGCTGGGATTTCCTTTCGTCAAACAATGCCATCATTGACTGCGCCGGCGCCGAGGTGGAGTTGTCTTTTCTTTCCGATGCAGCCACGGACCAAGATCCTGTGACGTCTACAAAAATGCTTGTTGCAGAAGGTACTGATATCCCGCCTCAGTCAGCCGCCACCATCTCCGTATCTTGCGCCTCAGCACGTGACGCAACCGTGCTATTCATGCCATGTGACTTCTTCGCCGGTCACCGTTCCCTTCCGTTGCCCTTTGCCATCATCGCCCTCAGTGCTGGCCATGGTGTCATGTGTGTGTGCAATGTGTCTTTCCTGCCGATTACTTTGCACCGCGGAGAATGCCTCGGTTGCGCTCAAACAGTGGATTCGTCAATGCTCTTCGATGCTCCCGACGACGCACATTCGACGTCTCTCGCCGCACTCGACATTGCCACTCGACCGCCGTTGGAGTGCTTCAATCCGCCAATCTATGGTGATCGGACAACCCCACAACGCGCGCAACTTGTCAGCCTGCTACGCGAATTTACCGCCTCGTTCGACTGCCATCAACATTCCCTCGGCCGCACCACCACAGTATCGCACAGCATCGAACACCGGTTCGCACGCCCCACTCCGGCAGCGTCCTTACCGTGTCTCAGCTTCTGAACGCCGAGTCATCGAGGAACAAGTGAGCACCACGTGTGTGATTCAGCCGTCCCATAGCCCGTGGGTACCGCCAATCGTCCTTGTAAAAAAGAAAGATGGTTCTATTCGCTTCTCCGTTGACTACAGGCGTCTTAACAACATTACGCGCAAAGACGTACATTCGCTACCGCGCATAGACGATGCTCGTGACTGTTTGCAAGGTGCCGAGTTCTTTTCCTCTTTGGATTTGAGGTCTCGATATTGGCAAGTTCCTATGGCAGAGGCTGACCGCTCAAAAACCGCCTTCGTCACAACGGACAGATTATACGAATTTAATGTCATGCCATTCGGTCTATGTAATGCGCCCGCTACTTTCGAGCGTATGATGGACAGCATCTTGCGCGGTCTCAAGTGGTACACGTGTTTGTGCTACCTAGATGATGTCGTTGTAAGATGACGTAATTTGTGTGCCGTATTTCTGCCACGGCTTTATGATGAAGGCAGGGTCGCATAATGAGCCATGGAATGATGTCACATTAAAATGCTTGACGTCATGGAGTGGTGGTCCGGGGGCTTCAATGTGGCGTCGCCACCCGTCTTTCTTCCTTCCTGGCTTATACCGAGTCTCAGCTGATTGTAAGCGCACTCTCTTTTGTATTCGGGAATATATATTCGGGAATATAAATCCTAGAAGACATGGGTTTTCGTACTACGCCCCTAGAAATGCATTCGCCGCGCCACCGGCAGTCGAAGTCGCGACACCACGCTCAGCGGTATGAGCACCACAGCCATGGAACCACCTTGACAACAGGAAACATTATATCGGAGTAACTGGTCCGTATTCATGTAAAGCTGCGCAATGCGACGTATCTTGTACGCATACGCCGTGTACGCAACACCGAATACCGTGGACGAGAGGGTGATCGCCGCGAAATTAAGCTTAATTGCCAAAGCACCGCCCGTGGCGCAATGTGGAAATGTTGGTGTGGTTACCTCCACGTAGCAAGTGATCTTTTCGTCCACCTTTTTTCGTCCACCTTTACCTTGTAGTATTCGTTCATTTCAATCAAACATAACAATTACTTCTTTCATGCTGCTTCTGGCGTCACTGTGTGTTACTTCTGATATGGTTGTGCCCCACTAATAATCGAGCCCCTCCGATCCCCTTCTTCGAATCGCTCGTGGACATGTAGCGTGACTCAAAACACGACAGGACATGCACTCATCCCCGTCGTTTCTGTGTCACCTTATGATCATGCTGCATGTTAGCTTGCGCCCCTGACATCAATCACAAGCTAAGTAATGCGCAGGAAGGACGCCCGCGAGAAAAAAGGAGGTGTTGAGCGCTCACTCTTAAGGAGGGACACCGAGGTCGCGGTTCATCCAAATGGCCTTTACACCTTCTCGCGTACGGGGCAAGTAGAAGAACGCTTTGATGACGATGAGGGTTTACAGAATATGGCACATACCCACAGCGGGTGTCGACCTTCTTGGTCAAAAGTTGTGATAACGATGGTGATGATGACTACTAGAAAGTAAGGCAGATGTCCGCTTAGGGGCTTCTGCCAATAACAAAAAACGGCTTGAGTGGACATAATTTTTAGGGTGGACTCAACATAGGGACAACGGGGAAAATTGGAATTAAGTTAATGTATGACAAGAAACGAGAGAGGCAGAGAGTGTGAGGGCAATCAGAAGGTAAACATAGTGTTGATGAGTGATTATGATAGTGCGCGTAGCCACTGTCGGTTCAAATGAACAAGCGTTTCTGTATATGGCCAAAAGAAAAACGTGAGAAAAGCCGAAACAACAATGACGGGGTAGCTGTGGTGATGTTGTCAAACAATATTAATAAGATATCTTATTGAAGATATTCTTAAAAATTATATTTACAATGTTCAGAGAATTAGCGTCATATTATTATGATTACCTATCAATGTACAATTATTCTCTCTTTAATGCCTTCTCTTCGATTTACGAAATTTAATTTAAAATTTTCTACTGCCACTCGATTCTTGCCTATCATGCGTAGCATGTTTTGACATAGCACGTAGGATCAACCAGCTAAGCAAATGGAAGGCAATATAAACAGGCGTGTTACAGTTCAGAGCGTACCCCTGGATTTTATCAAATCAGTAGGACTTCTAGGTGTGCTGTACCATGCTACCACGCTAGATTATACCATTTGCGTTGCTTTGATCGCCCCCCCCCCCGCGTCCTTCTTTTCTTTTTATCCTTTTATTTAATTTGTTCTCTAATGCGCACCAATTTGGTTCGGTTTGGTGCCGTGGGATAAGCCATGAATTCATCGGTAGTAGGACGAAAAACGAAAACTATAATTGCAAATAAAGCAAATATATTAAATATGAAATATTATAAGAATTTCAGGGATAAACCGAACATGTACTAATAGTGATGATAGTAAGTGATTCTGATAAAAAATCCATTGAGAACATCAGCATGGTAGTCTCCTTGTTTCACTTATGAAATTTAATACAGCATTACATAAGATCCTGAAGCCGCAACCTATAGCGCCGACGCCCGTAGGAAGAGTGACACAGGAAGCGTATAAGACACAGTTCAAGCTGCCGGAAAGGACATTCCGGAAGTCGTTTACATTGAATTGTAAACCTACGCCATTCTACAGGGTCACTGTAATGGTAACGTTGAACAGCAGGGCGCGAAACCAGACGTGTATGAATTCACGTCTGGTTTCGCCCACAGTTGTATTCGGCAACGCAGTCTGGTAAATAAAAGTTCAATATTTCTTAAGCAACATGTGCTGTGCCAAAGTAATCTAAGGTGCTGACAATCAGTTTTGATTATTACGGCTGATTTAGCATGTTGCTCATAAATATAAAATTGTATCAATCTTCCAAAGTATGGCGAATGTCGTAGAGCCCCCCCCCCCCCCCCCCCCCCCTACGAACGGGACATTAAGGGATGCCGCCGCTAATGCGTTCGCTGACTCATTTAAAGTCAAGCCCGGGTAGCCTGGTACCCACCGCAAACGGACGAGGCGTAAGTGTTGGGGAATAAGCGAATAAATTTCTTGGAAAGCGTTAGACGTTGGCATTGACAGAGCAGAATAAACGGAGATGAAGTCCGTCATGATAACAGCTGCGGTACCACCGTAGCTGAAGGCATCGGGAGTTTTCGGGAGTCTCCACCTAGTGGACTGTCATTTCTGCGTCCCTGATTGGCTAGAGCTGTACCAGTGAGAGGATACTGGCTGGGGATGCCTTTCTGCTTCTCACTGGTTCCCCAGCCCAGCCAATCAACACTTCAGCAGCAGCCGAAATGGACAGTCCACTAGGTGAACACATGCAAACCCCCCCCCCCCCCCCCCCCACCAACACAGTTCAGTTCAATGAAGGCCTCCTCTTCACTCAAGAAAGTTTCTGTGGCAATCCCTGTATTTATTTGCAGGCTCTAAAGGCACTCTTCCATGAAGCCCTCTATAGGTGTCTAATAGGCAGGAGTTTCGCACGCTTATAGGAAATATATTATGAAATTCAATGCTTACTGCAGAAGCTGGCACATTTAGGAAAACGACATCTCAGATTAGTACTCCTAATGGCTGCAACAGCCTCTGCACAAAAATTACACGGGGACAATGTAGTCGATACCACTAATTATAAAAAAGTAATGCAGTCCGCTCACGAATGAACACTAGCAATAGCGTCTGTACGTGGGGAGAAGCATAGATGTACGGATATGTTTGGACAGTCAGTAAACGAAACCTAGTTTGAAGAGAGGGCAAGTCTGTCTGAATATATATGCAGACTGCTAAGACGTTTATTAGCAGCGGACGCAGGCGAACGGGCAGCAGTTACAAGCGGGCGGCCAAGGACAGCGACCACGAGCTCATGCCGGTGGCAATACTGCTGAGGTGCAGGCTACTCTTCTTCATTACAATCGCCCTCCGCAGAAAAAGGCGCCATCCTGGCGGCTTAATGCGAAGACACTACAATTGAGTGGTAGTACGGCTTATTGCGAGAGATGTGGACAAGTTCGCGGCCGCGATAGCGCAGGTCTGTCGATGAGCGGCTCCACGAGGTAATTGACGGAGGACGTTTGCTCCAGAACGCGGTAGGGTCCTAGGTATTTTGCGACAAGTTTTGCGGAGTGGCCGGGTGTGGTAGCGGGTACGCGAAGCCAGACCAGAGAGCCAGGGGAAAATGTAGGTGCAGAACGGTCGGCAGGCTGACGGGATTGCTGCTGCCACTGGTCCTCGGTGGAAAAAGAGCGGGCAAGCTGGCGGCATTCCTCAGCATGTCGAGCAGCTTCAGACAGCGGAGTACTTTCGGACGCATCAGGTTTATATGAAAGAATTGTATCGATCTAATCGATACAATTGTATCGAGAACCATCTAATAATGTTTCTCGGCCATATAGAAGAAAGTACGGGGAAAATCCAGTAGTTGCTTGGGCCGCAGTATTGTACGCATACGTCACGAAAGGGAGAACTTGGTCCCAATTTGAATGATCCCAGGCGACGTACATTGATAGCATATCACCAAGAGTACGGTTAAAGCGTTCTGTCATGCCGTTAGTTTGCGGATGGTACGCTGTACTTGTGCGGTGAATGATTCGGCATTCGTCGAGTAGTGCCTTCAAAGCATCGGCAAGAAAGGCTCGGCCTCTATCGCTCAGAAGTTCGCGAGGGGCACCATGACGCAGAACGAAATGTTGTAACAGAAACTACGCAACGTCGCAGGCGGTGGCAGTCGGCAGAGCGGCTGTTTCAGCATAGCGGGTCAAATGAACCACTGCAACAATGAATGAATGAATGAATGAATGAATGAATGAATGAATGAATGAATGAATGAATGAATGAATGAATGAATGAATGAATGAATTCTTTTATTAATAATCCAGCGATCAAAGGGTCGACTAGGGCAGGGGAGTGGTTGTGACGGGTAGACTTGTCCGGGAGGTAATTTGCGGCGTTGGCACTGAGCACAGGAGCGAATGAACTTTCGCACGTAGTTATACATGCCGCGCCAATAAAATCACAGGCGTAGTCGAGCGTAGGTCTTAAAGAGGCCGGCATGCGCGCACTGTGGGTCTGCGTGGAAAGCGTCGCAGATAAAGTCACGGAGATGGCGGAGTATCACAAGGAGCCACTTGCGACCATCAGAAAGGTAGTTACGACGATAAAAAAGGACATCACGATCGAATGCAGACGTGGGTAGCCTGGCGGCGAAGAGCGCGAGATCGTGAAAAGGTGGATGTATCAGAAACGATGCTGATGAAGAGTGCTGATCCAGGGATCCTTGAGCTGCTCCGACGGCATGTTACGCAGTGCATATGCTGTGAGTGTGGGCTCAAGGACGGACAGGCAAGCGCTGTCAGCGAAGACCGGTGAGCGAGAAAGGGCGTCAGCGTCCGTGTGTTTGCGGCCGGAACGGTAAAGAACGCGGATGTCGTACTCCTGCAGTTTAAGGGCCCAGCGAGCAAGTCGGCCAGATCCCAGATGGGTCCTTAAGAGTGGACAGCCAACAAAGGCATGGTGGTCAGTGATGACGTCGAAAGGGTGACCATACAAATAAGGGCGAAATTTTCCAAGGGCTAGACACTCTTTCTCTGTAACCGAGTAATTAGCCTCGGCTTTTGTCAGAGTTCGGCTCGCGTAGGCGACGACATATTCATCGAACCCCGCTTTCCATTGCGCGAGGACGGCGCCGAGTCCGGCGCCGCTGGCATCGGTGTGGGCTTCGGTGGGGGCTGCATGATCGAAGTGGCGGAGGATATGTGGCGAGGTTAGCAGGCGGCGTAATTTCGTGAAGGCGTCATCACAGGCGAGTGACCAAGCTGCAAGTCCTTTGTCGCTGCTTAGAAGGTCTGTCAGGGGTGCACTTATGGAGACGAAATTTCGAGTGAAACGCCGGAAATAGCAGCATAAACCAACGAAATTTTGAAGCTTTAACTTCTTTGATTTGGGAAAGTCGGCGACTGCGCGGAGCTTGGCTGGATTCCGAAGAATGCCGTCTCGCGAGACAACATGGCTAAGGATGGTGAGCTTTCAGGCACCAAAACGACACTTTTTTTAAAGTTGAGTTGAAGTCCCGCGTCAGTGAAACGTGCTACTAGAGTGCCATTCCGAAGTTCCAGGGTGGTCGAAACCCAGCAGCCTCCACCACTTGCTAAGACGTTTATTAGCAGCGGACGAAGGCGAACGGGCAGCAGTCACAAGCGTGCGGCTAAGGAAAGCAACCACGAGCTCATGCCGGTGGCGATGCTGCTGAGACGTAGGCTACTCTTCTTCATTATAAGACAAGATTGCGTGAATATAAATGACACGGGTTCGAGTCCGCCCATATATAGCACCGCAACAATTGAAACGGTATTTGGAAGGTCATTGAAGAGCGGTATACTTACTCAATGCCACATACATAGTCACCCAAGTTGGTCGGACGGCTGATTTCTAACCTGATTTTCTCAGCATAGCAGCCCGATCCCCATTAGATCACGAACTTCTCAGTGAAGCAAGTTAGCATGAAAGGAAAAAGGTTAGGTAGATATATAGCCACCAGAAATAGCGCGAAAAATCCTAAGAAGGCTAATTGCAATAAAAAATATTTATTGCGGTACATTGAATTGTCTTCGTCACCCCATTTTGCACAGACATGTGCATTGCACGAAATCTATCTTTTTTGAGCGAGAATGACGAGAAATCGGGTCAGAAGCATATCGTGATCAATGAATTGCTAAACGGTGGAAGGGTTCAGTGATAACAGAAAAACAGAAAAAAACGGGATTTACTGACGTCTACAGGTAACAGCTGTATTGAGTATTCCTTTTTGATGTTTCTTTGTTGGTTGCGTGACATTGTCTAGCTTTAAATGAAAAGCAGTGGTTTTTTTTCGCCACTGCAGTCATTTTCGAAGTGACAAACTGGAGGGTCAAGTGTGGGATCCCTTTTCCACACAAATGTGAAATCCATTAAGGCCTAATTGTGCGCATAAAAACGACACAATGCCAACTTCAGGCAATGAAAAAAATAAGTCACACCTGCAGATATACGAATATCTTCACTAATATACATTGTACGCCCATGCGTCTTTGCGCCGATACATAAGCAAGTCTATTCAAGAGAACTAGCCCGAAGAGCCTGCACCAAGGAGGCAATGTTGCATCAATTTTTTTCTGTGTTTATTGCCACAACCACCGAGTTTCGAAGCGACGTATAAAGTTGCTGACAGTCCCTGCGCCCCCACCCACATCTACGATAGATTCATCTTCAGGCGGTTGAAAAAAAAAAAAAATCTGAACCACATGTAGCAGGGGAAAAAAAGGTTATGTCGAGACAAAACCACCAAGCTGTCATCTCTCAACTTTGGCTTTTGAAGGGAACGAGACACTTAGTTGGGCACGGAGCAACGCGAAGGCTGTTACAAAGTTGTTCACAATAACAAACTACTCTGAGGATACTCCGGTTCAACCAGGCGGTAAATTTTTTAAGCCGATGAAAGCAATCAGTGCCACAAGAATCGCCGCTTTACCGACGAGAAAGCAGCCAAAAGTCTTGTCGAACAACAGCAGGTCTTGCGACGCCCAGCAGTTCCCCGAACACAACCGACACACGGTGCAGCCTCTCACTCGGACGCGGCCGTCACCCTGGGAGAGGACATGAGAGCTCTGAGGAAGAGAGATTTCTTGCGGAGCGGGTTGGTCACAATCTTGTAGGACATGACCACTAGAACGCCCAAGATGACGCACAGCGCGATGAGAACGACCGAGAGAGCGATGACCTTGCCCCATCCGTGGTTCCACGAGAAGAATGACGACGGTGGTGGCTGCCTTCGCGGTTGCACGGGAGGTCGCGGTCGCAAGCGACGTCTCTCCCAGGGAGTCATTCCTGGGGCGGGTTTGACACGGCCGCTCGTGGGGGCAGGCGGAACGGCGGCCGACGAGCCGGAGCCCGAAACCGCCGAGCTGCTCGCTCCAGAACTGGCAGTGCTCGAGGTCGCCGAGCTCTCGCCCCGGTCGGCCTGTGCCGTCGTGGTGGACACCATAGCGTGTTGTGCTACAGATTCTTCGCCGAGTCTTACGCTCGCGGGTTGCCTGGGAGAAATGGCAGGGTGCAGTCTTCGGGCCGTAGAAAATGCTCTACAAGCCGACGTCCAACTTGCGGGCTAGTGGGGCCCCGGCTAGTAGAAAGTGTGCAGTTCCGCGGTGACAGCGCGACCCGCGGTGGGACGTTTCCTGTCGACCGACGGGCCAAGCGCGATGCACGCAGCAGTTGGACCGCTTCGGACAAGTCGAATCTGCGATGATGATGTTTCCTCAGGAACAGTGCCATATACCCACTGCGAGGAGCAGGCAAATGACCCGGCAACGTGTTCAGAGAACGGTCTGAACGGCCTTTAACGTGAAACTGTACGAAAACTATAAAGGAGGGGAAAGAACGTGGAAGTAAGAACAGTCGGAAAAGCATCGATCCGCCAATGAAAAGAAAATGTTTATACGTTGGCACGAAATGACTCGCGTTTTCTTCGTTATCCTCAATAAAAGGGTTACTTGAATAAACGCGGCGTTAGACTGCACTGATCTCTACATAGGACAGATCAGTGGTAGACTGTCTCAACCAGAGCCAGTGGTGGTCGTTGTGTTGATAACGATAAGACGTCTTAGTACAACCGCAAGCGTAAGAAGGCACTTTCATATGTACATGTTCCTTTTCTTTTCTAGCATGCCAACAAGGAACGCTTGTCCATTGACGAGTCAGACTCTTGTCAGACCACAGAAATCTGCTGTGCATCTCTTGTCGAAATGCGCTAAAATGCACTCGTTTTCCATGTGTAACAGATATTTCAATGCGACATAATTGCAAATTTATTTGTGACTTACTTTCACTGTTACTATGGAACACAGCGGCGGCCGTTTCTTCGGTAACCTAGTCTGGTTCAGAAATAAAATAGTCCTAATTATTTTTTTCTTAGTTCCCACCGCATAATGATCCCAAGAAAACCATAGAGGAAATAACTGTCTATTTATTCGAAGTTCATTAATAATAAAGAAAAGGTCCGTCCGTCACGTAAGAGGACTCGCTATATATTAATGTATAAAACAAAATAAATATAAAGCGGACGAAAAGCCGAAAAGCCAATTGCCGCACCTGGAAGCCGAACCCACAACCTCCGGATTATACGCGTGTAATGCTCCATACTTCTGAGCCACACCGCGGCCCTCCTGCCCACTTTCTCAAGTATTTGTGTAGATCTAGCCGTGGGAGTAGCCATAGGAGCGCTACTCGCGGTCATGAAGGCAAACGTGGAACACAATTTTAACCTAAGGCGTCACGTATTTTATGATTTTAAAATGCAGTTACAGAATAAATCTTCGTATACTATAGCTCATGACATTAAGGATGACAAATTCGAGACCCTCGCTATGGAACGGGCGAGAAGGATAAGGCGAACCGAGGGGGCTCGATTTTGCGTATGTTATAACCTCATCAAGTCGAGAGACTTCGTGTGGTATGCAAAGTGTTTATCGTTTGAAATTCTGAAGCGTTTGAAATGTGTCCTGCGTACAACGCCAGATGGATAAATTGTCATGCTCTTACAGCAGCTCTGCATCGTATACAGAATCGACAATGACGACCCCATTACACGTACGGCACAGATAACGTCCCGCTCCAGGAGCTCTTCAACCCTGAGCAAAACTACACGGACCAATGATTCCGCGATGAAGCAAATTTTCTTCTCCGCGAATGCATGTAACTTGAAACTGAGGACTACCGCCCAAATTCGGCACTGCGAAATTTCTAGTGCACTCAATTTCAGTTAGTGCATCTCAATTACGAATACGTTCAGTTTTGTCGGCATACTTGTGGTCGGTATGCTCTTTCTCCTGAGTATGCTTCTTGGAACATGGCAACAGCTAGCTCGGTCTGTGCATGGCGAACTACGAAGGCATCTTTAACTTCCTTGCAACACTCTGCTGTCGGCGATATACTGCGACAATAGCTTCAGATGTTCCCATCTGTGTAAGTTGTGCCAGTGCGGCGCGCTCTGCTGTGTGTATCCTTTCATACTCCGTCGCGCTCATCTCTATAGCAGTCTAGAACCGCCAGGCAAACCTCTCCTGGTTTCATTAAGAATCCTAACCCTCGCTAACGTTTTTTTTTCTTCTTCTAAAGACGAAATCAATCTTAGCGAGTTTCCACCACTTTTCCAGATCGGGCGTGTTTCTGGCTTCTATCATGAGCCGATCCCGGAGATAGTGCAGCCTAAAAATGTGGGTCGGCATGTGCTAATTGGTATGTTCCTCCTGGAACCGCTGGTCGCCATCAGGACTGGGCAGAGATACTTTGCAAATGCATCATGCTACAGAGAGGAGATACTGAGCCGATAAGTATTTGAGATTCAGACACAATATATTAGCAAACTAATTGTATTCGAGACTTGAAATTTGTATGTTAAGGTACTCCGCTACAATTGGTAACTACTCATTAGGCTATAGCTCCACTATGAAGCAGCTGCAAGTTTGCGGGTGTTCATAAGTTTCAAATTTCTTATCTCACGCAGGCCTCGTTCCTTTCAAGTTTCCGCTGGTAACATGTAAGAATTGCTTTCGACATTCTAACCAAGTATCACTATTCCGCAAGATATAAGGCCGACCGGACTTGCATCGGATCAACGCAGGAGGAGTAGGGGTCGAAGGAGAAGGATGGCTCAACCTACGGGCGGATCTAGCCTTGGAAAGGCATGCTGGTAATTGCCCTGCAGGTACGCTGCGCAATGAACGTTTTTTTTTCCGCGCCGCTTTTACACTCGGTACGATGCACTGCTTTATGGTCGAATCATAAAGTGGATAAGTGTGCTATGTGTTCGTTCGTACGTGCTCGTAATTTTCCCACGCTAACCATCAGTGCGTAGTCTGCAAATGCGCTCAATAGGAAGCGCGCGTTCTAAGGACGTAAATATGTTTATAAACAATACATATCTCTATGTATTTTTGAATTTCTATGCGTAAGTACACGACAGCTAACGTAGCGTAGGGTGTCAAGGTGATTAAGCACGCATACAAACACCAGAATGTCGAAAGGATGAACTTGTTGAAACATGCCACCATCCTGTTTAACATGAAATGCCCATGTCTTGAATATACGAATTCCCACTTCGGATTTCGGAAAGGGAAATCAACTGAGTCTGCCTTGCAACTACGAAAAAGAACTATTTTACGTAATATTGAAATAAGAAATTAACAGTTGGTTCATTTATAGATTTTACAAAGTCGTTAGAAGTTTTGAATCACGACGTTCTAATTTATAAGTTGTAAAAGTGTGACATACGTTGCACTTACCACTGCAGTTCAGTGACTATAACGTTGCGCGGTGGAGCTCGAGGTAGCGGGTTCAGGCCGCGGCAGCCGCTTTTCGATGGTGATTAAGTGCAAAAAATGCTACTGCACTGAGATTTAGGTGCACGTTCAAAAACCCAAAGTGGTCAAAATTATTCCGCAGTCCCCCGCTAGGGCGTGCCTCATAATTATACTGTTGTTTTGACACGGAAAACATCAGAACGTAATTTTATATCTTGGTACACGTGGCTTTTATGTTAATATTTTTCGCTCGTACCTAAGCCAACGTAGCCAAGTCGTAGGTGTTGAGTGTAAGTTGGCTTTGCAAGTGTGGCATTCCCCAAGGTAGCATTCACGTCCTTTTTTTTCCTTTTCAATGTTCTACATGAATTATATTATCATTTTTAGCCACTCACAACATAATTTTCTATGGCAATGTTCCAAGCTTATTTATGAGGGGCTACACCCCCGACGAGCTAATGAAAAGAGGACACACCATTCTTGAATCATTGAGAGAATGGTCTAAAGCAAATGGACAGTACATAAACACTAAAAAAAACCAAAGTTATTCTTTTCGACCTGTAAATATCTGTTATCTCTAGAAATCACATTGAGCTTTGCAATAGTAGAATGTATATAACAGAAACTTTTAGATCACTCAGGGTAGTTTTACATTCTTCCGTGAGGTGGAGCAATGATATAGCTCATATAGAAAGAAAAAGTTGGGTCAATCAGTTGCCGACTTACATGTAATTAATTCCATTTATTTATAATATTTTAATTTACAGATTACGTTTTAACGATTTAATAAAGATTACATATTTTCACTAACCAATTACATGTAACCGGTTACTTCATTGGCGGGATAAGCTGTAACAGGAGACGCAGCTGTTAGCGCTTGAATTTGGCAGGAACCACAGTAGCACGCCGGTGGTCGTCGCTGTTCCCCGGCTGCTTTATTGACTCAATTTCAGAGGATGGTGAAGAACATTCACCGACGATTACGATACTCTCTCACGCGAAAGTTGAGCGCAGCTCTATAAGTGTTTTCATTTCGCGATATATTGGCTGGCGCGGGCAATCTGTCTCGTGTGGCACGTCGCAAACGGAGCGAAGTGTGGCGCGACTGCCTCACTAATCGGGAGATCGCGAGAGGCAGCGCGTGGGTGACGCGTGGGCCCGATTCACAGCAGCCGCCACAGACAGACGTCCGCTCATGCAGCGCTTTGTTTTCACGCGCTCGCAGCATGCCTTATCGATGGCGTCATCGGTGAACAGACGGCGCGCGCTACTCAGGTGCAATCTCGTAGCGATCGTCGCCGCAGAACGCGTCTTGCGCTGCACTCGGCTCTCCTCCTCATGCTTCCGCTGCACCTTCCTCCTCCGCTTTTCTCCTCGCGTTCTCTTCGCTCTCACCGTCTTTCATCTCCCGCTCCGCGTTAGCTATTTCCTCTTTTACTGTGCTCGTTCGCTCGGTTACGCCGAAGTAGGATGACGGACGCGCCGACTCTCAAGGCAGGAACGGGCGCATAAGAGCTGCTCTTTAAAAATTCCTGGGACACCAAAGCACTTATGAGTTGTGAATTCGAAAACATTAATGTCCAGTTGAACACCACTGAGCGGTCCTTCGAGTTTTGCGGTGCGAGTAATGTTTTCGAGCTTTGCAGCGGGATGTGTTATCAAGTTTTGCGATTTAAATGGTGCAGGTTAGTCTTTTTGTACACTTTCTACGTTAGCATGTTGGCTGTGGACCGGAATCATTTGGACGATATTGCCGAGAAATCAAGGACGCCGCATATGCCACCGACGTCCTCTGCGACGAGAGACCGAGGAAGCAGCAGCGGCCACCAAGGCCGGCAGACGTGCGCAGCAGCTAAGCTCAGTGGGGATGGGAGAGAGGAGAGAATACGGACCGCAAGCCGGCTTCCGAGAGCGAGAAGATGGCACCCCCCACCCGCCTCGCTCCGCGAAGTCGCGTTATCGCATCCGGCCTCCTTCGAGGCGCGCTGGGGACGTGGCGTCGCGGCGATGCCCTCTCCCCTCCCGCAACACCTGGCGCGCTACTGCGGCAGCAGGTGTTTCAATTCGCCCGCTCTACTCCGTCGAGGCGCTCTCGGGACGTGGCGTCGCAGCCAATGGGAATTGATGTGACATTTCGCTGCTGCAGCCGTCGCCGGTGTTTCGCTCAGTAGGCCCATTTGATGCATTCGCATCAATATACGTATACCCAACTTTTTCGGACACGTGCGCATGATCACGCATCGGCTAAAGAAACATAGAACGCTCGGAACTACTGACCAATACGCACACACGAGTGGATTGTGTTAACAGCTCCTACACCTGTAGCTCACGGTGCAGTCTTGCAGAAGACACCTTATTAAAGTTTTCAAGGGACATTCGACTCCCCATTTTATGCACGCGCACGCCAGCAAACGAAGCACTTCACTTGACAAGCGTACTGTAAGTATATCCCCCCGCAATACCTCCAAACGAACCCCTGCACACTTGCGTCCTCTGAGAAAAATAAAAAGCATTTCATTATTTCACCTCTTTCAACAGCGGTGAAGATATGGGGAGCTGCTTGAGCGGCCACTCACGATATTTTTCAGGCGCATCCATGCATGTCTTCATTCTAAATAGCGGCTTGTTTGTCGAGAGAGGGGGGGAGCATAAAAAGCGGAACAAAAAGCAAAAAGAAAGGAAGAAAGAGAAGGCGACGAAAGCTGAGATAGTTTTAAATAAGGACAGATCGGCTCACTTTCCAATCTGCAATCGTCTATTGTCGTCCGTGTTTTAACGCGAGAGCGTTAAGGGCTGTGTGCCGGAGAAAATCTGGCGTCGGCGTCGGTGTCGGCGTGGGCGCACCGGCGTCGGTGGCGGAGAAAATCATCCCGAACTACCCCGACCGCGCAGGCCCTCCGCGTGGCGGAAAGCGTTAGTGAACAAAATTTGATTTCTCAAAGTAAAAATCCATCAGAAAAATCGTAAAGTACGACTTAACCACAACCTACCGACATGATAGCGTCGGATTGTAATTTGAATGTACGAGAAAACATAATTCTGTTACGAGGAAACTCAAACACAAACCCTTTTTCCAACATTTCTACCATACCAACAGCGGCGCGACCCGGTAGGTTACTTGCAAAAACACCATCGAGATGGCGCTCGCCTCCTCGGCAACGTAGGAAGCGTAAAACGGCAGCGGCGCGCAGAGGCTAAAGTGGAGGAAAAAATTCGGAGCCCTTCGTCGAGGAAAGGGGGGTAACCGAAGCTTGCGGCAAGGCGACGTTGTCGCAGACGTTCCGCTTCGTTTGCCCTTAACTCGTATGCGGCTCTTCGCTGACGTGTGGCCTCTGCATAGCGCTCCCGCAACTCGGGGTTTCGCCAGGGCTTCGGAAACTCTCATGATAGAATCGGCACGTCGACGACGAGCCTTTCCCGAGCGAGTTCGTGGTGCCGTTGCTCAAACGCAGCCTGCTCCTCGGCGGAACTAACCACGGGTGGCTTTCCCATCCGGACGCCGAAACTGATGTGAGGCGAAGGAAGCCCAGCGGAGCGCGCGCCAACCCCCTTTCCTTCCCTTTCCCTCCCCTCGACACACCAAACGACTTTGATCGGTCGCGCGCGTCGCGTGATCCGGAACCGGCGCAGCTTTCCCCGCACTTGCTCTTTCTTCCTTTATGTCTTTCCTTCCTTCTTTCTTTCCTTTCTTCTGTCTTTTTTTATTTCCTGCCCCTGGCTCATACCCGCCATAGTAGTTTTAACGTTACATCGCCGGCGCAGGTTAGCGTATACAAGCTTCGCTGAAAAAGAAAGCTGCAGTTGTCGGAAAGCCTGACGAGCATTCGGGGATATTTTAATGCTATCGCGTTCCACTCTTAATGGCGAAGCTTACGCGTCCTCCAAATTTCTTATCTTTTTTTTTCGACCTCTGCCGCGCCGTATCTAGCACTTTAGAATGTGGTACAGTTGAAAATGGATTTAACGAAGTGATGACCACGCTCGAATTATTTCGTTAAATAGGGAAGTTCGTAAAATCGAGAAAGGAATTTTTCGGTCCTTCGAAATCTAAAATTGTAACGTAGCGACACCCAAAAGCTACCATTTGCCGCTAACCCACGCCTGCACGTGTGAAAAGTCCGCGAGGGCGGCCCGAATTGCTTTAGCGATGTAGACCAGGTAGACGGTCACGTGAAGCTATGATAGGCTGCCGAGATGCAAAGAAGCGGAGAACTAGGGCGCCTAGTTGTTTTAACGCAATAGTATTAGAGCGCACGCTGGAAGAAAACTCGTCTGTGTCAAAATTAGTATGAAATCACCACTTTTTTTACTTATTTGTTTCAGGAAAAACTTCCCTAAATCGGGTTTGGTGCCTATTAGTTTCGGTTATTCAGGTTGGTGACAACATTGAACCCTATGGGTACCTTCCGGGGAATGGAAATTTCTTCGTTAGATCAGGAACTTCGTAAAATCGGGTTTAATTGGATCGAGTTTTAACTGTATATGCGTCGATTGCATTTGATACGTACCGCCACCCGTCACCTTGCAACGCGCTTAGTTTCTGCACTTCACATATTCACTACTTCCTTCAAGGCTAATGGAAAAGTTTTACCCAGCCTCATTCAAAGTACGGTGTAATACGCATGGTGCTCCCTCTATAGAGGCGCCACTTACGGCCACGTTGCGGCCTCTTTCGAAAGTACGCTCGGGATGCAGTAGCAGACGACAACACTTTGCAGCAAGCATGGCGAGAAGGGTAGCCGGCATCAAATTTTTTGAAGAAAGCGTTGGAAAACTTGTAAAATGTGATGCCAGGATGGAAGGTTTGGCGAGTTGGCACGTATTCGCGGTAAAGAGCACAGTGCCAAACATACGAGAACGAGAAATACAAATACAGTACTGAGGTGCCGTGCACTGTATTGTTTTTCCTTTAATATATGTATTTCCATTTACAGCACTGTGTGCAACTACTCTTCAATACTTTTCTTTGTTTCCGTGTCGATGGCGCCGTGTATACTTACCAAGCGTTTGAGTTGCAAATTGGAGCTTGCGGTGTCCAGTGTCCTGTCTCCTTGTATTTTTCGCACTGTGCCCATGAATGAAAGGGATCTGGAATCGTTCGCGTATTTATTTGGCAACTCGTGAAACGTGCGGCGCATTACTGTAGTCCGGAAAGGAAGGCTGCTAGTCGAACTCTGTCATTGGAATCTCCGAAGTAGCGTGAGGGTGCATTGGCGTTCGGCGTTGGCGCATCCTGACGACGACGTACACGAGGGCCCCGAGCATCATGCAGGACATCGCCAGCACCACGGAGAGGCACAGCAGCCAATCCGGACGCGTCTTTCGCACAGTAGCGCTGGGCTTATTCAGGCGGAACCGTGCGACGCTGCCACTGTGGAAGTCTGGAGCCACTGGCCCCGCTTGAAAGAAAAGGAGAGGAGGAAAAGAAAGGCGTCAGAGGTTACCCGGGGCGTAAGAAGTGAAAGAGGAGACGCATCTAAATAGAAACAAGCTTGTGCAAACGGATACCAATCCTTGTTCGTCATTCCATCGTCGTCATAGTGTCGACGTCATAATGCATAATGTCGTCGTCGTGCCTTCACTGTCATTGGCGAGCGAGTGTAATATGACCTGATCCCTGGAACAGTGCATGTCGCATCGCTAACAAAAGTCGTCAAAGGAAATCGGTTCAGTTTCTATTGACATATCGTTGAACGTGAAAGACCTCCCCTGTAAATGCAATTCAATACCATGCAAAAACACCCGTGTGCTTAAATTTAGGTGCACGTTAAAAACCCCCGGTGGTACCATTTATTCAGGAGTCCCCCACCACGATGTAATAGTTCAGCAGAAATCCGCTAGGTGGAGATAAGTAATTAAAGCCTTTAAGTCCCCCACTACGGCATGCCTCATAATCAGATGGTGGTTTTGGCACGTAAAACCCCATAATTAAATTTTAATGCATGATTTTTGCCAGGGATATAGCTTAACCAATGGTCATTCCGGAATGAGGACTACAAAATCTAAATGAAGGTACATTCAGGAACATGGTGCGTCGCTACCTTGCTTGGATGCTAGTAGCATTAATGTCGACAGTTCTCGTGAGATGGGTTCTGCAGCAATCTTTTAGGAGCGAAGCTCCTTAGGGTCGAGCCTTGTCCCCCGTCGGGCCGTTGTAGCCACGCTAGTACTCGCCGCTCCCGCTAGAGGCGCAGCTGCGCTCTCTTTCTATTAAAGACGATAGTCTTTCTTGGGGAACTTAAACGCTGAAAATTTGCTCTGTCTGTCTGTCTGTCTGTCTGTTTGTCTGTCTGTCACCCGATTCAGCCACCCGGCCAAAGTTGGACCACTTGCTTACCGCCCACACTACTTAAACTGGTACTGCTGTTCATACTTGTGAACGTTATCGATCACAAAGTAAATATTACGCATATCTGAGGCGCAACATCACTAGGTAAGTATTAGGAGGTGTGTTCCTTTAATAGAAAATACATAGATACGTAACTCTAAAGACCCTAGTTTCTTAAGCTGCGCTGAAAATGCCATGCTATGCGCGCCGACGAACGACGTTCCCCGACTGCGCGCCGACGAGCGCCCTCTGCCATGGAGGAAGGAAACCCTCTGCACAAGCTCATGTTTCCCGATGTATTGCCAGATGGCGTCCATGTCTCACGCAGCGCCTCCTCAATTTTATCAATGCCAGCCAGATGCGGCCGATTCAACATAAAGGAAGCGCTGTCTGAGGCAGGGCAAACATAAATGGCCGCTTGATGAAATAATGCGGTAAAATGAAATCTGTTCAACGAAACCTTCATGCCAGGACGGAAATGGTACGAGAACAGCATCACGGGTGGCCGCGGATCAGACCAGCACTCATGTAGTACGGCCGGCAGAAGACTATCATCTTTCGACGAGATTTGCAGCGAAGCACGCAGATACGCGGCAAATGTTTTCTCTCTTGTTACCGACGTGCGCTCTCTCTCTCTCTCTCGTCCGTAGCTAGGGGCGCTGCGGTGCACAAGGGCGTTCGTTTCCGACGCGCGCTCTCTTTCTCTCTCGTTCCCGACGCGCGCTCTCTCTTTCATCCGTAGCTAGGGGCGCTGCGGTGCACAAGGGCGTAGGGAGCCTACATGCAAGCGCCGTTTTAACGGCGCTTGCATGTAGGCTCCCTACAAGGGCGTTCATTCCCGACGCGCGCTCTCTTTCTCTCTCGTCCGTAGCTCTGGTTTACCCGAATGATCCCCTGGAGCTTCGCCCACTCATCATCATTTACGTCGTGGATATGCGGTGACCTTTTTTAATCGTCTGGCCGAAAAATGCTCGCTATTACTGTACACAACGAAGGCTAAGCCTCATTTCTTCTAAGACGAAACCGTAACAACTGGGCCAAGATGTCCCGCTCAAGCATATTCCGCGTTTTTCAATTGCGCGCAGGCACTTCAACGACGCTGCAACAAAGTGGTGTCATCAATTTCAAGGTACTCTTCTCTCGTGCTTCTGTCATTTTGCTACAGAGAACCTCTGTCGAAAGTTGCGATGTTAAGCATTAGATTGTGTTAAAATTCCACGCAGTCTTTGTTTACCGGCAAGACAATTAGGTAGACCCGAGCAGGAGCCGTCATAATCCTTGTCCTAACGGCGAACTCGGGCTGGTGACGTTAGAGCGACGTCACCACTGCAGCCATATTAGTCTTTCGTCATGTCGTGGTAAGAGTTGGCGCTTTGCTATTTCGTAAAGCTGATTTACAAATACAGGTTAACTTGACATTTCTCTCAGGTATCCATTTAGGATGAAGCATTAGCTCGCGAGCTCCTATCTAAATTCTTGTGAACTGAGAAAGCATTATCCTCGGCAACCAGGGCAATGACGTCGGTAAGGATTGTTGAATTTAAAAAAAAGCTACAATGTAGTACCAATTGGAAATGAATTTGCAATTTATGTTATCCAATTTATTACAAAATTTATTAAAGACTGCAAAAAAATTCGAGTATCAAGTTTAAAACTCTAACTCTGCAATAAAAAACGGTATTACACTTTTGTGTTACCCTGATACACCTAAAACGGGCACAACTGATATATTACGCACCGCTCTGAAATATACCAAGGACATTTTGGTAGGACTTCGGCAAGACCTTCGTAAACGTTGTAGCAATTGATACTTGTGCTATTTTGCAACTGTTGATACTGTTGACACTGTGCGACATGTTTCGGATCTCCTCGCATTTAATGTAAATTTATCCCCCCAGTTGTATTTTTCAGCTAAGTATTCCTTTTGACAGTTTCTAAACAGTATATATTGTGAATGGCCCCCGCACTATAGCGTTTGGCTATGCAACGATTCTGATTGTGCGTACTTTGTCAATACGACTCAACAGTTATAAAAACACACATATATGCCGCAATGTTGAAGTCTATATGATGCGAAGGTTGTCTGAGTTAGCGATGTAGCTCCAGTAGCGGAGGACACGAGCCCAGCCTCGCCGCCTGTAGCTGTCATGTGTCACGAGGTCAAAGGCGATGTACGACGCTTGTTCAGGGAAGAATGTCGACGAACGATGTGTGGAGACAGAGAAGTACGACATAAAACTCGATGCATTTAGGGCTTCGGTAGCGCTTGCGGCACAGCGGCATATATTCGGGCACAAACGTTCGAGCACATACGAAGTGGCACATAGCTATTGACCCAAGCTGTTGTCCACTCGGCATGACAACAGCCAGCACCCGAAATCAATCAATCAATCAAGAAATTTCAGCTCTTCCACTACTGTGAAGATGGAAGCCAGCGAAGCTGTGACTATGGTGGGTCTGCTATAGCGGATATTGCTATAGTGAAATTATATTTTATCATCATTGACTATATTGAGCGTCTTCGGCATGTTCGTCAAAGAGCAAGGACACCAGCATCTTGCTTTCGCCCGGCGCGATGGCCAAGTAGTGCGTTTGCTGCGCCAAGTCCGCCCCATCGTCATAGACTAGCGTATGAGCCACCTCGTTCATAGCCGCTGCACACTGCACGGCATCGTCAGGATCCTCCGTCCCATAGCGAGTCCAAAGGACAACTGCTGATAACTGCGCGATCTCTACGTCATGAGACAAAGGGGCTCAAGGATTGGTGGAACGTGCCGCCGCCGAGTATCGCGACAATTGAGAAAGAGGAATCGGCGGTGGCGAGGATGTAATAGGCCACTATCATCCGTTTTGACACCTGTGCTAAGGCACAACTGGCGGGAAACTGCCACGCAACATGGAGGCAAACCACCACGCACATGGAGCCGTAATTGTTGTACACGCCGGTCGGCCTACGGACGCGATCTCCTGGAACCTAGTCCTTAAAAGCTTCGCTGTAAAACTTGGAGGATGCTTAAGATTCGTCGTTAGGAGTGGAACGCGGCAGCATTCAAAGATCCCTGACTTCTCACTCTTCCCGTCAATTGCGGCTTATGTAACAGTCATGTTTACCAAGATACTCTGGCGGCGAACGCTATGCACGAAGGCGAGCTTTCTGGTAGAAATGTCGCCTCTTGCGTGGGCCGATCTTCTGTGAGTGTTTCTCACTTTTAATATTTCAGGCTGAGAACATTTAACATAAAAGTAATGCGCTGTATGTGTTTTGTTTCATGACAGTTGTTTGGGGACTGTCATTCTCAAAATTCCGAGGAATAGCTTTCTAAAGATTGCAAGACAAAGTGCGAGCAACTTACATGGTAGAAGAAGTATTTAGTGTCGTATAGAATATTTTTCGCTCACAGAACGCCGGCTACGACGCCGGACGCCAACACCAGATTTTCTGCGACGCGGGGCCCTCAGCGCTATCGCGTTAAAAAATTGGCCTCATATGTGCTTGCTTCGCTGAAAATGACGTCGAAAGACGATAGTCTTCTGCTGCCCCTGATACGTCACACCCTCTCATCGCCCACCTCTCACGCTCTCCCCTCCCCTCTTACTCCTCCCATGATGGACGAAATGGAGGCTTTGCTGAATTGAATTCGTATTTCCGGCGTTCGCGCAGCTCTCGCGCCATCTCTTGGGACCTTTTATTACTGTTGGCTTAAAGCGGCTGCAGAGCCGCGGCTTCAGTCGGCTTGTTTTTAATGCGTAGCGTCCCTTCGACACCACTTCTAGCGCGTTGATTTTATTGCGATAGCAATTATATGGACACTCAAAAGCAGATTTCTGCCGTCGGCGTCGCCGTCGTCGTCGCCGTCGCCGTCGCCGTGAGGTTCCGTATGACGTCAATGGAGATGAAATCGTCGCCGTGTGTAAGTGGTTCTTGAGGGAAAGGGAAAGGTTGGCGCTATCTTCTGCAGCCCTTGAGGGAGCACGGCTCAGCGCCAATTCATCATCATCATCAGGGAGCACGGCTCAGCGCCAATTCCGAACGCTGTATGTGCGAGTGAAAGGGCGCGAGGGGCGCGCGCTTTCACGGGGAGTGAACGCACAGCGGAGAACAAACGCACGTTCTGCGCCGTGCTCGCTTAAGGGCTGCAGAAGTAGGCGTCTCTTTCCTCCTTTACAATCACCATATATGTAGAGCAAAGGCGCCTTCTTCCGACACACGAGAGGCCGTGGGGGAGGCGATGTTTAGCTGCAGCACCAAGTGCCTATTTATATCAGAGGCTCCGGCAACAGTCACCAACGCCGCACGCATTTTGAGCGAACGCGGGTAAAACGCTGACGGCGTCGACAACAGTTCTGCGTGTTGCCGGTGCTGCTGCATGTCCAAGTTTATACAGCTGATAAAGCTAATATCATTACTCCGTATAGCTGTCTACAAATTTGCTATCGCAATTGATGCTTCGCCTTTCAGGTGAAACTGCGACAATGTTTTCATTTACTAACGTAAAAACCAGTCCTATGTGTATTCTTAATAAAACGAACGCCGCGGATCACGGTTATGTACATATATTTTGCCTCCAATAGGCCTGATGTTTTCTTTGCGCTGTATAATGTTGACGTGTATGACCCCGTGCCACCAGTGCTAATAGCTTGGTTGATTTTAGCCGGGCCGTTGAATCGAGTGACAGACGGACAGACTACGTTTTTCGCGTTTAGGTAGCCCAAGAAAGACTATCGTCTTTAAAATTCCAGAGCCCTCCCACCCTGCGAAGAGGGAAGTCCAGCGAAGCTGGCGCTGGCGGCTTCGTGTCGTTTTCGCGCCCATTCGCGCTTCTTAGCGCGTTGGTGCTCCTACAATTCCCGCTCTTCTTCCACCGACCGAACGACACGCGTCCGTCCCATAGCGAGCCCAAAGGGAAACTGCTGGTAACCACGCTAGCGCGATCTCTACGTCACGAGACAAAGGAGCACAACGATTGCTTTGAAGCGCCGCCGCAGAGTAAGGCGACACTTGTGAAAGAAGCATCGGCGGTGGCGAGGGGCATAGCGATAGGCCATCCATCATCCCTTTTGACAGCTGCGCTAAGGCACTTCATACATAAACCGATATATATCGGCCGCCCGTATATATATATAGACACACGACTGCCTCTAACTTTTCAATACAAACATAGCCACTTACTGCAGTCAACAAAAGTTAATTATTCAAGTTTCGTTAATTGGGCTGCTTACCGCGTTAATTATCATCTCACGTTGTGCCCCCTCCCGGCCCCATAACTTGTTTGCACTGGTGGCCTTCGCGTGCCTCCCAGTGCCTAATTTTAATAAAACCATAAAGCTTAATTTTGAACACCCTGTAGATAAGTCCACAGGGCTACGTGCCATTGAACTTGGACCCTTTCTGCACTATCACCAGGATCGACCCACAAGATTGTTGCCTACCTCCGGTGTACACGGACGCGATCTCCTGGAACCTAGCGCTTAACAGCTTCGCTGTAAGACGTTATTTTTCATGACAGAGCAAATAATTCTTAGCGGAATTATGTACTTCTGACGTAGGACTTCATTCCTAACGCTATGAAAATGTGTATTTTGTTTCGTAATATAAAGTTTACGATTGATCGTTCGATTGATTGGTCGATTGATTGATTGATAATTCAGAGCCTCACCGGCAGTATGACTGCGGCCTGGCAGTCGTGGCGCGATGTTGTCTGCCGCGTTGGGAGTTGGTAGCGTGGTGGGCAGCGGCGTGTTCTGTGGATATGGCTGTTGGACGGAGCGCTGGCCAGGAGCACCAGAGGCAGCAGCGGAAGGGTCAAAGTTGAGCTGACCAGGATAGGCAGCCAGGGCACCACTCACCACCCAAGGAGCACAAGCCAGATGCCCAGATGGCCCTGCTACAGGTACGGCCCCTGCCGCTTTAACTGGTGGAAACTCAGCCGGGAGCTCTCTGCTCGTTGTGGCCGGTAGAGACTGTGCATCTTCTTCATTGTAGAAGCGCCGGTAGTGCATGGTGAAGGCGTCGTTGCCGCTGAAGTACTCGTTATGTTGTCCTTGTTATGTTCACAGTGAAGTCAGTCCTTGTAGTCACTGTTATTGCTTCGAAAACTGTCGCACGAAGTCAGCCGTAGATGTAGAGCCTTCTTTGCCTTCCCAGGGCTCCTCCTGCTCCTTATTTTTTTCGGCTGCACCCCATATGGTTGATGATGATGGTGATCCCGGTGAATGGCACATACCCACAACGGGAGATCTGCCAAGAAGCGGGCAATCGATCAAAAAAAATGGCGGGGGAGGGGATGCCAATAGCAGTAATAGTGTATTAGTTCTCCCTTATCTAGCAATAACAGTATTTTAGTTCTCCCTTATTTACTCCAACCATCCATAGACCATCATTTAATCCCAACGGCTGAATATGTATCTTTCCTTGGCATAAAATTAGACCCGCACTTGAAGTTCAATAATCATATTGCTTATGTGAAACAAAAAACTGCTTTTGGTATAAAAGCTCTCATTAAATCTCGTCCATTTTTTTGCTGTTCGCGTCTTATTCTCTTTATACTTTGCCTTCATACATAGTAACATCACATATGACATTACTTCATGGGAAAATAGATATAACTGTCACCTTTCGTCCATACAGCACATTCAGAACCAGGCCATTCGCATTATTACCAAGAGTTCTTTTTACTCTAATGCTTCTCCGCTCCTTCACGCTAACTTCATTCTTCCTATATCTGGTTCGCTCAAATTTAATTTACTTATTATTCTATTTAAATTACTTAACAAACAGCTTGCGTTTCAATTAATAGACTCTAGGTTGCTCACAAATACCAGTAGCACTAGGTTTGCCAATAATCACAACTTTCTGTCACCTAAATGTAACACGAACTATGGCAGAATGACATCTTACTTCTCGGCGATTAAATTTTGGAATAACTTACCCTATGCACTTAAATCTTCATCAACCTTGCATGCATTCAAATATGAACTTAAAAATTTCATTCTGTATAACTAGTTGTCCTGTTTAATTTACTTTGTATATAAAGTCTGTTAAATAGGTTTGTATAATTTAGATTGATAATGTGCTTAATTTTCTTAGTTACATGTATGACTCCTATTATAGAATCGTGTGTATTCCTTTCCACTACTATGTCCACTATTTATTTACTTGTAGATTGCATAATTTTTATACTGCACTATCAATTAATCATTTTGTACCAATCTTCTTGTTAACCGAGGGTCCTGCTACACTCGTATGACTTTGGGACTCTCGCCTGTGTGCTACTAACAACCAACTATGTATCCGGAATGAATAATAAAATGAAACTCAACGGTATAAAGAGAATAAACAAAGCTAAGATTTAGCGCTAATATAACATTATGCGCCAACATTTACTTCAAAATAGCGAAATAAGACAGAAATATGCATTGTTTAGCAGTCGGGTGTATTATGTGGAAAAACAGGATAAATTTTAAGCTGGAAGATAAAGAGGTGAAGAAAAGAAAGAGAGGAGAAATCATACAGTATTACTTGAAGATGGATGAAATTAAATTCAAAATTTGTGCTAGAATGACAAAGAAAGAAAAAAAATTGGCGGGCTCAACTGCAGTTGACGCAACGATTTGTAGAGAACGTTTGCATGATTATTGTGACTGGTGTGTAGGGAACGGTTATGTAGAGATTAGAGGGGGCGGGGGGGGGGGTGTTGATTTTTAAATAAGACAGAACCTTTGTAATTGCGCGATATATAATTGAAAGCAACCTAAAGCACAGTGAAAAATAACCAGTTGATCCAGTGCGCATACCCCGTGCACATACCCAGTCGGCCCTGTGGCAGATAATTTTAGAATGTACGATTACCGGAATATAGGCCCACGAAAACGGCGAGATAGGCTCGCTCGCTGTAAGGCGACTGGACTCGGAGAAGAATGCTTCGCATTAAAAAGCAGGCAAGTTACCGCAGCAATCTTCTTGTATGACAAATTAAATTGCGCACACTGAAAGGCAAACACCCCTGTGGCTGAAGGTCACCGCGGAAACTCCGAAAGAACGCATAATTTGGGGAAGTCAAGGAAAGTTCAAACTGGTGGAACGGAGGTTCGAGAATCTTCTTTTTGCTTCATAGTTCCTCGTATCAGTGGCACGTACTCACTCGGTGATATCCGCGAAGAATCGGGCAGCACAAGCGCAAGAAGTTGGAGAATATTTGTATGCAGCAACGTGGAAACAAAAGCGCTATAACGAAAAGCTCTTTCATTTCGATTTATTACAATCTCTTGACGTCAAATTTACGCCACCGCCTACGCAAGCGTAGGCAGGGACCTGCAATAGTTTTTGAACATCCCTATCAAACGCTCTCCTCGTTTACAAACGGTATTTTTGTTTTTTAAGCGAATAGCATTGGCCTGCTCAGACACGTTTTGCTAATCCCAACAGCTGAGGAGAGGCGAAGAGTGCAGAGATGTGGGGAGGAGCCGATGTGGCGGAGCGAAGGTGCATCACCGGAGAAGGAGCGTTATACGCAGGCGTCTATGAGTGGTCCAAGCAGCTTGAAGTGACGCCGACATGACACGGGAGAGACAGAAGTGAGCAGGTGGTGCGGCATCTCCGATTGGTCCGCTTCCCCTTGCTAATTAGCTTGCCCTAGCTTTTCGAAGATCGCGGCGACGTGCAACGGGGCACTAAGAACGTGGCCGAAAAAAATCCTCCCCGAAGAAGAGCTGGCAAAGCGAAGGCGCCTACATGCGGTCCAAGCAGCGCAAAGTCACGCCGACGTGACACAGGAGTGGCAGAAGTGAGCAGGTGGTGCCGGCGTCTCCGATCGGTCCGCTTCCCCTTACTTAGCTTGCGCTGGCTTTTCGACGATCGCGGCGAACGTGGCCAAAACGGAACCTCACAGAATTAAAGTTGGCAAAGAGAAGGCGTCTACGTGCTCAAAAGGTTCGACAGCATTGTACTGCCAAGAGGGCCCGTGCTCAACGGCAGCAGGTGCCGGACTGTATGAGAAAGTTCCGCGCTAAGCGCCGTGAAGCGCAGCATGAGCAACCATATATACTCAAGTGCTTCGCTAGTGACTACTTCGAGAAGCACTTCGTTAATGACTATCTCGGTGCGGTGGGCGCAATCAGTCGTGGTTCCCGTCTGACAGTAAGCATACAAAAACTAAGTGGAAATAAAGTGCAATCGCTGATTACTTCCCGAAAATCTCTGTTTTTACTCATCCAAAACATTGCACCAACCCCAAATTCATGCATTTATCATCAAAAACTTTTTAAAGCCTGAAACGAGAACTCTTCGGACTCTATCTAGGACATCCTTTCCATTGGAGTGGTCTACGGACCATTTAGTAGAATGACAACAGTTGGCTTATTAGGAAATTATCTTGGACGGTTTCTGTCTAATATATTTTTTTTAACTTCGAGCGGCTTTAAGCAACTTCATTCACCACAGAAGCGCTTAATGAACGATTGCGTGCTACTGAAAGCAACATTTTATATCCTTTCAAGGCGAAGGCGGTTGAAATACATTTCGAAATAAACGGAAGTACTCCGATTTTCAACGCTGTAGTCATATATGCTGGGTTAATTAAAATTACGGTCACTGACCAAGTCAAAAAAGTGTTTTGACGTTTCGGAGCCTGTACAGGTTCCTTGTTCACAATGCAGCGCTGCATTGTGAACAAGGAACCTGTACAGGCTCCGAAACGTCAAAACACTTTTTTGACTTGGTCAGTGACCGTAATTTTCATTAACCCAACATGCTACCTGACCAGACGAGCTTTCGTCGAACTCTTGACTAAGTCATATATGCGTTCATTCCGCATTCCACGTATTTTCGTTCAGCGTAGGTAAGATGGCAGCCGATGCGGCAACAGCTCATCGACTGTACGACTCGCGTTGCCTTTGCTTGAATCGGAGGTGTCTCAGCTTCCGAGGTGTAATTTTGATCGAGGAGGATCTTATTTGCTGCAGTCGAGCGGGGAAACCATAAGAGCAGAAAGAGGTGAGCAAACACCGTTTTACGTAACTTGGATTCGCGTTCGCCTACGGGAATGATAAAGTGCGTGGTGCTTCACTCATAGAATACACAAATGTCGCTTGATGTTCTGTTCCGAACTTCATTTCTATCATACATAAAGAAATCCGGCCGGTGGCTCCATGCCGGCCAGCGCCAAAGCTATCGGTGGGAGTCATCATCTATTCCTTCGGAATGGGGCCAATCCAAGGCTATTAAAAAGTATATTCAATTTTGTTCGCCAGAATAACACACCTCTATTGCATGCACGTCACTTTGACGTATTGAGTTTTACTGATTCTGTGACAGACGGGCGAAGCGGGCGCGATCCGAAATTATTTAATCAATAGCGGAGGGCTTATGACAACCAAGCGTAAAAGCGGTAATAATTTTCTCTTCTTTTTCATATATTCATGCAGGAACAATGTGTACAACTAATTTTGAGAAGGGCCGTTTTCACCGTTTTCCTGTCTTGGTGAGACAGACAAGCAATGTGGTCGTGGCACAAACATTCGTGATCCCGGAGCGCTGGTGGCGGAAATGGAATAGAAACAATTAGAATGGCTTTACATTATAGCGACGCAGTTCTTGACTATCAAACCAAAAAATAAAGATCGGAGAATATATACTAATAAAATTTAATTAAATTAAACTTTAAAGAATAATTCAGTAAAGAAATTATGGAGGTTCAATGCACATGTCGCAATCTATATGTAGTAGAGCGTTAAGTTAAATGCTTTTAGCTAACGGCGATGCCCACAGTTTTGTTTATTTTCGTTCTATGCAACAAATAATCGGGCACACCTCCACTGGCACATAACGAATGGGTAAATCAATGTGAAGTAAATCAAATAAGTTGTAAAATATAATTAACCATTCTATTAATAGATCGCCGTGGTTTAGAAATATATTTAAGACGGCAATACATGAAGTCGAAAGCCTTAAACGTATGTGCCGTTTTGAGGTGACCTTGAAAAAGTGGAGCCAAAATTCGGACAAAAAATCGGTAAAAAATATCTACAAAAATTTATAACTCAAAAAGATCAACACAAACCCCATAACATTAAATATCAATCGATAGGTGATTACATGACGAATGCAAATATCGATAAGTGATCATGATAGTCATTAAATTGATTATGTTAATTAGCATGGCAAAGCGCAAAAATGCGTCGTAAAACTCGATAAGTGGCCAAGAACGGAGAATTAATGATAATAATGGGAGTAAGTGTAGTTATGATGGTAATGTAATGATAAGACATGTGTATATAGGAGAAGTGATTGAGGTGAACTAAGAGGTTGGGAATTGATGGTGAATTAAGAGTGAATTGATGGTGAACAAAGGGGTTTAGTTGGGTGATAGGAGTCTATCGAAATGTTCTCTATCGGAAGCTCACTCTATCTCTGTCATAATAAAGAGCAAATGAGAGTGAAATAATAGTGAATAAAGGTGAACCAAGTGGTAATATAGTGAATCAAGAGGGATGAAAATTGAAAATTTGGAGCAATAGAGCAAACCAAGTGTGGTGGAAGTAAAACTGAGATGGGGATAGAGCGAATGAAGGTGAAACAAGCAGTGATAGGCTGAATCAAGAGTGAATCAAGTGTGAATTAAGAGTGAATCAAGGGGTTATGGATTGGGGGAGTGACTTGCAAAAAAATACATGTGAGATTTGAAGTTCCACGTGAAATTGACTCAGCAAAAAAATGCTGAGTCACGGTTCGAATTTGGTGAATCATAGGAAGTTTGACTAGCAAAAAAAAACATGATGACTTGCAAAAATGATTGTAAATTCTGGTTTAAGAGCGACGATGACTCAGCTAAATTAAGTGCTGAGTCACAGTCCGAGTTTGGTGAAATAAGAATGACTTGCAAAATTGAGTTTGCAAAATATGGGTTCGGAGTGGAGATGACTCAGCAGAAAAGCGGTCGTCGTGTCATTGAGTTAGCGGCGCTCGGGCGTTCGTCTTCAAGTCATCTTAGTTGTAGCATAAGGGACCCCTAGTAATTTTATTTTCATGCTATATGTAGGAATCAAACGTAGTGGGACACGCCCATTTTTTGCGTGTGATTTGCACCGTTTTCTTTGTTGTTTGCTTTTGAAACCTCTGCTTGTGGACATTTTATTCCTGGACTGCCCTTCAAACTATTGCTTGTATGCAACGGGGACGTTTTGTAGCATGTTCCTTTCTGTGAGTAACTTTTGAGCACTCTATTTTCACGTCTTCCGTCACGTCATTGTCCCGAATTGATTTGATGTGTTCTGTTAACTTCCCTTTCCGATTCAACAGCCTCCAGGAACCATACAGCGAGGCGAAACACGGTCATGTAAGCAAAGAAAACTTCGCTTTAATAAGAATCGGTACGGCTTGAATGAAATCACATGGAATCAAAGAAGCCAATCTCTCCCTTGAGGCGTGTTCACTGGGTTTCAATTACCTGTATTAAAATTTACAACATTTTTCCGTGAGGCGACTACTATAATAAATCTCCATAGCCATGTGTACCGTCTTCAATTGTATTTCCTCATTTGTATCATTTTATCTCAAAATCTTTTCGATATTTCTTCTCATTTATGTGTTGTTTTTTTCGCTAAACCACAATCTAATGCTATACTCTTTTATTTCAGTTATATTTTATTACCATACAGTGTGAAACCGCCTTTTTCTTGTCAATACCCCGCAATGGGTTAGAGCCGTTGTGTGAAAAAAAAAATTCATGCAAGGCCGAGTAAACTTTCCTGACAGTGTGCCCAAAAGTCGAGACGCCCAAGGATAACAAAGCAGGAATGCTTATTGGAGTCAAAGAAGATGAAGCGGCGTTTCGACTGCTATTTTTTGTCCAAGAGGAAACAGTCTACAAGAGAGTAAAGCATGCCCTGTGGTTGCATCCTTCTCACAAACCCAAACAACGAATCAATATCAACTAGCCCAATCTATCATTCACCAATGCGGTTCTTATCTGACGTGGCAGGATTGGCAAAGTAAATCTTGTATTCTGAGCTTTTGTTATGCCTTCTCGATTCAGAACTTGCAAAGACAAAGCAAACATCGACTTGGGTCTATTAAAAAAATTAGTGGTGCCCGGGCCGATTAGGTTTTGCGTGACGGAATAGCAGCGCCAATAAAAGGCTTCAAGAGAAAAGTCAGTGGATACAGGAACCGGAAGCGGGCTTCTCCTTTCGCCTTCTGATAGCGCTCGTCAGCAATAATTAAATGTCTTGCATTTCAGCACGAAAAAGGGCTGCTGAATTGAACTAAAGTGTCACGGGGAAAAGCGTTGATTTTTTTCCTGGGTTGCCTAATTGGCCGTAGCAGGACGAATCGAACAAAGCAAGGAGGCTGGTATGAAGAACATCACTTGAAATGAACGGATGACGAGCACGGTGAATGATCGGTGCTCAAGGAGATACGGTCAATTATTTCACACCTATTATTGAAGCTAGATAAGCGACAGGGTAACATAAAGGAACTGTGGAGCTCAATTTCATGTTTCTATCAGGACTCGGCACTTTAAAGTGGATTACTATCTTTACTTATATATTTAATGGTAAGTATTAATTGTATGTTCTATATGCATTTTCGATTGTTTTACTACATTACCATTAAAACTTTTAAGCATAAAAAGATTCGAAGCACGACTGCGCGGTTATCTGGTTTATTTACCCAACAGTCTCGGTCGGTGGACCGACCGTTTTAAATAAACCAAAGATAACCACGAAGTTGTGCTTCTCATGCTTCAAATACACTTTCCCATTGAAAGATACAGTTACTACTATATATATATATATATATTCAGGGTGTCCCAACTATCATGCACCAATATTTAAAATTATGCAAATGCCACGTAGCTGGACCGAACCAAGGTGATGCTGTTTGCCGTCCCTTGGAGATACTCAGAATATCTTTTTTTTTTCATAAAGTACGGACTGGTTCTCGGCTAAAGCCAGATTCTTACATAAAGGAATTTCGGTGTTTCTCAGTTTTATTAAAGACCTCCAAGCCCAATATCTACATATAATCGCAACTGCCGCCACACGCGTTCAATATTAAACAAGCTCTCAAGGACGGTACAGCGGATTTATGGAGATTCTGCAGGTTCTTATATTGACTGCAATTTTTATTTTCTGGCAATTATATACGGACCCATTCATTTTTATTATAATGTTTTATTTTGACTTTCAACATATTATTATATTTAAAATCATTTTCAAGCCTCCTGTTCATAGGCCAGTTACCGTAACGGACAGGTGTCATAGCTTGGGAAGAGAAGTTTACCTTTTTTATTTTTTGATCGAATATGCAAAACTTCAAAACATTAAGTAACAGTTCAGGAAGACAATTCTTAGCCAATCCCCCAGTATGGGTACGAGCCATAGTGTAAGGCCATCATCATCATCAGGCGCTGCGTCATGCATCAAGACAGGTCGACCAGCCGGCTGACGCGAACCCCGACGGATGCCGCGAGCCGACTCTCCTTGGACCTGACCGGCCCCGTGGACAACAAGTCGGCTCTGGCTCACGGTGTGGGTCTCTCCCCGTCCTGCCAGGACTGGAAGCAACAGAAACTGGCCAAGGCTCTCCTAAATCTGGAGGAAGGCAGCCGCTCGCTAACCTCGTCAACGGCCAGCCCGGAGGAAGCGTCATCGGCAACAGGTGCGAAGCAGCAAGCGCCTCGTGCCAACTTTCGTTTATGGGTAGCCTCGGGGCTATCCACAGGTAAAAGCAGTATCTGTCAGACCCAATTATTTCCTTGCCCGTGGCACCTACCTCCTTAAGCGAGCGTTCACTCCAGTACAGTTATAGCTGCAAAGACACGTAACCTTTCTCACAGAATCTATTTGCGAAACTCGAGGGACTTGGGTTTGGTGATGCTGTAGTTGGCCATCCCCTGTGTCATTCTTAAAGGGTGCGTTTTATAGTTCTATTCCGGTGTATAGTCAAGGGTTCGATGAAAATTCCGTCTGATTTGGTAAACTGATGATCAAGAAGTTGCAGCCACTGACCAAGTAACGGAGAAAGAAACGAGCGTTTCGGACCCCGCACGGATTTCTTGGCCACTTTGAGGCAGACAAGAGCCGTTTGTCCTTTTTTCATGCAAGATATGACGTACTGAGCCACAGTAGATAGCAGGCACACATCCATCTATGCCTGTTGAGAGTGTCGGCCATCGTTTGAATCAGTCAAGATTCAAGCAAAATCCGAGTTAGATGTCCTGAAACGTATCTGTTCATCCACCTTGACTTGGTCACGGGCAGTGGAGTAACCAGGAATATTTTTCGGGAGAGGAAGAGCGGGGGTGGGGGCACGCACTTCACTGGAGGAGCGAGGTGGGGGCAAGCGGGTTTTGTTGTTGCACGTCGTTTTATGCCAGATATCCTGGTAGACAAATTACGGGAAGGGGGAGGGGGGTGGGGGTCAGGTACCCGGTGTGCCCCCTCCCCCCCCCCCCCCCTCAGGCGCTTCGCCCCTGGCGAGTGACCGCCAACTTCTTCACTATACCGGTGTATCGTAAAAATCGGGTTACTGAAGTGCACATGTAGTGCCCCGACTTATGTAAGAACTGTACAGGTTAGTTTGCAATTCCTCCGCAGGCGTTATTATATTACCGGGGCTGCTGACGACGGTGCCCGGCGAGCCCAACACCATAGCGCCAATTGCAAACCTTTCCTTTTTTTGCCAGAGCCAAATATCGCCGATAAAAGCGCTATTAGGTTGCATAATATATGAAGTTTATGTAAGGCTGCTATTAGAGCTTTTTGGCATAGCGCGACGTGGACCGGCTGCGCACCATCCGCATACGTTCGGCTATTGCGCATGCTCGTGTTTCACCTCGGGGCCGCGCATATGAAAACGCTAATGCAAACAATTTGCCTGAATGTTGTAGTCTGCGAATGCTTCTTTTCTTCATCAGCGACGGCGTCAACGTTCCCAAGCGAGAGCAGTGGTGGCCGACCCAGCCGGGCTTCGTCGGCGTCCAATCAGCTGGCCATTCGGATAGCGAGCATAGTGGTCGCCCTGCTCCTCCTCTTCGTGGTGCTCGTCTACTTCAACCTGAGCGCCATACACCGACGCTGAAAAGCTGCGGGCATCTGCGTGGACCACGCAGCCGCGGGAACTGCAGCGACGGTGCCGGTTGCATCGGTTTTATAGCGCGCCATGATGTCCGATTGAGACTACGCGTTTTCAGATAGTACTGCGCCCCATATACTCACTCGTTCGCTTCTTCAGAAGGCGCACTATAGGTCGATAATTAATGATACCTTTGCGCACTAGTATTCCTTACTGCCGCACGACGCTTATGTTGCAGTCACGGTTCGCGCTTACCAGCAGGGTTATGCTGCGTGCGACGCCATGAGCCGACTACTAAATTCGGACTTTATTCAAATCTCATGACATCAAATTTACGGTAACCGCCGAGGCAAGCATCGGGCGGGGACCGGCAGCGTTGCTTGAGCAGCCCAATAAAACGCTCTACTCGTTTATAGCACGTCATTTTTCGTTTTCTTTGAAAGCAAACAGCATTGCCTACCTTGACAGGTTTTATGGCGTTAGGATTTTTTGGGTACTTCACATATCTTCCGGGGGCTTTCTATCTGTCTGTATGTTTGTATCTAACCGTTTTCCCGCCTATACCTGGGTCACTGGTTAGTCAGTGGTCGAATGGGTCGCATCGGGTCGAATGGGTCGCATCGGGTCGCATCGCACCGGGTTAACTTGGGTCACTGAGTAAGGGGTAATGTGTGCACACGTGCCTCTCTTCAACGAACCTCTACCACGCCGACGTGGGTCACTGTAGACACGGGACTGGGTAGGTACCACTGTTTCGAAGAAAGGCTTTGACGCCGACTCGGAGCACTGTGTATGCGGCACTATATAAGTCTGTGCTGGTCTGCAATGAACCTCTTCGATGCCAATTTGGGTCACTGGGTGTGTGCCAGTAGGCGAGTGCCGCTTTGACGTCAACTTGGGTAACTAGGCACATGTCACTGGGAATGTGCCGCGACTACAATGACGAAAAAGATATCCTTAAATTTCTCCGATGCCCAGCTGGATCGAAACCACGTCACAAGGGTTCCTCAAGGACAGCAACGACTTGACGCATTAGCAGGCTGCGTCACAAATGCACCGGTTATACGTGCCGCTTTTAAATGAACATCTCGCCAACTCGGGTCACTGGAAATGTACCACTGAGTGTTCTGGCGCCGAGAGTTCTTACGGAAGCGCGAAAGAGGAGTCCCCGCTGCAGTACAGGTCTCGTACATAACGTTTTTTTTTTCGACTGTGGCAATACGTTGTGTCGCTATATCAATTCAATGCTAACGGATTACCGTCGACAGACATCTTGAGATGGATTCTGCCGCCATTCTTGTTATCTGATTTCTTGACAAGAAGCGGGGAGCGCGCACAACAGGAAAGGGTTTCAGTGGGTCCGAGTAAGCGCAGTGAAATTAGATATAACCGTACGAGAACTGCGGTGCCCGCGTCCGCGATTGGTCCACTTCCCCTTGATGAGCATGCGGTGGCTGGTCGAAAATCACGGCGGCCTGCAATTGGAAAATTAAAATTCCGTTAAAACGTATTCGCAGCCAAGAAGAGTTGGCAGCACTATGTCGTATACGTGCAAAAAGAACTCGGTAGCGTTATACTGCCACCCTAAATTTTTTGTTACACTCTCGAGAAATCCATTCTCACCGGCAGCTCCGAGCAGCCAGTGCAAGAGCAATCGGCGAGCAGCCCTCTTTTATTATTTTTTTTCGGAACAGGGCCAGTCTCCGGCTATTCCGAAAAAAAATTCAGCTTTGTTCGGCATATTAACGTATATTTGTTGGGAACATGTCCCTTTGATTCGATGAGTTTTCGCGGTTTTGTGACGTCGCGTGAGAGACAGGCAAAGGAGGCGCTGCCGTGAACATTTTCACCAATAGCGTAGCGCTCATGGCAAAAAGGCGCAGAATCGTAAAGAATTGTTTTGTCGTTTGTTCGGCCTATTTGTGCATAGTTACTATATATTGTCACGGTATGATTCCTCTAGAGGAACATCGATGAAGAAGACGCTGATTATCTGGCGCGCGCTCTCGGTCATATGATTGAACGCTTGATCGCCTTGTAAATATACCGTAAATACGTTTTCCTGTTGTGTTTGCCTCCCCGTAACAATATGTACACGTCATATCAGATTAGGAGTTCTCGCGGCTTTCGTGACATCGCGTGACAGACTGGTAACATGGGGGTAGCCTGAAAAATGTTTCACCAATCGTGGAGGGCTAGTGGCGAAAATGGAACAAGAACAGATTGGAATATCTTTACGCTATAGCACCCCAGTCACTATACGTAGTGTTTCACTTAATTGGGCCTAACTTTAGAAATATGCAAATGCCACATAGCTTGCAAGAATTAAGGTAATGTTGTGTGCCATCGCATGGAGATACTCAGGTTATTATTTTGCGTTCCGCCTAATTACATAATTAGCTTTAAATAATCACTGCTCAGTTATTACAATTAGAGGAAATGTGTCCATCAGAAAATTGTAGAGCAACATGAGAAACTCCCGATGCAGATTTACATTGCTCAATACGTGCTACATAAAAGTGTTTTCCGGAGCGTGAAAGACACCCGGGAATATACGCAAAGTGCCTCGAGCGGCGCAGCGCGTGGCAATCTTGCGTGTATTCGCGGGCATCGAACAGGTAAAAAACGAATTCACAAGTGCATCACAGCTCAAGGAGACTGCTTTTAAGGCGACTACTTAGTTTTTTTCCTTAATAATGAATAAATATCTTTACTCTTTATGTATATATCTATATATTAGACACGCGCGCGCGCATGCGACAGGAATATATTTTGAATGAAGAAGAACCCGTGTAAAGAATTCAAAGAAATGTAGTCGCTCCAAGAGACCTCTGGACACCTTGGCTGTCGAAAAACGGATGCGCTGTTTTTCTAGCGCGTAATTTCTTGCCTGATAGGCCTTTCTGCACTGGCATACAAAGCGCTCGCGGCACGTACGTCTACCAACATCGACAGACTGCATTTTGTCTTGTCTTTCACAGGCAGTGGAGCCCTGGAATGAGGGCACCACTCATCCAGGAAGACGTTCCTACTAGTTTTCTAAATAATAATTTATTACCTCTCTCTCTCTTAGGCTTGTATTGACAGTATCATCGAAATCTACCGTCACTACAACGCATGTCTCGTACACTCACCTTTCTGTTTTCAAATCCGACTTTCATTATTCCACCACTCCTCAACTTCCGTCACTTCCATTATAACGTATGTACCCTTCCACATCGACGGCGTAATTGTAAATGGCGCTGGTCAATCCAGGATGCAGAGTTTGAACATGTACAGATTGTGCGCTGGTGCGAAACACGGATGCAGTTTATGTGCTCACTTATGTGAGCACATAAACTCACTGTGCTCATTCGGTTGTCGCTGAGATGAACCAAGAGTGCCGTGCAACATACAATGGATCCGCTGCCTGAATGCGTCCAGTATATCACCTGCAATACAACATCTTCAAAAGAAGGGACATCTCTACTCTGCGAATGGCTCGCTTTGTTCGTGGATAGACTGGCACGAAAAAGAAAAAAAAAACTGTCTCTTCGCTTTTCTCCATAAACTTTTCCTGCGCGGGAATAGGAAGGAAACTATAAAAAGCGCAAGGTGACGATTTCCTTTTTTTAGTCAACCGACCTTCGTGTATCATATGCTTCATCAGACCCTCACGATACGCGATACGCCAACTTTGGCGTATCGCAATCACAAGCTCGCTAAACTGTTTTAAGAGCACAACCCTACATCAGCCGGTTCTGCAAGTCAAGCAAGATGCCGCACGCACTGCAAATATTTCTCCTTTTCGGTAAGTTCGCACTGCAGGCGCCTCTCTGCCAACCTCCCGCCAAACGTACCATAGAATAGGCAACAAGCAGGTCGTGCTTTGTAGCGTAGGGGCACCCCAATAAACATAGAGTGAACGCCACGGATATTGCAGTCAGCTTATGAGACTGTGTAGAAATCAAACTTTTTTTTCCGAGCACGGAAGCAATAATGCCTTTATAACCAGCCGGCCTTGTGAATTGTAAAGACGGGACCGAAGTAACGGACTCCATTCGTAAAGAATCGTAGGGCCACGCCTAATGTATAACCACGTCTACTGTCTTAATGGTGATCGTGATATAATTAATCTCCCCATATCTGTTTGTCCTGCATGGGAAGCTATGTCTAGTAAATGTATACAATGCCCAGTGTACCATCTTTGATACTCAGAGCACCTGGTACCTATTGGAATACACACAGCATTTTGACACGCTGTATAGGGCGGAGCTTTAGTTCCGGATGTTACAGCAAACCAATTACTATAGTAATTAATTACTACACTAACTCATCTGTATCTGAAATAACATTTCATTCTTTTTTTTGTAAGGATGTACTCTCATGGCAGAAATAAAGGTAATCAGGTTCTAATAGCAAGTGATAATAAATCAATTTATTCAATAATAGTTAGTCAATATCAGATCAAGTTCAAATAAAAGGTGAACAATTAAAGTGATCAAGACTTCAGATGGAATGATGTTTAGAATTTGTGGGAAATATTCTTCACACAGCGGTCACCTTGTGCCCATCTCTTGGTCCAGCCGCTCAACGTTTCTTCAACTGAGTGCAGATGTGAATTCTATAACAAAGCGTCGTGCAGTATTTGCAATAATGCCTTTGAGAACATGTCAACCACCCAACGGTTATAGTCTTCAGCTACATTCGGCTTCAGTGTGTCCTTTAGTAGCCTATTTAGCGTTATGGCATGCATACGAGAGTACAGCGAAAGCAAGTGTTGAACAACTGTCGCCACCACAGAAGCCGGTCACTTGGGCACACATTCCATGGTCCTCTCCCCGGAACCTTATGCATAGTTTCACATTTTATTGCGATAGCAATTATATGGACACTTCAACCGGATTTCTGCAGTCGTCGTCGCCGTCGCCATGAGGTTCCATATAGATTCCAAGGGTGATAAAATCGTCGCCGCGCGCCGTATGCGCGAGCAAAAGCGCGCGGGGGAGGCGCGCTATCACGGAGAGCGAACGCACGGCGGAAAGCAAACGCGACCGTCGCGCGAAAGGCCGTGGGGGTATGGGAGGGAGGCAGGGCGACGCTGTGCTGCTTCACCAAATACTTATCTTGCAACCGGGCGCAAGGGGAACTGGCCACTCAATCTCTCACGCGAAAGCATGAAAGCGGGAAGGCAGCGCGGGAGGGAGGCGGGGGGGGGGGGCAGCTTCTCCTCTGCCAACAACTTCTCCTCTGCACTTTGCCCGGCGGTGCCGGTCGCCTGCACCGTCTCTTATCTCCACACGGCTCTGGCCTTTGTATACGCTGTGGATTGGCCGCTCAGTTTCCGTTAAAGCGATAGACCGCGCGAACCTGCGCTTGCTGCCAGCGTTTTGACAGTCGTTGTCTGCGGTCATTCAGTGTGATCTATTCATGTTTGCTTGTGCGCGCTGACACCACGATTGTTAATTCAGTTAGTAAGCCAATGTGGCCTAGATTATGCAGCTGATAAAACTACTATCCCTACTACGAATAGCTCTCTACTAATTTGCTATCGCAATCGATGCTTCGCCTTTCGGGCGACACTGCGACATTTTTTTTTTATTTGCGTCTGCTTAAGTCTTGTTTTAGGTGCGGCGCACTTTAGGGGCCCGGGATGTCGTCCCTCGTCGATGGGTGTCCCGCACAACACAAAGTCTACGTAAGACATAAAATTCCCATAAATATGGGTGAAATTAAACCAAATAAGTATAAAACAATATAACATAAGGAAAACATCATGAATTAGTGCATTCATTAACCCAAATTATTGAAAACTCGATCGAAAACGCCGAGCTGATACCGAAACTAGTCGAGAGCGGGCGCCACAGCCTCACAAGTGGAAAGATTCCGCTAGGGCGCGCTGAAAGAGAGCCGTTTCTAGAGTTACTGTATATGCTCCCTCCCGTATGGAGCATATACAGTAACTCTAGCCGTTCCCGCGCTGCGGGACGCTCTTTCTCGCCATGGACACCGAGCAGCAAGCAGGCTTTGAGCGACGGCGAGCGCTCGCCCGTGAAAGACAGCGCCGACGCAAGGCTGATCAAGCGGTACGCGCCCGAGAAACTGAAGCTGCTCGCAAGCGCAGGCAAGCTAATCCCAACATCGTGAAAAGAATAGCTAAACACAAGGTAAACACAGGATTAAACTAGTTAAACACAACGGAAACAACGGCGAATGACTGCTCCGCACTTCCCCAGCTTTTATACGTTGAGTGGAACTGCATTCCACCGGGTTTACCATTTTAGTACATACGTGCCAAACTGCAAAATAGAAAAACAAGTCATGAAAAGAAAATCATGTACTACCTAGGATTTCCACAATGACTGAATGGTTGCAGCGCCCGAGTTCTGCGCCCGAATAAATGTAGGAAGACGAATGTTATAGGTATATTATGAAGGGGGAGACAAGGGATTCCCTGAGGCACATTTTTTGGTAATAAAGAACACAATAAAGCGGGCAACGCTAAACAGAGGGCATCACCTAGTACGATTGTTGAACTTCTCAGAAGTTAATAATAGATGCACTAAAAAGAGGACATTATTCTGTCGTCATCTCTATGAAGTACCAGGCTGCGAAAGTGAATGTACTGAAAAACGTCTGTGATGCCTACAGGCACATTATCTCCAAACACCTGTCGCATTCCAAGTATACAAGACTCTCGTGAAAACGTACTCGTACTCCTTTTTTTTTATCTCTCACCGTTCGCGTTGTGCCCTTTTCTGTGTGTCTAGTTTGGCCTGACACAGGTCAACCACGACGCAATATACACGATGTGATAAACAAAAACAACGGATTAAAAACGCCGGTGTAAGTTGCCTATATACGAATGAGATGTACGCAAAGTAAATTTTATATAATAATTTATTACTACGTTTCAAAGCAAATTCGGGGCTCCGACAACCGTTGTGTTGCCTTTACACTTGACATTTTAGGTGTTCTGTTTATTTGTTCTGATATTGTCACATGGAAGGAAGCATTATGTAAAGCCTCCGGGCCTTCAGGGTGAAAATAAATAAAAATAAATGTCGGCCAGGCTGTCTTATCCAGCCTTCACCACCGCACTAAAACCATTGCGAACTAAAATCATAAGCATCACTTATTTTGACGATCGCCTTCGACGGTTCGTGCACTAATTAAAGTAATGTATTTCCTCGGCTCCTTCGTAGATTATTGTGGTCTGACTTTCCCCACCGATACAAAGGCGCAAATGCAAAGGGCGCATCCTTTCGCTTAATTAACGGAGTTTCGGCGCGACATGTGGATTAAAAAAAAAAAAAAACTTCGGTGCGGACGTCGTTCTCGTAGACTTACGAGTTCCAGGTGTAGCGTTTGCGACTGTAAAATACATACTTTGCCAAATTTCAATAAATACCCAGGGCTGTGGCAGAGGTTGTGAAGTTGGGCAAACGGCGACGACGCGACGCTATAGGTCGTTCTGTTATAAACATAACGCCGCAATTTCGTCGCTCGCGCGTACACGGTTTTCCAAGTTACGGTCACCTGTGCTGTTCCCGTTATTAGTACATCAATAGACTTGCCATTGCACTTACAAAATGTCTGCTACATATACCGCTGTGTATAATATTGTATGTGATAGTGCCATTTTGTAGAACTGATGAAACGTCGGAAATAATTAAGAGCGTGTAAGTTATAAGCATGACACAGGATTCAATAAACTTCCCCTTGGAAGAGCTTTGAAGAATTCTAGGGCGTCCGAGGGTTTAAACGCTGCGTTGGAGTCATCCTCCTATTCCTGTCGTTCTGTCCTCCTGTGGCGGCTGCAGGCTAGGGCTCCGGCACCGCTACCTGTGTGCTGGTTAACGGCTGTGTTCTCAATATACGGAATTACGCAATGAAACGACAGGCGCCACGTGAATGTCCTCACGGCAACAGCAACAACAACGCTTTGACAGTTTCGCCCAAAAGGCGAAGCACTGGCACTGCATGATAGCAGGGTTTATTGTTGTGCTTGGACTCCTCGGATGGTGTCCTAACTGTATACATGGGCAAGCCATGTTGACGCGACGTGGCATGCAAGGCAACTCCTGCTGCGCAGAAGAAGAATGTCGTGAGGACCCGACAGTGTCACGACCACTGACAAGGGATGGTGGACGTCTTCTCGTAGTAGAGAGCTAAGACGAGATGGGGTCCGGTGTACGGCGGATGCAAAGAACATCGAGTGGAATCCATCCTGACATAGGCAGAGTCGCGAATATCACGGAATATAAAGAGTGTTTCATACTGACGAGCTCTGGTGTCCGTTGCGCGAATGCTGCAGAACAGATTGATCGAGTATTGGGCCTACTGCTGATGGTCACACGTTAACGAGGGTGAAGGGCAGGTAAGTTCACCGTGCAAACACAGAGACGTGCCGTACACGAGATAGGCAGGAGCGACTTTCTTTGATAGATGTGCGAAGCCCCAGCAGGACCACGGGTAGAGTTAAGGACTCGTTGATCAGGAACGCTGTGAGCCACGAGGGCAGCCTTCAGTGGGCGGTGGAACCGCTCTACGAAGCCGTTGCTTTGGGGATGGTATAGGCCGTTGTTTTTACATGGCATATTCCGAGATGGCTCGTGAGGTGGCGAAAGATCTGGGACTCGATCAAACTGACCGCCCCTAGCTATCCGTATTTCAGTGGGAATGGCAACATGGGAAATACATGAGGAAATCAGAGCAGACGCAACGATCTTGGCAGTAATGTCCTGTAACAGCGTCGCCTCAGGCCACCGGAAGAATCTATCCACGTTCATCCGAATACTGCGAAGTCCTTTGGATAGCGGCAAGGATCCTAGCACATCGATATGGATGAAGGCAAAACGCGCATCGGGAACAGCGAATTTTACCAAAGCAATTGTGTCGTAATATTTTGCACTCTTCGCAAGCCAGACACGTGCGCGCCCAATGGCGAACGTCACCGTTCATTATTGGCCAAACAAAACGGTCCCCGACAAGGCGTTGTGATGCGTGGACGCCGGGATGTTAAAGCGAGTGAACATGTTCAAAAACAATTCAGCGCACTCGAGGAGGCACATGAGCACGCGTTGAGGGCGGGAACCCACATTTATGACGTAGGCAAAGTGAGCATCTTGAGAAGTGATGCGGTGCAACAGCAGCAGCAACAGCAACACGTAACGGTGCATGGTGTTCATGGTGGATCGGTCATCATAACAGAGTGAAGCAAAAAATTCATAAATAATACTTATAACATTTATTTTTTTAGGAAGGCAGTTTACGAGGGGTGCCAAGAATAAAGTCTCATTGCATTTAATGCATTCCGATGGCTGTACCCCGACGTGGAAGCTCCAAAGGAAAGCAGAACGGGGGCATTCAGCCTAAGGTCAAGCTTGCTTATAAGGACCTCGGGAAACCTTCTTCTTACAGAAGAAAATAGCCGACAAGCAAGCAGAAAGTGGTCAATTGTTTCTATTTAACCACACAGTATATACATAGGAAATGCCGCCAAACCATGACCTGCGTATATTAAAACTTAGCACTGTGATGGCGGCAGTGTAGCCTGACTGTCTCGTTAATGTAACCTCAAATTTGCGTGTTGGGCAGAATTTACGGCTGCATGAATGTAGTAGATGGTGGTAATCAAAATGCCAGGTCGAGCGAGATTTTTACCACACGTCCATCCTTGGTGATATCCGAAACCTAGCTGCAGTGATATACGCGGTCGGGGGAATGGCAAAAACCACATGCACCCTAGGAAATATTTGCTAACGAGGCGGCACACTCATTCAAAGGCAACCCTTTGTACCCAGGAGGCCAAATTAAACGAGGAAAACGAAAATGAGACGGAGCCAATAGATATAATGCTTGCAAAATTTTCGAATCTACACGGTGTAAGAGATGAACAGAGAGAGAGAGAGAGAGTATGAGTCGATGATAATAGCTATTGGTAAAAGATAGGGATTCAATTTGCGCATTACTAAAACTACAGCGAAGTAAGAATTCTGCTAGATAGACAGGAGTAAAATCAGGAAATCTAATCGAATAGGACCAATTTAGTGAAGAAGAAATAATTGCTACACTTGCATTTTAATTAGTCTTTGAGGAATCAGGCAAGCCATTGAGAATTCGCGAAGAAAGAATTTTAGCAGTATTTCGGTAGATGTCATAGAAAATAATTTCTAGGGAGACGGTAGTATAATTGCTGGTGTTATATCATAAAGTTTTACATTCGCGGAGTCGAGTAGTACCTGCGCAAAAACAGCCTGTGGCGTATGAAAACGGGGCCAATGGACATTAAAAAATGAAGTCAGCTGGCTAATAAACATTGTCTGGTGTATTCTAAAGCGAGATTCATGCAGTCGCAGAAAGGTGCGGACTGTTACTAGCCAAAATCTCACAATTAACGAAGACACCATCGCTTGTTATGGTTGCCTATCGAACATGTGGCTCCTATACCCACTATAGGGGAATGGCCAAGAAATTATTCTAAGATCGCGCTTCCAGGTACAAGTGCTGCTTGTTTATTTGTTCGTTTGCCCTCTATCACTGCCTGGTAGTCGGGAGACTTCTCTTCCTCAGTCCAAAGGCGGCAGAACACTTATAAAGGAAACATCAACTACAACAACAACAACATTACATGCCATATTTATATGGCAGGAGTGATTGAATAATAACGAGCGTTAGCTGCAAACCCGTGCGTATCCTTCATGCACTGCCCTCGAAGAATTTCTTGGCGAACATTTCGCCACTTTGAGAGTATCTATCTATCTATCTATCTATCTATCTATCTATCTATCTATCTATCTATCTATCTATCTATCTATCTATCTATCTATCTATCTATCTATTTATCTATCTATCTATTTAACTTTCTTTCCGTCCGTCCGACCGTCCGTCCGTCCGTCCGTCTGTCTAGCCGCCTATGTCTTGGTGCTCTCATGGTCGTTTCGTTCAATAGGCGAGGCGTAAACTCGTAAAGACTCATGGGAAACGTCGTCTGCTCGGCGGTTCCGGTTCAACCGCTGACAGTTCCGGCGCGCGATTTTCCGTTCGCGGGGCCTGTCGCGCTTGCTCTCTGTGCACTTTCATCATAAGGTATCGCCCACGCTGCAAATATCTAGAGCCTGTGACGGTCGCATCGATGACTGGCCATTATATCTGAGCATAGGCAGTCATTTAAAATATTTTTTTCTAGCCGAATCGACCGAACACGTGAATTAGGCATGCGTGATGTCGCAGTCGCGGGCTTACTTGAATACTTACTTACCTACTGATGCTTATTAATACTTAATACTTAGTTACTTACACGGGCTTACTGTCACGTGACTGCCGCAGCGGCGTGCCGCCGGTAGGTGTGGCCGCCCTGCCGCAGCTTCGTTTTGCCGCCGCCGGCGCGCCGCGCACGTTTTGCCGCTAGTGTGCCATAACATCGATTCCCACAGGGCGTGGGATCTGCCGGATTTTTTTTTTTACTGAAAATTGAGCGGTACCCATCTGATGATGGTGTTTTATAGCTTCCCAGTAGATATGTGGAGATATATGCTACTGGAACACGTACCGGTTAGATCTATACTGGTTAATGCTATAATGCTGTAAGGCGTGTGAGTGCTGTGACGTATGAACATGCCGCCACGCATTCAATAGTCTTCAGCATCACCACGCGTAGAGACGACACACAAGCTGGTGTATTTTTTCCTCACAAATACGGCTAGCGTCTCGAGAAACGTTGTCCATGCTGCAAAGTGCTTGCTAAGCGAAGCTATACGCGATTCCCTTTCGTACTCTGCTGAGCGTGGCTGCGGCTGCTGCTGGGTGATGCTGGGTGCTGCTGGTATGCCTAATAGCTCAAAAATAGGACACCAACGAATCGGCTTGAAAGGGAGAATTGTCATCCAACCGACTGCAAGGCTGTGGCACGAAGCTACTAATTTGATATATTCAGTGTATCTGTGCTACGAGTTTCCCATTAATCCAGTCTCACTCCTGAACAGCTCAGATGGTAGAACGACCACCTAGGAAAGGTGTTGGACCCCATGCACTTCGAATCGTGGATCAGGACAATTTCTTTTTCTTAGCTACGAAGTTTTCGTTCTGCGGGACCCGAGTGGGTTTCATTTGTAGCTTTGTGCTCCAGTTGGGTAAATAACAATTTTCCGTTTCAAGAACCTTCCTCTACCTCCAGTAGAACTGATTTGCCAACGAACCGGCTAATATCTAGCCCACCATATATATAGTCAAAATATTTATTATGGTAGTAAACACGGCAAACACGGGACAGCGTACCGCACCCAGAGTTACTGTACTCTCATAGTTTGTATATACAAAATACGAGAGTGCGCCAGCCCCTCGCTAGACTGCTCTGCATGTAGCGAGCGGCACGCGCTCCCGTGTCTATACTGTCATAAAGCTTTTGACAGTACTTCACCAGATATGCGGGTGGTCGGCCGCTGTTTTCTTCGAAACTACACACAGTGAGAAAATGGTACCTAAATATCCTCACTGCAACAAATATACTAAAATTATGCCACGAGCAAGAGCATAATTAATTGAATAAGGCAATCTTTTGTGCCTTCTCGTAGATCTGTGCGTCTGTGCGGTTGATTTCTCACCCAGTAACACTGGCCAACCCTGGAGACAGCCGTAACAAAATGGGCCGATATCAGAGATGGTGTAATCAGAACTGCGGCAATCCTGTATCCGGGATTGACGCAGTAGAATTGAACTGTAGTTCACGTGAACTACGTGAACTACAGTGACGTAGTTCACGGGGGTCACCGCGTCTTGCCGGACAGGCACGTAAATTTCTATGCTGCAAAACGCGGTGCAGAAGTCAAACATAATTACAGCATTTAATCAAACGATTCAAAAAAGCTTCACTTCGCACAAATTTCAGCATGTGCATTGGATCTGCATAATTGTTTTATAAGTGACTACTTGCAAATTAGTTCGCGCCCTCTTCGGGGCTTCGGCTGGACTACAAAATCTGGTTGGAAAACAAGGCATATCCCCGCTATTCCTATCCGGGATGTTTCACCGCTTCTCGGCCAGCTGAGTTGGAGTCGGCACACAGATCAAGCACTTTTCCTTTGTCAGTGAACATTCTAGGCTAATTAGAAAATAAAAAGCTGGTTGTTCCCGAAGAAAGTGTTTTCTTCGGCTGAATGTTGCTGAAGTTATCGGCAAGACGATTTGCTAAGACGTTCTGGTTTCTTTCCAAAACCAGCTAACACCAAGGCGCACGTCGACCATGTGTATACGTGTGGCAAAACTTACCATTTTTAAGCACACTGGTAGGAAAATACCTTTCTTTTGCTCATGCCCACAAATTTTTTTGCAAATGGTCAGCTATAATTTCAGGATCGTGCGTTCACATGCTAGTGCCAACATAGCGTGTCTTGTTCGACAAGTAACTCAGCGTGCGTGGTGAGCGCGGAACGCCAGTTCCGCGTTTGCTTTCGCCACAAAAAGCGTGCTCCAGGGCACGCTCTTACGAAGCCAATGTGAGAGCGGCAGGGAGTGAGCGTATACTGACTATCGCAATAAAATTAAGCAAGTGTTACACGTTTGTAAAACCTTAAGGCGAAAGCCATGATTGCACTCCTGGCACACTTTTTGTCTCGATTAAAATATGTTTGCAATCAGGCTTTCGCCTTCACGTTTTACAAACGTGTAACACTTGCTTATTTTTTTTTTTTTTTTTTACTATCTCCATCTCAGCGCACGACTGAGCTCACTGAAATCGCCGCACCTACTGGTAGTGGGCCAGTGCCGTCAGCGCCTTCGCAGAGGGAGGGACAGTGTGGGAACGCTGGCATGATGAGCGGCATCGGTGCCAGCTATGGAAGAAGACGACGACGAACGCGCGAGCGGTGACACGAGCGCGTCTCTGTGACGTGTGCAATCACGCACGCACTAGGAACACCTTTAGTAAGCCAGAACCGTGGAGCAGCCGTGACTTCAATAAAGCGTGGTCGTCTCGTACCCTGGAGGCCCGGGTTCGATTTCCACCCTGACCGAAGTGTACCAAATTTTATTTTCAAAGCCACTAATCTACTTTGTTCACAGGAACCTCCCCGAGAAATGTGACGTCAATCTGAACATTTGTTGACGCGTTTTTACCCTTTGCGTCGTCGGCCATTTTTCGTCACGGCGCAGTTTCGTCAAGGTCACCGCCAAGGGCACCGCCAACATGGACACCTAAGGCATTTGCCTTAAAAGAAAACTGGAGAAGGTCCTCCAAGAAAGTTATATCGCCTTACAAATGCCAATGAAAGTTTGCACCAGAGTCGTCTGTGCTTATGTTTTTCTGTTAGTGTGTGTTAAGCGCAATTCCATAAAAATGAGCCAGTACCAAATCACATGGCTTTTAATTGGTATGTTGCACGGCAGAAATTCACGTGCACCAACGCTTCAACGTTGCTTTGCTCAAAAAAGTCACACTCGTGACGTTTCTTCTTGTTGCAGGAGCACTCTGGATCACAGAAACCTGTCACCATCATGTGAGACCATTTGCTTTTTTTTTATATTTCATGGCAGCAGCCCCTTCATTACCCTCTAGTAAAAACTAATTTCTTAGGAACCAATATGCCTTTCTCTAAAACGGGCCAGCCGGGACTGTTTTGTTAAAAGCCAGTTTCACCCGAAGGGAGGAGCATGCATTGACCGCGACAGCAACCTACCAGAATATTACACGAGGGTTCGTAGCTTAATTACGGGCACTATAAACTGCAGCAGACATTCGCTTACTACTTACACATGCATGGCATCACGCGCCTGAAGATGAAAATAGTTCACTCATCGAGTGGGACCACTCCCGGACACAACGCTAGAGTTAGTGTATACGGGCAGCATATGCACTAACTCTGCGCAATGGCGGCCTGGAGCGCTGGCAGTGGGAAGCGCGCCTGCTTGTCTCAAAGCGAACGTTCCATGGTGGCGCTTCTTCTACCACTTCCCTGTTTCTCACCTCCGAAACTCAGCAAATAACGTGATTAAGCACAACGCTGGGTCCGCGGGAAGACTGCACGTATAAAGGCATCAGCCTACCGCCTTTTAAATTACACGAACTTTTCTCACGAAGAGGTTAAGGTCTGCCCTGCGTGTAGTACAATAGACAGGGCATAAACATCAAATTACTTACGCTTTCTGGATTTACAGAGACAATACCGTTTTCACCGCTTCGCTCGACGACACGCGGGAAAACAGCGACAGGGATACAAGCCTTCCGTTCTCCCGTTGCTCTTTTCCCGACTAGGGACTAAACACTTACCCTGCGAAATTTGCACACGGCACGCATACTCCTGCAGTTAGTCCCTTGAGGTACGAAAGCACCCTATTTAGGACTAACTGTGCTGTTACTCTAGTTTTCCCCTCCATCTCTCTTAGAATGAGCTTACGCCGTCGTACACGGGATAGCGCGAGCACACAGTGTCGGTCTCAAAGCAATATTGCCAGTCTCTTCAATACGTGTATCGGAGGTATGTGTATACAATTAAGATCTGCTGAAATAATTTAACACGATCCGCACATGTGTCGATAGGCAGCGCAATGGAAGCCAGGAGCGCGTTGTATTTTAACTTCACATGTCCGTCGATCTGCAACGAACCAGACAAGCAGTACAAGCTGTCTACCATAGCCTCCGAAATCTTCCCATCTCAGAGGCCATATGCCGTCGTCGCGCCTATCTCCCGACTTTAGCGACAGATGGCGCTCGCATCTCAGAAAAAAATTTTTTCGTTAGGCTTAGGCGCGTTCGAAACGAGAAGCGATCTCGAAAATTCCTCAAGATTAGCCATAACACTCTCTCGGCGAAGCGGCATGAGACTAAGCAAAAGCCGTTTACGCAGTCATTTGCTACGAACGAATTGAATTCTACAAAAACAACGCCAAATTCAGTTCGAAGCGGGCGACCGGGACCGCCGCCATGTTTTACGTACACTACGTACACCACGCTAACACGGTAACGTTAACTCTGAGAAATAGCGTGCGCACGGTAAACGGTATGGGTCGGTTAGCGTTCTGCGCATGCGCACTTCTTGCGATACACATGTGGCCTGTCTAACGCTTGGTTAAGCGGGAAGCAGCCAGGCGTTACAGCCGTAAAGCGTCCGAAATACCACGGACGGGGCGGGTCAGGTTCGAACTCACATGACGTTGCAAAGACTTGGATGATATCAAATAGGATGATCCTATGTATCCTCCTGCATAGCTTACAGTTTTGCACCTTTGCTAATGCTAATTTCTAGTTGATGGCACGTGGTATGTATTTGCATTCTTTCAGGAATTAATAATTTGCTGGGAGTAATCTGTGTGTGCGTACGCTTGCCATCATTCGTTTCTGCGCTGTAGGTCCCCATAAAGACTGACTAATCCGATTTTATATTTTCGAGTGCAGCTCAAGTACAAGTGCGGAGTAGCCCTCAAGGACGGTAACCAATGCAAGGCAAGTCTCCTCCCTTTTACTAGCAATGTTAATGGGCGTATATATTTGAAAGCTCACAAAAGCGCGTTAAGATTATTTCTGCACTGCTAGAGTGAGTACTCGTTCACTCTGTCTGAGGGTCAAGCAGAACGAACGTACTTTCTGAAATGGATCTAAGTATGAAACAATGGATTGCTCGCGCTGGCAGGTTTTGCTCCGGCCATCCCATTCGGCACGCTCACCAGCAAAAATGTGTAATCCGGCGCGCGCGCGCTGCCCCAAGATGGCGCTGTTAGCCGAGATCTGGATCCGTTACGGGCAAGGTAGCAGTACAAGGTAGTTAGGGAAGTATCGGGGAAGTAGAAAAATTATTAGGGAGAAGTATAAAAAAATGCGATTTTTTTTAAAGCACGTATAACGTATCTCATTAACTCAAGCAGGCTAGGCGACTGTTTTCCACCTCCCCGTTGCAAAGGAGATGCCAACAAATCATCATCATCATCATCTGGCGCGCCTACGGAGGCTGCCATAGAAAGCAGATCAAGCGACATCTCAATGCGCCATTGCCTGTCTTTTCACGTGTTGTGGAAGCTTTTCACAGGATATACAGGGTGTTCCAGCGAACACTTTCAAAAAGTTTTAAAGGTTGCCTGTAGCAGATAGTACAATTCTACTTCATGACTTGGCCTACTGGGAGAGACGGACATTACGAGCATAAAATTTTTAATGCATAATCGACTAATTAACAAAACTTCACTAATTACAATTTTAACTAATTAACTTACGACACATATTGCAATTTACAATTCTAGTCGTGGAGTTCGCAAGGCGGATCCATTTGGAACGAATTCTCAGGAAGACACCAGTTTTTAGATATTAATTCCCGAACTTTGCATTTACGTTCCTGTCACTTTTATGTCGTTTTATGTCGTTTTATTGATTTCCATTTTTTGTGCAAGTAATGTCCGCCTCTTCGAGTAGACCAACTCAAGAACTAGAATTGTGCTATGTGCCACAGGCAACCTTTTAATTTTTTTGAAAGTGTTCGCTGAAACACCCGGTATATCTCAGGAGAATTTTCCAGCTCTGTCTCGTGCTATACATCTCCCGAACACTCTCCCGGATAACATTGCTTCCCAAATTCAACCACGACACATTTAGTAGTGAACTGGTTGCTCATTTTGCCGTCTTAACCATCTAGTCCTTTTGTTCCTTTCTTTTTTCTTGTGCCTATCTATATCCTTATCCACTGATTTATGTATACCTATGTTGTTTTTATCACTACATTTTTTTCTAAACAAACCATGTCTGCGTTCACATACCATTCATTATCTATGAACTTGTGGCTTATCCCAGATGGCAGTGTTTGATTGTTGTCTGCCTTGTTTTTCGTACTTTCCTTTTTAGTTCTTGATCTCTGTATTGTGGCGATTCAGTAATTCATATGCCCTACACTGTAGTGGAATTATCTTCACGTAATGGACTAGTATCTTCCCGTGCGTGCTTTTTCTTGTTTTTAATTTTCATTAATAGTACTTTTCATATTAAATGTACCGATATTGCGTAGTATTGCGTTGTGCGAATAATGATTCTGATACGTAGATGCGCGTTTTCTTGCCTTGATGAGTGCCCAGACAAGGCCTGCACTTCAAAGTGAGTGCAGCAGCAGAACTGCATACTTGTGCCGAATCGCATCTTGCACATCATCAAATTTATGAGCGCACTGCCAGCTGATATAGCTGAAACGGGCGTCACAGCTGAAGATGCATTTAACATACATATTATATTTAACCAGTGAAAGTTATTTTTTGCAGCCGAAAACAGCACACAGGTAGCTTTTAGCATTGAGTCATCTAACGTCACATTAACTAAACATGATACATGTTAGAACCACAGTAATTCGCAAATATCGATGGAACGAAAAATGTTAGGCCTAACGTTAAGGGAGAGGAAGAGAGCGGTGTGGATCGGAGAGCAAACGGGGATAGCTTATATTCTAGTTGACATTCAGCTGAAAAAAATGGAGCTGGGCAGGCCATGTAATGCGTAGGATGGATAACCGGTGGACCATTAGAGTTACAGAATGGATACAAAGAGAAGGGAAGCGCAGTCGAGGACGGCAGAAAACTAGGTGGGGTGGATGAAGTTAGGAAATTTGCAGGCGCAAGTTGGAAGCAGCTAGCGCAAGACAGGGGTCATTGGAGATCACAGGGGGACGCCTTCATCCTGCAGTGGACATAAATATAGGCTGATGATGATGATGATGACGATGACGAATTCGCAATGGCACCACTACCACACAAAGGTGTCGCTGGAACACACATGGCGCTCTGCACATACCACTGCAAGGAGGAAAGCGGTTCGGCGGCGAAATTGCACTGGTTTGAGGCTATACTTTCTCACTCACAACGAAAAACGTCTACAGAATAATGCATAATCATTGGGCATCACAATGCATTGTCCAATCAAATAAATCGTACACACTTTTGATATACATTTGATATAAAGGTTGATATGGAAAAAAATTGTCTACGCCTGACAGCGGTAGTCACTATTATTTTTACTGGTTTTGTCCGTTAGTTGTTATAATGTGTCAAGCAAGGCAATAAAGAAAAGTGGAGCGACCAAGAGCTAACACGTCCGACTGGTAATCTGTAGGTCCACAGCTCGCATACCGGTGGAGTGTTGCGCGGCTTTGTATTTCTTTTCTACGCTTTATTTATTTAAATTTTTATAAACGTCTCCGAAAATCATTTTGGTATTACTTCGGAGGCCATCCGAAAGACTAGGAGAGAATAAAATATCTCCCCGTAAAAAGGAAACGTAGCGTGCATTTCGGCAGTACAGCCATTGAGGAAAGGTGCAATTTCAAAAAAGAAAATTGACAGTCACTTAAGTACCCTTAGGTGATTTGAATGCGAAACCATTTTGACTTCTCTGATTAATTGGTTACGTCCATGATACGTGACGTCATGCACTGCCACGCGTCCTTCACAACTCTACCTTACTCCACCTCGCTCTAATTTGTACCAACCTTAATCCACCATAATACACCTTGCTCCAATATATACCAACCGTTTTCCACTTCAATCCACCTCAATCCACTTTAATCAACCTTGATCGACTTTTTAATTCACCTTCATTCCCTTTGCTTCACCTTAATTTACTTTACTTCACCTTAAGTCACCTTACTCTAACGGCTGCGACGTGACGTGTGCAATGACGCACGTGCTAGGCACACCTTTCGTCAGTTAGAACCGCGGAGCCGCGGTGGCGTCGGGGAAGCGTGCCCCGGAGGCCCGGGTTCGATTCCCACCCAAACACAAATGACCAAATGTTGTTTTCAGCCATTAATTTACTTTGTTTACAGGAATCTCGCTGAGAAATTTGGCGTCAATCCGAGCATTCCGAGTCAATCCGAGCATTACGCCGTCGGCCATATTTTTCCAACCATCGCTTTATCACGCCGAATTTTCTGCCTCATGGGACATGTAATGATTTCGCATTAAATATCACCTCTTCACATGGGTGTATTAATTCGCTCAAACACTCTTTTCTACGGATGTAAGGAGGTGAGCTATAGGAGGCGAGTTAGACAATAAAACACCCTTAATAATACAATTTTCCTTAGCGCGTACCGACGACTGTGGTTATGTGAGTCTTGGCTAGACTCAACGACTGTGCATTTCTATGGATTTGTGGACGATGAACAAGGGGGTGACAGAATTCGTGTTCGGGTTGCGGCAAGCACCCCTTGAAATTGACAATAAACGACCGGTATAGTTGGTTGATGATCAGTAACTTGCAGCGCTCGAAAACACGACAAGAATGCAAGAGCGATTGTGTCGACAACTTTTCAGTTGAAAAATAAATAGAATGTCTACATGCAGCATTGCAATGGGCGACAAGAAACTTTACCATCGTTATATCAAAAATTATTTCATTTGAAAGTGAGCACTGTATGTGGAGTCGGCCACAAAAGTTTACGGTACAGCTAAGGCATTTGCGAAAAGGCTGAATTCCCGCGAAGCCGTGGCACATAACCTTGAATTGAAAGTGTCAATCAGTGGTAGTTATTGCGAAATACACAGTAATCTATCAAATTAGAAGCGACATGGCTTAACAGCGCCCAAATTCACATTTGTCATGAAACCCGTGTCCCATATGCTATTGTGACCAACCATACGTGTACTATGTGCAGTCATTCAAATGCGAACATCGGAGTGCGTGGTTCTTTGCAACCCAGCGAAATGCGAAGAGCGCGAAGCCGTATGACTAACTTTGATGTGCACGAACACCGCTCCTGACACATTACAGTTGGTCGTACATCTTGGTGCACTTTCGCTATATCGCACAAAAAGAACACGCTCCCTACTTATACACTCTTCGCATTTGAAAGATTGGAGATAGTAGCTGTATCTCCTTGTCATTCATTTTTTCCTGCTCTGCAAGCTAGTGAACTTGAAATTTGCAATGATGACGACCCTCAAACGTGGCACGTACCCACAGTGGGGGATTACTACCCTTGAAAAAAAGGCATTGACCAAATATTTTTTTCTGTCTTCTTCTTTCCTGCCGTATCGCTTTGACGAAACGCGAAGACGCTCGTGGTGTTCAAGCTGTACCTCGGGGTGTGCTGCGGAGACCTGTGCGTGGTGCCGCCAGCGACCAACCCGTGTCTGACGCAGCGCCCGCCTCCGACAACGACCAGCACCACCAAGGCGACCACGCCCAACTGCTACGATGCGTGCGAGAAGCCGTGCCTGGCGCAGGAGTGCGGCGCGGCGCCATCTGCCGAGTGCCGCAAGCGGTGCGTCGACCAGTGCTCGATGAGGTGCGGAAGACAGTATCCCGTACCGCCGGGACAGGGATGGAACCAGCCAATGGGGTAGTCGATTGCAGCCTACGATGAATGGGGGGCCCCGACCACGCCTCGTCCATGTGCCATTGCTTCGACTACTGACCACTTCGGAGTTTTTAAGAGATACTAAATACAAATATACTAATGAGATGCCTTTAAGAGATACTGAAATTCTGGAAAATAAAAGTGTACGATCATTGCGTTCTACCAGTATTACATATGGGACAGAAACTTGGAGGTTGACAAAGACGTTCGAGAAGCAGGCAAGGCAAGAACCGCGCAACGATTGATGGAACGAAAAGTGGCAGTCGTAACGCGACAGGACAGAAAGACAGCGGTGTGGATTACATAGTAAACGGGGGCTAGCCGATGTCTTAGTTGACATTAAAAGGAAGAAATGGCGTTGGCCAGGCCATGTAATGCGTAGGGCAGCTGACCGGTGATCCATTAGAGTTACAGAATGGGTGCCAGGATGGGGACCGCAGCGAATTAGGTGGTGTGATGCAATTAGGGAATTCGCAGGCATAAGATGGGGTAAGTTAGCGCAAGACTGGGGTAATATGAGATCGCTGGGAGTAGCCATCGTCCTTCAGTGGCTGATGATGATGATGATGATGAAAGGCAAATATCAGGTCAAGCTAAAGTCATTAGCTCTCCACGGTGCACAAACGCTGCCTTTACCGAGGGGCTTCCATGAACTGTATAACGTCTCACTTATAGTTAATAAATTGCAGCCAATAATTGTAAAGAAAAGATTAGTACCCTTTGAACATGAAAGAAAATGGTGTTTGGCCTATTATTTTATTATATTCTCCTGCTGAAAACCTTTCTTATAATACCTCTTCATAGCACTATTTTCGCGCTGTTTACTCAGAACAGGCTGCAAGCATGCGACGAGTTATCATATTGATGAGATGTTTGCACTCAATCGCAAGATCGTCACCGCTGATGTCGCCGGCGAATCCTAGGATAACTACAAGGATTGTGCAGCCCCTTTAAGTCGCGGTTCTCTCCGTAATTAAACCATCTTTTAACATAAAACGAGCGTTCAGAGCCATTCTAATTGCAAGTTACAACCATATGAAAAAAAAAACAGAAATTAAACCAGCGAAAGCAATTACTTCTTCATATACTTTCTGTAGTTTCATTGTTTTTTACAGTGAAGCTGTTAAGGGCTAGTTTCCCCAGGATCGTGTCCGCGCGTAGAAAAATTTAGAGCCCTTCCACTACTGTGAAGATGGAAGCCAGCGTAGCTGTGACTATGGTGGGTCTACTGTAGCGAATATTGCCCAAAGATGAGAATGGGCGTATCGTCATTGGGCATCACCCAACCGAACATGTCTATCATGAACGTTCCGGTTGACCAACTCGTGTTGAAACTTCACCGTCGCACCGGGCAATACGGCGCTAGCGTTGCCGAGGCGTGCACCACCGTTGTCGGGTTCCCGGAGGGCAAGACGACGCTGACGTTTGGCCTCAACATCTCGCTCCCGCAACTCGGGGTCAGCGGTTCTTCACTGAGGGTTGGCCTCAACATCGCGCTCCCTCAACTCGGGGTCCGCGGATCTTCGCTGACGTTTCGCCTGGGCTTCGGAAGCCCTCACGCTAGAATCGGCACGTCGACGACGAGCCCTTTCCCGAACGCGTTCGCGGCGGCGTTGCTCAAACGCGTTAGGACACGTCGTCAGTTGCTCATGAATGGCTCATACCCCCTTAAGCAATGGCTCATACCCCCGTAAACGCGGCCTCCCCATAACGAAGACAGAAGATAAGTGAAATTCTACGCTGGAATGAATAGCGGCAACGCAGCCAGCAGTGGAAGCAGACGACGACGATGAACACGGGAGCAGTTCACTTCTGCCTCTTATTTCACTTCTGCCTCTAATCAGGGATAAAATGAGGGTGAACAACAATGCATATATCCATGGAACCTAATGCATGTACACATAATGCAGACAACAAAAAGTATAAAGAAAGTGGTAACCATGCTTTCAAAATGTAAGGAAACAATAAAAATTGCGGCAGAACCCATCTCACGATGACTGTGGACGGTAATGCATTCGCATTGAGTCAATATAGCTACAACTTATACACAACGTATTGACACCGTCGACACGAGTTATGTGTGAGGCGTGTACTGCAGCGGGACTCGTCTTACGCGCTTCCATAACAACAATCGGCGCCATCTAGCGCCGCTGCCGCGAAGCCTGCGCTTGGCCTCCGAGATGCATGGCGTGCCGGTGCGTTGCGAACGGTGTTAAATGCGTCATGCGATAACCTGGCTCCTCTCTCGATCGCGCTTCTTTCTGAACACGCTGCGCCATTCGGTGGCACTAGAGTTACTGTATAAGCTTCTTTCAGGGAGCCAGAGTTTCGCCACTGTTTTCCGCACGCCGCTAGCGCCGCCTCCAGCGATTCTAGCGATGATGATGATGATGATGATGATGATTTATTGGCATCCCCTTTGAAACGGGGCTGTAACAAATCGTCACCTAGCCTGCATAGTCACCTAGCATCGCTATTCGCCGAGGGCTATCACATGGTCCAAATGGGATCCAGTGCTTTCCGGAGAAGCGAACACTTTGCAGGAACCTACCGACGAAACACAATTGACAGCGCCGTTTTAATTATTCTTGTTGCTTGGTCCTCGATGCTGCTGGCCAAAAATTGTGTTCGCAGGCTTTTTTCTCTGCTAAATTGCGGAATCAATGTCACACAACGCATTGATAGCTCTTGCTGTATGACGGGGTGTGGAAACAAGGGCTTTTTTTACTAAGCAGAGCGCTGCAGAAGCTGCACAATTCAATATACCCACGATAAGTTTGCTCGTACAAAACATGTAATGCATGCAGCCTTTGACAGCGCGTGTCTCTGCTACATATGTGACCCATATAACACGGCTAAGTTTGTCTATGACGCGTAAAACGCGACAAGGATGTCCTGGAATCGTTATAATCATCATAGTGGTTAAGGGGGGTGGGGGGATGTAAATGCAAACCATATATGAGTGCATACAATTGTTCGCGTCATTCACCTGGATCGTACTTAGCTTTTATACTTTACGCACAAGGAATGTTGGACGTGACAGCACTGTCTTTTGAATATGCGCATTCACGTCTTTCACGATGTCGCGAGCCCCGATCATATGCATGCCTAATAAGAATTAAAGCGAATCTATGAAACCTTAGCATTATATATGACGCTTCGCGTAGCAGTTGGAAAGGCCCCCAAACGTTGCCACCATGCGGCGGCGTATGTGTTCGTCGCACGCTGCATTTTCTGTAATCATTAAAAAATAAAGCACACAAGCGTAAAATCCAGGCTCGCAGTCATGAGCTGAGTGATGGATCGACTTGTCCCCGCAAAAAAAAATAAATTGAAAGCGACAAATAATCGCTGCTGGCATTGTCGCGCAAGCGCGGCTCCTACGCGTACGGGGAGTAGCTTTCCCGCATAACTTTGGAGCACAAGATAGCGTACCATGGCGCAACTCTGGCTCCCGGCCTAAAGGGAGCCTACAGAGTCATTCTAAGAACGAAGCGCGAGTTAAGCCCGCGGTTGCCGCATGACGCGTTTCCCCGCGTTCGCACGCACCGCACCGGCACGTCATGCATCTCAGAGGCCAAGCGCAGGCTACACGGCGGCGTCGATAGATGGCGCCAATTGGTGTTAGCGAAGCGCGAGAGAGGAGTCCCGCTGCAGCACACGCCTCATACGTAAGTCGTCTCGACGGTGGCAATACGTTGCGTCGCTAGATTGCTTCAATGCTAATCGCATGTAGGTCGACATGTATTGTGAGATGGGCTTTGCCATAGTTTTGAATGCGCGCGTTCTGCGGGTTAACTTCCTATGTATCGAAGTCTGTAGCCGTTCTCCCGCCTATCTGGTTCACTGGGTAGTCCATGGTCGAATGGTTAGAGCATCGGGCTGCTGTGCTGAGGGAACAGAGTTCGAAACCAACCGTTGGACCAACTTGAGTCACTTAGAATGTGGCAATGTGTGCATATAGGGTGTTTCACTTAACTTGGGCCAAACATTGAAAATATGCGAATGCCATGTAGCTGGACCGAAGCAATTGGTAATGTTGTTTGCCGTCGCTTGGAGATACTCAAGCTATTTCTCGCGTTCTGCAAAATTAAATAATTAGCCTTAATTATTTATCAACTTTTCAAATATTATAATTAGATGAAAGTGTGAATGAGAATAATTGTACAGCAACATGATACTACCGATACAGCTTTCTGTTGCTCAATACGTGCTACGTAAAAGTGTTTTTTCGAGCGTGAAAGAAGCCCGCGAATACAGGCAGAAACGCCGCGGGACTGGCCGCTCTAGGTATTTTGCGTGTGTTCGCGGGCTTCTTTCACGCGCGGAAAAACATTTCAATGTAGGACGTATTGAGCAACGGAAAGCTGTATCGGGAGTTTTTCATGTTGGTCGACAATTTTCTCTATGAAACGTTTCATCTAATTATAATATTTGAGGAGTTGATTAAGACTATCTAATTAGGCAGAACGCAAGAAATAATCTGAGTAAGGAAACGAAGCAGCACATGCGGTCTCCCGAGAGCATACCAGCCGGGATTTCCTGCCGCATGGGCTCCGGAACGCGACGAGGGTGGAGGACATTCCCATCAACTACGCCGTAATATTGCAACATTACCGAGTGAAAAGAAGACAATTGCTCTACCGTACCCAAAATTAAGCAAGGAAGAAGCCACCACCCTCCGCAGACTACAAACGAATACATATATCCACGGAATTATCATGCACCGAATGCACCCCACCAAATTGTCATACCTATGCCGATATTGTGATGTACCAGACACCCTCCAACACATGGGGCTGGTGTGCCCACACCGCGAGAAAAACAGTGAAGATGGTGCCTCAGGACCGCTAAAAGCCACCGAAGAAACGTGGGAGGCAATGTTAACGGCACAGAGCCTGGAGGATCAGCGAAGTCTGGTGGACCGGGCCCGGGCTGCGGCTTTAGCCAACGGCTTTCTCGACTAAGAGAGCCGTCCTCCTAGGGCGAAGAAAGAACACTTTCTCGCTGTTTCTCACAATAAACGTTCATTCCTCCTCATCCACCTCTCCAACCGACGGCAAACAACATTACGTTGGTTTGTTCCGGCTACGTATACCCATTTGCATATTTTTAAAGTTTGGCCCAAGTGAAACATCCTGTATGTGCCGCTCTTCAACGAACCTCTTTCCCGCCGACATGGGTCACTCTAGATGCGATAATATGTACAGCTCTTCAATGAACCTCTTTGATGCCAGTTGGGATACTGGGTATGTGCCAGTAGGTGTGTGCCCCTCTACAACAACAATAAAAAATGCCGCAGTTTCACCCGAAAGGCGAAGCATCAATTGCGACAGCAAATTAGTAGAGAGCTATACGGAGTAAGGACAATAGTTTTATCAGCTGTATAAACTTGTACATGCAGCAGCACCAGCAACACGCAGAACTGTTGTCGACGCCGTCGGTGTTTCACCCATAGAGAAAAAAAAGTTTTTTTCTTCCGACGTTGACGAAACCTTCCCGCTGTCATGCCTATGGTCATGCCTGGGCTTGTCGCATGCTGGTATGGCGAGTACTCTCGGCGCGAAATCGTAGATGCTGCTTATGGCAGTGCGGCTGAACAAAAATAACCACGTAAGGTGCGTTGAATAAATTGTTTTTATGTATAAATAACATGTCAAATATAGGCGCATAATTATTATTTTGTAAAAAACATTCTGTTTAATTGATGATAACTTTTTGTTTTTCGCACTTGCGTCCTCTGGCGTTTGGTGAGAGCACTAGTTTGTTACGTGGTCGTGACGTACTTCCTGAGGCCAGATTTCGCGGAGTGTCCTCTTTTAACTTTTTTTCTTTCTCTATGTTTCACCTGCGTTCGCACCGAACGCGCGCGGCGTTAGTGACTGTTGCCGGTGCCATTCGGAGGTGTTCGACGAGATCAGAACGGGGCTACAGTGTACTAGTACACTGTAACGGGGCACTCATCGAGCAGCGTCAGAAGTCTTTACCACCTTCTCGCCTCGCAACGTTTTTATATAAATACACAGTTGGTGCCGCAGCTAAACGTCGCTCCCCCCCCCCCCCCCACCTCCCTCCTGTCCCCCACAGCATTTCGCAGGACGGAAGAAGTCGCGTTTGCTCCCCGTGACAGCGCGCGTCCCTCGAGCACATACAGCATACGGCGCACGGCGACGATTTCATCGCCGTTGCACTCTATGCAGAACCTCACGGCGACGACGACGGCACAAATCCGCTTGGAGTGTCCATATTATTGCTATCGCAATAAAAGTTCCTTTATATTTATTCTACGTTGGACAGAATCGAACCCGTCACGCGGGTTCCTCAAGGACAGCAACCCGCCACTTTGGCAGGTTGCGCCACAAGTGCACTGGCAATGTGCCACTTTTCAATGAACGCCTTTCACGCCACTGCTTTAGCGAGCTGCGCCATGAAGGCACTGGGCGCATGTGCCGCTCTTCAATGAACCTCTCGCCAAGTTCGGCACGTGTGTGACACTGGGTGTGTGTGACAAGCGAGGAAACAATTTTCAGCGTTCAGATGCACCGGCGCCCCACACTTCTCGTCTCGAGCGCCACGCGCGAACTTCTCGGCAGCGCCACTAGATGACGCAACGTGTCCAGAAAGAAGTAAGAGAGAGGAGCCCAGTTGCCGCATGACACGTTTATAAGCGCTCGCACGCGCCGGCGCGCCATGCATTTCGGAGGCCATGCGCAGGCTTCGCGGCGACGCCGCTAGATGGCGCCAAGTGTTCTTAGGGAAGCGCGAAAGAGCAGTCCCACTGCAGTAGACGCCTCATACACGACTAGTTTCGACGGTGGCAATACATTGTGTCGCTATATTGATTAATTACTTAGCGCATTACCATGGACAGTCATCGTGAGATGGGTCCTGCCGAATTCTTTTTTTTTCCATTCCGTGAAGGCTAATAATAACATCAAACAGAAACGAAAGTTCCTTTTGTCGGATTTCTCACCCCCGAAACTAAGAACAACGTGCAAGAAAAACACACACACGGTGCTCACTTCCAAGAGAATCGTCGGTAGTCAGCGCCGTTGCACGTGGCGCATTTTGCTGTCCCCGTTCTTGCCATTATTTACCAGCTAGCCCAAGCTTCCACCCTTCTCGTGCAAGCCATGGAGGACACCGTTGGCGTCACTGTGGTGTTACAGGTCTCACGGTATTTTGGCTTGTAAATTTGCGCTGTTATAATGCAAAAGAAATTTTTACAGTTGCCAGACTGAGCCTTTCCTTAATTTCCGGTGCAGTCATATATTTCCCTACTGATATACCATTACCTGGCTCCGAGAGGACGCGGTCATAATTCATGATGTCGCTGGAAGCAGGTTCGGGAATTTCTAAGCAGAGATCGCACCCGCCTGAAACGACGAAAGTTTTCGGCGTTGCGTCCTTTCTGGGTTGCAGAGCCTTCTTACAAGGTAAGACCAGTATAGTGTAATACAGTTAAACCTCGATATAGCAAAGCCGGTAATATCGGCACTTTGCTTCGTTATATTTAAAGTCGACATTTTATGCAAATGAGTATCGCGCCGATGAATTTTTCTTACGTGGAAGGAGCCACAAAATTCGCGGAATTATCGGGCAATCGGAAAAAAGCAAATTTAAATGAGAGAAAAAAATGATTCTGTTGAATTTGAGTCAGCGACGAAAGATACGGTTTCATGCCTTGTCGACGATATATTCACACCGGCGGATACGAAGCTAAGTCAGCCACTCCTTCGCTTCCACTTTTCTCCCGCGTGGCTGATAACGTCACCCGCAGTGGGACGACGTTATCACGAAAAGCGCCGGCAGCAGGGAGCGAATGCCTCGTCTGCCTCTCGCTGGCTCCGCTCCACCCTCCCCCATTGTCGCCCGGAAAGACCGCGCTCATCAAACCACCATCCTTCTCGGCTCACCCTCCCACGCTTTCAGTCCTACCCAAAGCATACAGGGTGCGGGGCGCGATTGGACTTAATCGCACTTGGGTTAAATACGGAACATGATGCTGCTGCGCTTCGGCGGTCGCTCTCAGTCGTGCGATTTGAGAGGTGCGTTGGCAAGCAAGCAGCCGCTTGTAATTCAACCATTTGACGATCTGCGTCCCCGGAAGTTTGCATATATTACCTCGGTATTCCTTCGCGGCGGCAATGAATTTATATTGAAATCGTGTGTAAATAGTTATATTGAGGTTTAAATGAACGGGGTTCTATGAGCAAGTTACGAAAATGTTAAATACTTCGTTATATCTAGGTGTAACTGTACTACAATCTTAATGTTTCTCTGCAGTGTCCCTTTAAGGGGTGTCAACACAGGCGACTAATCCGGCGACCAAGTATCTATAGAGTAACTCTATATAGGATAGGGGAGGACCCTATGAAAATTCACTTGTCTCCTTACACGTTAGAAACGCGTTAGACTAAAAAAAATTATATCGGGTTTTACGTGCCAAAACCACCATCCAATTATGAAGCACGCCGTAGTGGAGACTCCGGATTATTTTGGACCACCTGGGATTTGTTAATGTGCACCTAAGTACACGGGTGTTTCCACATTTCGCAGGAACGCGCTATATGCGTATTTTATTGCGATAGTAATTACATGGACACTCCAAGAGGATTTCTGCCGTCGCCGTGAGGATCCGTATAAAGTCCAAGGGCGATAGAATCATCGTCGCGCGCCGTATACTGCATGTACACGTGAACGCGCGCTTTCACGGAGAGCGACCGCACGGCGGAGTGCAAACGCGACGTCTTCCCGTCGTGCGAAAGGCCATGGGGGGATGGGAATGAGGGAGGGGAGTGACATTTAGTTGTGGCACCAAATGCGTATCTTGCGACCGGGCGTAAGGGGAACTGGCGACTCAATCTCCCATGCGAAAGGAGGAAAGCGAGAAGGCAGCGCGGGAGGGAGGGGGCGCGGCTTCTACTCTGCCACCAACTGCGTACTTGTACTTGCGCGGCTGCAGGCTGTCGCACGCACCCTATCTTCAATGCGATCTCCACACGGCTCTTACCTTTGTTTGCGCTCCACTTTCGCCACTCAGTTTCCGTTGAAGCGATAGACCGCACGAACCTTCGCTCGCTGCTGCCGCCACGCTTGCTCACGCCAGCGTTTTGACAGTGGTTGTGCGCAGTCATCGAGTGTGTTCTATTCATGTTTGCTTGTGCGCGCTGACGCCATGCTTGCTAATTCACTTAGGCAGTGAATGTGTCTAAGTTTATGCAGCCAATAAAACTACTATTCTTACTCCGTAAGCTCTCTACTAATTTGCTATCACAATTGATGCTTCGCCTGTCGGGCGAAACTGTGACTTTTTTATTCAATACACTTTCTTTTCTATACACAGCTGGCAGAAGTCAAATAGGAGAGAACTCTAGATCAACAAGGTAAACGAAAAAAAAAGTATGCTTGCACCCGAGGACAGCAGCGATAAGTAATAAGGGGACTGCTCGGCAATATTAAACGGGAAGAAAAAAACATGCTACGTAATAAATTTGTCAGTAGGCAAGGCCGAGCAAAGCAGAAATGTAACGTCATAAATTAACCTTGCAAAAAACTAAATGGTCGAGACCATTTTCGAAATTCCGTGCCATTAATGAGGCGTGACATCACACGTTAGGGTCCCTCTGTGTACATGTATTGCGCGTCGAACGGGACTTTCCTCTCGTGTATTCGCGTGCTTTCGGCTAATCAGGCTTTTTTCTGGCATACAAGTGCATACACATGGGACATCGAGCCATTTACGATCGGTTCTAGGCGTAGGAGAATACAATTAACATGCACTCGTTGAACGAGATATGTGTAGCACCACCAGATGAACCCTCTAAATGTACCATCCACCATGCGCTGATCCAGGGAGGATGTCCAGATGTTTTGACCCGCCCTGCCCCCTCCCTCTTAGAAAAACGCCTGGATCCGTGCCTTGCAACCACCATCGCTCTGTGCTGTACACAACACGTACTTCATTAAGGTCCGGATCACATCAAGCAAAGCCCTCTCTCACGAAAATTTTATATTTTACAGGCGAAGCTGTTTATGGCTAGGGTTCCGTAGATTTTTCGTGTGTGTAAGCAAAACCTCAGTTCCGGCGCCAACGCGCTCGTGCCACTGCTCGCGCATTCTTCTTCTTCCACAGCTGGCTGGTTGGCGTTCCTCGAATATGCTATCAATAGGCACCATTTTTAAGATCAGTAGACTCCCAGGTTTCTACAGGTTTCTACCTACCTACGAAGTTTCTATCTACCTAAATACAGATTTCTCAAAGATTTGCTGCTGTGCGACTCGCGCCGGCCATGTCTACGTTTGCCCAGCCCTCTCTTTCTCGGCGTTCCAAGCGCTTGCGTATCTAGTTTCCTTCCGCTCTCCCCGTGGTGGCGGTATATAAACAAACCAGAAAGACAAATTGCCGTTCTTACTTTTGAATTTCACTTCTCATCTGTTGTCGTAATGGGGAGACCACGTATAGTCCGGACTCCCAAGGAGCAACGCGCCTATCAAGAGCGACGGCGAGAACAGATGCGAGTGCAATCGGTGCTGGCGGGCCACAAACACCAATTGTCCACTGATCATGACAATAAATGTGTGTGCCTACTTTTCCTCACGATGACAACCGATCAAGACAATAAATGCGTTCGTACCTTTGTTAAAAATTCTGTGTCATGTGCTTAACAGGTTCGCTGGTCATCCACCTTCACAGAGAGGGAAGGCTCATGATGTTCGTTCTACTGAGCACTTTAACTTCTGCTTGCAATTGTGCATTTAACACTAGTTCACAAAAAAAAGCATATGTACACGTCACTGTGTCCATGCAGTAAATAAGTGTATGCACCTACAATTCTCACCAACACAGCTGCTTCTTCAGACCACCTAGAGGTGATGTGACCCATGTATGCATGAAAGGGGCGCAGGGTTTCACAAGACTCCCACAAAGACAAACATAAAAAGATCTGTTGCGCTTAAATAGGATTTATTCATCTTGAATATAGTGTGCACCCAGTTGAGCAGCACAACCTGTTTGGAAACATTTTGAAGACACAGACACTTGCTGCAGGCATGCAAGTGTGTACACATCAAACTTGACTGGCTGACGAGGGGAATACAAAGCAATAGCAATAAATGGCCGTTGCCTTCTGCTGCCACCACAAACACGTGATGTCATCATGCTTTAGTTAATTTGAAAGTGCACTTGTAGGATAAGATCATTCTTTCATGATGATATAGCCTGTTCTATGGCTGTCATAAATAAGACTGCCCAATAAATAAGAGCAGGGAATGATGTCACACAGATGAGGGCTGGATGCAAACATCAGCATTCAAGTTGAGAGCCGTCAATCGTGCTTGTAATTTTCCATGACACCAAATCCATAGTTATTCTCCAGGCATAAGAGTGCACACAGAAGTGCAACATCACGCTGTGCCTCATGCATGATGTTCCCATCCCATTAAATGCCATGCGTAAACTCATGAGCATACTAGCAGTATACTCAACACACCACAAGAAAGCTTTATACCATCTAGTCTGGTAATATGAAGACAGCAAGAAAGCGTGTTAACTTGGTGTAGGGGTATGATGCTGAAGCTACAATGTGAAAGAACTGCATTTTTTGCGCAACAAAATGAGGTGACCATTTTGATAATTTTGTGTGGTAACACTTCGAAAACCATTGCATGAGCTGCACTACTCTTGCTCGAAATATCGTAGAAGGATTTAATTTTGGAGTCTACGTTGTTCAGTGTAACACTTGCGACAGTTAATTGCCTGGTTTTTAAAAATTTGCAAATTTGCCTTCGCTTATGGGGATGCGAGCTGCTGCCGCAACGGTGTAAGCCTAAACTTGTGTCGCCGCCTACCGGCAGCTACAGAAAGCTGCCGGTCTGGGAAGGTTGCCATGTGTTGCTTGCTCCTGCAACATGCGGCAGTCCTCCCTGGAACGCTGCTTTCTGCAGCTGCTGGCAAGCTGCGACACAAGTTTATGCTTGTGCCGTCATGGCAGCAGCTCGCATTCCCAAAGGCTAAGGCAAATTTGCACATTTTTTAAAAACCAGGCAATTAACTGCCGCAAGTGTTACACTGAACAACGTAGACTCCAAACTGGAATCCTTCTGCAAAACTTCTGCAAGAACAGTGCAGCGGTAAGTGCAAAATCTTTTTTCAAACATGTTAAGCGAAATATATAGGACCGTGTATTTCCATAGGATTATTCCCCTATGCAGGTGCACTTTCTGCAGTGTGGAGGTTATTTGAGAAAGCAGTGTGTCAGACACACTGTAGCTTTCTGCAAAATACTTGCCTTTACTTGAAGGCAAGCCATCCAACATGGAAAACTCGTCATACAGTGTGTTTACTCACAAACACAAGCTTGTCACTATGGGTGCACACAAGCACAGTTTGCCAATTCTACCTAAGGATGCTTCTGCTGATCCACAGCCACATGGTGAACAATGCATCTTGCTGCAATGGAGTGATAACAGAAATTTTGTACAACAATAATGACAGACCTGTGGCCATGAAGTTTTACATGTGTGAAGGGTAAGGTGGCTGCACCACAAGAGCACCACTCCTGTCAAAAAAATATTGAGAGAATTATACAGTGAATTCAACTCTTCCATGTTTGCCAAAGAAGGTTATAGGTTTAGTAGAGACATGCATAAATATGCAATGTACAAACAACTACAGACAGATCAGAACTTATTGTTAATAATACATTTTGGTACAAACAAGATGACACAAGAAAGGAGACAGAACAAAGTACTACTCTCAACTGGCATCTTTATTACATCACTTCCCTACTTATAAGAAAACACTACTCATCAGCACAGAAGAAAACATTTTTAGTTGAATAAAAAAACCTGATAATCATCATTATCAGCCTATCTTTATGTCCACTGCAGGACTCTCCCTGCGACCTCCAATTACCCCTGTTTGCACTAGCCGATTCCTACTTGCGCATGCAAATTTCTTAACTTCATCACCCCACTTAGTTTTCTGCGTCCTCAACTGCGCTTCCCTTTTCTTGGTACCCATTCTATAACTCTAATGATCCACCGGTTATCCATCCTACGCATTACGTGACCTGCCCAGCTCCATTATTTTCTCTTAACGTTCATTATAATATCGGCTATACCAGTTTGCTCTCCCATCCACACCGCTCTCTTCCTGTCTCTTAATGTTAGGCCTATCATTTTTCATTCCATCATTCTTCGTGCAGTCCTGCAAGAGTCATGAGAGAGGTAGCGACTGCACCAGGGAGGCCATTTCCTGTTCTGGTGAGGGAGTGCCTTTGTTAAAGCCTGATATCGGAGCCTTAAAGAGACGAAAAACTGATTTTCAAGCATTCCCTTTTCTTTGGGCAATGGAAAGCCTACTATCTGAAGTATCTATACCCACAACAGTTCATCCAGGAAATGTCCAGAAATTTTTAAACATAATTTTTCGATCTGCAAAGACTGTTCTACTTACTGTGTACAGACACCGGCAACAGTGACAACTGATATCAATGGCGAGAGAAGCTTAGCAATAGGAAACACATGCAGATTAGGCAGCATAATAGCTAAAATTGCAGCCTAAAACAACCACACCAACTTTTTATTACAGTAGAGATGTCATGGACGCTTTTCTATGTTGCGAAAGTTCCTGCTGGCGCCAGAATAAAACATGGCAGCCTTGACATCTTTTGAGGCCAACAATCACTTCCGTTGCATGCAAACAGCAATAGCATAGCCTTCGACATCAGTTTCCGTTACTCAGAGGCGTCACAGAGGCAACCGTCGCTACCTATGTGTCTAACCAATGGATGAATGGACAACCAAGAAACTGTGACGTCTGCGCAGAGAAACTATGACGTCTGGCCAGCCCCTCATCAGCTGGACTGCCCGGTCTGCATCACCGCCCGCAACGAGATAAACGTCAGTTATAAATTATGACGTGTTTTCATAAAAAATATTTGCAGCTGGAATGAGGCAAAGTCTAAAGGAGATATTTTGTGACAAGCGACGACCACTCAACCCTTTTAGCATGAACATGAGCTGCTAATACAAGACATGTTCAATTCAAAACTGGCGTCTGACCTGCACTGCAAGACAGCCGAGACTGCTCGCCACCTATAATGCAACAGACATGAGCGTACGTTCATTTATTCAGTAAAATTACAAAGAGGAGAAAATTAAGTGATCTCGCACGCATGTGTTCTGTGACAATCAGTGGTTGTTTTTGATTTGCCATTCGTGAATGCGGGATAGGCAGGCACCGTCGACAATTCAGTTGACCGAGTCGACTGAGCTGAGCAGCGGTGCATGTTGCACAGCTAGTGAGGTCATCCCAAAAACTCGCTGTCAGCTGGCATGCAGACACCTGCACGCCGTTGCAGTAAAGTCGGTGCAGTACAGTGGCTGGTTTTGCACTTGCGGGAAGCTTGCGAGACGGTGGTGCTCCGTGAATCAATGGCACAGCGTTCTTGCACACAGACAGTGCCCCTTCTCTACACAATTATTTGCAGTTTACAACTACACAGACAGAGACAATTTGCAATATCAAGAAATAAACATTGTTTTTACTTTATAGATATAGCATTTGACACCAAACTGTGGCCAGTACATTTATTTAGAAATGGACATGGCTTTCAAGGGCTTACTGAAACATCACCACAGAGTGTCACTTCACGCCCACCCACCATCATTCTTGCGCGAGCTTCACTGCTGAATTAAAAATATAATTCCTTATTTAACTTATTCCGTGCCAGGTTTTCTTAGAGGTGGCGCACCTCCAACATCGGGTGTTTTTGTCAAATATTATAAAACGAACCCAACGGTTTATTTTTGGTTATGCAAAAGGGAGAAATGACTGTGGACAATGGCAAATGCTTTCTTGGTATGGTCCTCACATTTCCATTTGATCTCTGTGACATGGTGGGATAGAAACGTGAAAATGTACATCGACACTGAGAAGGTTAAGGGATAAAGTTATGCTTGTTCCTATCATTGTGAGTCACAATCTTTCCATTGGCACTATAATCTCAAGACACATTCCAGACAGTTGTCGGTCCCTTCAATAAAGGAACTCTTACTTACAAGTCACAACAGCATGAATGGGATGGCAACCACGGTAACAGACTGCAAGACAGCACACTATACACGAATTCAAAGGCCGTTCAACTGTGCCAAAAGGAGGTCTTGTACTGCACAAAGAAAAGGGTAAAGTGCATAAATTAATTTTTACAAGGACGTTGTCTAAGCTACAACAATCTGCATAAGTTATGAATTTTTACGAAGAACTTGTCTAAGCTACAACAGTCACATGTTCCTTGCTTACGACGTCTTTGTTTGCTACTGCAGGATATCTGCATAACCATGCATTAACTTTTTCACAGTGCACACAGAAATTACTAGGTAGCTATAACAACATGAGTCTACACTCATGATGTAAAAGCCATCTGGTGATGAGCCTTCTACTAGTGTGAATGGGCCCATTGTTATAACATATACGCAATGCAGTACTGAATTATCACGGTGACCACCACTTGTTTGAAAACACAAAATGACATCCAGAAAATATAGAAAGAATATCTGATTAATGGAGCACATCTCCCTTTTAATACCCAGTGCCTGGCAAAAGTTATCTCAGCTAGCCACAGCTACATAATAAAATTTGAAAATTAAATGGTGCAATTTAAAATGTGTCACTAGTAAAATGAATGCAATGCAGGAAAAAGCAACAACTGGCAAATGCATCACTATTAGAAAAACAGGAAGGAACGTAAAAAGAAGTCGAAGAGAAAAACCTATGTAAAAAAGCATATTAATTGCTGTATCTCAATTTACCATCATGCAGAAAGCACACTACGAATATTTTGGCTTCGTCATTGGCCAGTGTGTGTGGCACTGGTGTTATTCCTTTATGGGCCCTTACTTTTTATTTATTTGTTTTGTTACTGGATACTGCAAACATACACTTCAGGCACAAGTGGAAATAGAGAGAGAGAATGAACTTTAATGAAAAGGATGGCTCAGTGGCCTAAGCAAGGGTAAGAATTAATGGCGGGGTCCACAATAAAAAAAAACTACACATTCACATACCTCCCAAATTCGAAGAAACTAAATCCGGGAGATCTTCCGACCGAGGGGGGGTCAGTCGGTTACACCCCCCCCGCCGACGTCTATATTTTCAAGTGTCGACAGGAGGACTTCCTTACAATTTTATTTACAGATATACAAATGACCACATGAACATCAATGTCTCACTTTTGCAAACATTTCGTTGTTGCAAATTCTGTCTAAAATTCTTTAAAATTTCATTAAATTCTCGGGTCTTAATTACGTCCCACAGCCACCATCTGATTATGAGGCACCTCGTAGTGGGGAACTCCGGATTAATTTTGACCACCTGGGGTTCCTTAACAGTGCACCCAATGGACGGCACACAGGCGTTTTTGCATTTCGCTGCCATCAAAATGCGGCCGCTGCTCCCGAGATTTGATCCCGCGAACTCATGCTTAGCAGCGCAATGCCAAAGGCACTAAGACACCATGGCGGGTGTTCAAAAATTCTTCAGATAATGTTTAATTATAAGACATTTTATTTCTTTCACTTTCTGTGAGGATGACGTTTCCCAGCGTCTTAGACGAGCAACACATGGACGAGCGGCACTGCATCCTCGTATTTTTCCCGATGTTAAATTGCCACTCGCACTCTGCATTTCTCTGTGGTATCAACAATATAACCAGCGTCACTTCGGCTGAGCACTACATTAAAAATACTTGAAGACACTTTTTGCACTAGCACTCCTTGCGTTTAAGGCCATGACTGACCGTAGGCCTATGCAATGCCAGAGCGGCTGACGCCGAGGAGAACTATGGAGAGTCTAGTGTTGCTAGTTGCAGAATGCGGCATTCGCTCGCTAGCTTAGTGAGGATAGGTCCACTAGGGCACCCAACAACCCCGTCAGCGTAAGGAGCGGCTCCGCGGTTAACGAAATAGCGCATGTATAGGGTTTCCCTACTTTCTTAACAATGTTTTGCGCGATGAACTTCAATTGGATTGGATTGGGTTGGATTCTATCTGCTAATGTGGCCTGACAAATAACTGGACGCGGATAGAAACGGGACATAACTACAATTTTGGGGAGATTTTCCTGTCAACCGTACAACCGGAAGAAATGATCCAAATCCAGGAGTTTCCTGGGTAATCCGAGAGACTTGGCAGGTATGCATTCATAACCTGCCGGTCAAGCCGGCCTCGCAGAAGTGACTACTGTTTCAGGCTAGATGAGAAAGATATCAGGTTGTGTGAGTGAAGGAGGATGAATTCCAAGTGCAGGGCGAAGCTAAGTTAGAAGTAATGGAGGCGTAATAAAGTCATCTTTTGCGCCAATGAGAAGTTACCACTACAGTATGTTGGAAAGAATAAGACAATGGCAAGCAATGCAGTAAACCAACACTGAAACGCCGCACACATGCGCAAAACAATGCATACAAGAACGACCATCGAAAACAGACATTCGCAGTGTGCATCAGAAAGCAACAGCACAAAAGAGAGGGACATGCACGGACATTTTGCAGGGCCAAGAAACAAGAGGAACCAGCTAAGGAGAAGGGAAGCATGAAATCAGCTAAAAGTAGACGTGGCATTGGCAAGAAAAACCTACGTGCGGTCACCGATAAATGGGGTAATGTCATTACCAATAAGGGGCAGAAGAGGATTTCTATACTGACTTGTACAGTGCTCTGAACGGACACCTAACTAGGGGTGTGCAAATAGTGATTTTTAAGACCAAATCGAATACAAATCGAATAATGCCAGAAGTAAATCGAATGCAGAATACTTTTCGAATAGTCTATGAATAATGAGTAGCCGTTGTGAAAATAATGATAAAATCGTGTTTACATCCCAGTATTGTTAAAGTTAGCAAGTTTCTGGCATTGCTTAGTACGGTGTGAAGCGTTGTTTATTAAATGCACAAATGAAGAATTAGGAGAAAACAAATAGTCTCTTCGCAGGGTGAATGCTTGCTGCACAGCCTGTAAAGTATGGCTACCAAAGTGATACAGCCTGCTCCACTACGCAAGTTCTCACGTTTTATGTCTATACTATGCCCCGCGGGGGTGAAAATTTACCATACTTTTGCGTAAATTTTATGTTTATTTGGGCACAGTCGCCATTTTGAAATATTCTAAATGTATTAGAAAGATACTCGCATTTACAAATATTGATTGTTTGATACTGTTCGTATCGAAGATCGAATCGAATAGTGTCCTATTCGATTCGTTATTCGACAGTTTCGAATATTCACACACACCTACACCTAACCCTAGACATAGTCGCAAATAAAAGAAATGGAAAATTTGTGTGTATATAGGGAATGCATTAGAAGGACATTGCGAGATATATCAAGGCAAAAGCAGCAGGAAATCGCATCAGTAGAAACTTCGAACAGGAAACCAGACCTATTAAAGCTTTACCGAAATTGAGGGAGAAATTATGCCACCTCAGTTGCTGTGTCTTTCAAAGACTATCGCAAGGTTATGAATGGATACATAGCTCTGGTACTCGCTTTGGAGCTACAGTGCATCTATTACCTTCTTATGTCACAACCAGATATGTCATCTGCTTATTTCATTGCACTCCTCTTTCTTTTCCTCTTCCCCTTCGCAAGTGCATAGAGTCGCCAGCTAGAAGAATACAGTAGAACCCCGCTGTTACATTCCCGGGTGCTGCGTCTTCCCGGCTGTTACGTCGTTTTTGGCCGGTCCCGGCACAGCTCCCATAGAACCCAATGCATTGGTAACCCCGCTATTACGTCGCAACTGCGGGACCGTTCCCGCATCATACGTTGTGAACTGCCACACGGCGCAGGCCCTAGCGGCCATTTTTACTTTTCATGTCGCTTGGCTTGGTTGCTTGACGATGGCATTGGCCGCCCAAAGTGCCGGGGGCGACACTTACTACGTATTTTCAGTTTCCACTAGCAAAAGTCCCTTGAGATCAATGGCCCTTGAGCAATGGCCCTTGAGATCCGCATTTGCTATCTAAAGATGGTGTCTGACGTGTTGCGGCCTTAAAATTGGTTTTAACTCACAGTTGCTCCGTATAAAGTCCAAGGGCGATAACGCCGTTGCCACACCCCGTATGCTGTATGTGCGAGTGAAAGCGTGTGAGGGGAGCCGACGACCGCGTCTCGCGCACGAAAGAAAGAAAAGCAGGGAGGAAGCGTGCCTCCTTCCGCTGCGCTCGAGGCACCGGCGAGGGAACGAGGGGGGAGGAATAGTGGGCAGCGTTGTGCTCTGGCATCATACTGCGCGGCGGCGCTCGGTCGCGTGGTATGATGCTTGAATCTTGAAAGCGATCTGCGTGGGGGCAGAGTCTACGCAGTGTAGGTGCGTCGGCAGCTCGTAGCTTTGTGCGTGCTGTGTGTTCTCGGCGCTCAGTTTGCATTGAAGCGATAGGCAACAGCACGAAGGTGACTTTGCTCGCTTCTGCAGCGGCGCTTAAATTCCTCATGCCAGCGTTTGACAGCGCGTGTCGGCGCTCATCAAGTGTGATGTGTTCATGTTTGCCTGTGGGCGCTGACACCATGCTCGTTAATTAGTTAATAAGCAAATGTTTACAAGTTAATACGGATGATAAAACTACTATTCTTACTTTGTATAGCTTATCGCAATTGATACTTCGGCTGTTGGGCGAAACTACTTTTTTCACACGTAAGAATTAAAATAATATTGTGTGCAGTTCAACACTACTCCCCCCATTTCTAAATTTTTCCTGTTTCCCGGCTCTTGTGTTTCCCGGCTATTACGGGTTTTTTTACGGTCCCGTGAAAAACGTAACAGAGGGGTTCTACTGTACTATATATATACAAGCAACGAGGATGACTTCTCACCTCTTGCTTACCACAGACCTTTTTTATCAACTGTCCCTTCATGCTCAGGTTTCATTCTGGCATTACAGTACATAACTACTTACAAGCTAATCAAGTGAAAACGGTACTTACAATTTAAGGAAGAGCACTTATGAAAAAAACATTTTTTTTTGATGGCATGGAAGGTCCATGCACCAGTCTGGCCTGACTTACCAGTACTTTACATGAATGCCCCTTCAACATATTCAATACTTTAGCAGGGAAGAAGTTTGGGCGTGTTGGTAGGTCATTGTAATTGAGAAAACGAAGAGATAAAAACTAAGCACATAGTGATCACGTGATGTTCAACCGCAGCAGTCTACCAGAAAGAGTAAATGTTAACTGGGATTCATAGCGCTAAAACGACACAAGGACGAGGAAGAACACGGGATAAGCGCTTGTCCCGTGTTCTTCCTCGTCCTTCTGTCGTTTTAGCGCTATGAATCCCAGTTAATATTCAATACTGCCAATCAATGTGATAAAGTTATCCACTTTGCCAGAACTTACCTTGACAGTATTACAGTGAGGAATCAGGTGCAGCTCTTGAAGACAGTGAGCAGGAGAAGGGATCAACACCATATACTTGTAAGCTCTGGTGATTTCTGCTTGATGTAACCCAGTAGCCACCTGATTCTGACAATAGCACCTCATCTGCAAGGCTGTCATACGCAGTGAACGCTGGACCATGTGAAAGAAAATAAACATCCCATTTAGCATGACTTCCAACAGTGTGACCATTGGTAGCAGAAGTAGGATGACTAACCAAACAGAACTTGGCACAGCTGGACATTGATATAATGAAGTCGTATTTTCAGCAAAGGCTTTGTGAACCTGGAAAAGGCAAACCAACAAAAAAGGAAGCTCTGTCACATGCTAAAACACAACTGGCAACTAACACCTCGCAGTAAAGCTTTTAAGAGCGATATCTCACAGAAAACCTGAGCAATTAATTCACGACGAACACCACTGGACATGATTTTGCATGTCATGAACGTAATCCATGACAGCGAACAGATCTGTTTGCAAGAAAGCAAAGCCGCAACACAGGCCGTGTCTAGAACTCGAAACCGCTATTGGGTGGTGCCACACGCATAATCAGCAGCAGCGGATGCCGGACTTTTAACATTTAGTTTAGTACAGTGCACTCAAGTATAGCAACACACAAGGCCACAACACTTGCCGCAGTTACCACCAATGAAAGGACACCAACAAAAATACTTCTTAGCACCAAGAAAATTATTCCCCCTTAACAATACTAGATGTACTGTAAAAAAAGAAAGGGCCACAAAAACAAAATCATGAGCCATTCCACTCTGTGAAGGTGGATGATCAGCGAAGCTGTTTAGCGCACGACACAGAGGTGACACAGAATTTTGAACAATTCTTCTTCTTTTTGAGGTTTTACGTGCCAAAGCCAGCTCTGATTATGAGGCATGCTGTAGTGGAGGGCTCCGGATTAATTTTGACACGGGCATTTTTTCATTTCACCTCCATCGAAATGCAGCCGCCGCAGCCAAGATTCGATCCCGCGACCTTGTGTTCAGCAGCGCAACGCCTTAGCTAACTGAGCCACTGCGGCAGGTCAGAATTTTGAACAAAGGTACGAACATATTTATTATCCTGATCCGTGGCCATTGTGACGATAAGTATACACACATCTTTGCATATCACCTCTGTTATTAAATCTGTCCGTCACGTAAGACAAACATACCCCCTTAAGCAATGGTTCATACCCCCGTAAACGCGGCCTCCCCATTATGACAACAGAAGAGAAGGGAAATTCTACACTGGAATGATGAGCAGCAACGGAGCAAGCTGTGGAAGACGACGACGCATGAACAGTGGCACGAGGGCGTTCGGGCGGTTGCGCCGATGGTCGCCAACCCTTTCCCCTTGGTTGCCTTATCAGGCGCACACTACGTCATGCACTACATCATATATTTACAGAGACACATTGTTTTAGACACAGGTGGCCGTTAACTCTTTCAGTATGGCGCCATAGGCCATCGGACACGGAGTTCCGATGATCTTGAATCTCCCGCAAAATTTGAAACCGGCGCGGTACAGACAACTAACGGCGTACTCCTTGAGAACTGCTTTTTCAGTTTCTTTTTTTTTTTGTTTGCGTGCGGAGGTGCCGCCATAAGTGAAATTCAAACCGAAGGTGGTTTCAAGTTCAGCGAGAATGGCGTCCTGTCAGCTCCGCGCGCCGCGACAGCCGAATCCTGTAGCAAGCACTTGGGCCGCTTCTGCTGCCAATTTTCATGACCCCAGCAGCAGTGATGGCTCTAGTAACGATGTGGGATTGTCAGACTTTAGCTCCGACGAACACACGCCAGCTCAAGCGCCCCGGACGTCGACAGGTGCTCGCAGGTAAGTTTTGTTTATGACTTCGCGCTGTATTTATACAAAGGCCTGCTTCATATTTGACTACTTCCATTTTATTTTTGTGTTTAGGGTCTCAACAGCCTTCCCTCAACAACCTACGCCCAGGATGTGTTGCCAAATACACCATGCCGTATCAAGTTCTCACCCACGAGAGAGCCAGGGGTCCATCTCAGAGAAGCGCTGCGGAGTGACGCGCGCCGATACTCGAGAGCGCTCAATTTGTTTCTCTTGTTTTTTACTACGGAAGTGGTAAAGACTTTGTGTGACAACAGAAATAAGTATGCCAGGATGCATATTTTGGATCGACAGACGTACGCTCGATGGGACGGCTCCTGGGAGGAAGTCACTCCACTGGAGATGTTGAGAATTATTGGCATCATCACCTACATGGGAGTTGTCGAAGTGCCGTGACTGCACTTATACTGACGCACAACAGGGATATTCAGTGGCCTTCTCCCATGAAATATTATGCCAAGGGACCATTTCTTTGAGCTGCTGTCATTCCTAAATGTAGGGGATCCTGAAGACTTGGCGGCTGCAGCATCTGTTGGCAAGACTCAGGCGTGTAGCCAGGGGGGGGGGGGGGAGGCTGATAGGGCTTCAGCCCCCCCCCCCCAATTTTTTTTGGTGCCAGCATGCACCGCCGACCAAAACTACCACCGACGCCAGGAATCATTCTGGATTCTATCTAGAATGTCTTTTTCACGCTCGAAAAGACATTTCGGCATGAACATTGCGAACTCGGGCTGGATTTCGTGGCAACGCCCTTGCACCTGGAATCGCGTAACGCAAGGAGCCCCATCCGAGTACAAACTTTCAAAGGCTTTTCGATAGCCAGCGGGCGCGTTGCGGCATCTCGCAGCTGCCGCGGAATCTACAGAGTGCATGGATTTCAATTACGAAACTTTATGGGTATAAAGTTCTCACAAAGTTTTGACACAAAAGGTGCACTGACATTTCCAAAGGCGTACTTTAAAAGATTTTCAATTCTGGAACTTTATGGGGTTAATGCTCTTATAAACTTGGGCCAACATGCGTGCACTGGAGCCCTCGTGCCCAAGCCGTTCCAAGCCGTTCCATTACTAAATATCATCGTGACTGTGAGCTCGCAGCTGATAATTTTCTCCAAACATTTTCAGGAAGCGTGCCCGATGTGATCGATCAGCTGGACCAGGGCAGGCAAAGTAAAATACGAGAAAATAGAAGAAAGTAAATGGCCCCTTATTGAGGAAATTCTTTTTGCGGGCGACAAGGTCCGGCTCTCCGTGACCACAGGGACAGTGGTCCTATGGATTTAGCATAGCCCCCACTGAAAATACAGGTATTTTCAGAGCGCTTCTTCGCATGCGAGCTGATTGTGGAGATACATCTCTGAAGAACCATTTGCAAAGTTGCCCCAGTAATGCCTCGTATTTAAGCCCAGATGTACAAAACCAAATTATAAAAAGTTGTGGTGAAATTATCAAACAAAGCCTAGATGCAAAAATAAACGCTGCAGGCTGCTTCTCCATACTTCCTGACGAAACGATGGACATCGCTGGAATCGAACAGCCTACTGTTTGTGCAAGGTACCTAAACAAGGATGCCAATGACATCGAGGGAGTGTTTTAGGTTTCATCACCGGAATAGATGCCCTCTCTCATTGCGACTGCAGGTTCTATATAAATGTGTACAAACTGCTGTAGATTCTAGTCACCCTTTCAGTGACCACTGCCAGCACAGAGAGAATATTTTTTAACAAGAGTTTACTAAAAAACTACTTGCGCTCTATGTCTGGGGAACGCATGGTTAGGCTGACGCTTCAATACACCCACAGAGACGTCGGCATCAATGTGTCCGAAGTCATTGACCGCTTCGCTTTACTTCCCCGCCGAGAGAAGGTTGTCCTTTAGATAGCGAAGCAGCAAAATTCAATGCAAGTAAAAAGCTCTGTTCCTTCAGGTCCATAAGCTCGTAATTATGAAAACGTATGACTGTTCGTTAGCTTTTAAAAGCGTAGAAATTTTAGCCGTTTATTCTAGCAGCTAGCATCATGATCAAAATTATCATGCGAATACAAAAATTACGAGGACATCAATAACCAATTTTGACCTACCTTGCTCATTGAAAGCCCAGCCCACGCGGCGTTTGCCAAAAACACACTTGGATATTGGGCAGTTCAACTTGCCGCATCATCTGTGGCTTTCGTTTGTCCTTTTCTTTCCTTTTTAGCTACCTGCTTTTATTTTTTTCAAACGAAGCAATACCCTCGTTTAATTTTGGCTGCAGAATAATTGTTGCTGCTGTGCAAGGAGTTAAATTACACATTTTCGTACTAATTTCTGCAGTATTCCTCTATCATTCTACCCACACGGCGCTGTCGCGAATGCTGCATTGCCCGAGTACATATCACGATTTCTGCGATCATAGTTTTGCTCTTGCCTAGATTATCTGTCTGTCTATGCGCAAAGTTTACTATCTGTGACTGCGCAACATGTTTATTTGTCCTGTTTGACGCATTATATACAGTGACGTTTGCTTAAATACGTAGATTTATTGGAGACGTAGACGTATATTTAAATCTCTTGTTGCAAGGTTTTGTGTATCAAGCAGTGAACTTTGTTTCCAGCGATTCTTTTTTGTCCTTTAGCGAGTTGTGGCTTGGCATTTGTATATTCCATTCTATCTTCGCATTTCGAATGTATCTTTTGCAGAACTCCTACTTTTTATTTCTACTCACAGCTGCGAGTATAATCTCAGTGTAATTACAATACACGACTGGTAACAGCTGCTCCTGCGCAATCTATTGCAACGAGGGACAGCGTCATTGAGGTTTTTTTCCTGGCCGTTGCATATGTGCAAAAATGTAAACGAGGTTCTTGAATAACAAAGATTTATCAAAATATTTGCCCTCAACTTAGTCAATTCATGGCCTTTACGTTTTTCATATCAACTGCATGCACTGCTTTGCTGGTTTCGAACTGATGTAGTTCTGAAGCTCGTGTGATATTTCATGTACTTATTAAATAGACAAGAGAAACGTGGCAGCATTGATATCAGGTAATTCTGCCACAATTTTCGGGACATACGAATATATTATTTTATGAAAAAATACATATTTTACTTGACAGTGCGTAGCGTTCAATAATTCATTTGCAGCATCTAATATACAATGGCATTGGCAATGCAGTTATTATTCATGTATTTGATCCCTCGACAAATTCTATAAGGAGGAAGCCGCACTGAAACCTGAGCCCCCCCCGAACAAAATTTCTGGCTACGCCACCGGCAAGTCTTGGAGGGCATAATGGCTTCTGAACCACATCAATCAAAAATCTGCAAATTTGTTTCAACCAGAGCGTGACCTTGCCGTTGACGAACGCATGGTAAAATCTAAAGCCCAATCAGGAATAAGCCCGTACATTCGAGAAAAGGTTACAAAATTTAGATACAAACTCTGGGTGCTGGCAGACTTAAGAACTGGATACACCCTTCAATTTTCTGTGTACCCTGGCAAGCATGAGGCACCAGGACCACATGGCTTAGCCTTTGACATGGTCAACAAGCTTTGCACAGAGTACCTTGATCAGGGATACAAAATTTATATGGATAACTTCTACACTTCCAAAAAACTTTTCGAACAACTCCTTGAGCACAAGACCCTTGCATGCGGGACAACTCGCAAAAATCGTCGCTGCTTTCCTAATGAGTTGAAAGACTCTTCATGGGAAACAAAGGCGCAGCATGGAGATGTGCGATGGATTTGTGATGGTAACATCCTGTACATGCAATGGAAAGACCGTCGTGCAGTAAACAAGATGAGCATGATGCATACAGCGAATGAGCATGTTCCCGTCAAGCGAAGAGAAAAAAAGGGGGGGCCAATGGGCTCTGAGTCATCAAAAAGCCAGTCCTTGTCCACGAGTACAACGCAGGGATGTTAGGAGTAGACAAATCAGACCAAATAAATGCCACGTACAACATCCTTAGAAAATGCGTACATTGGTGGAAAACGCTGTTTTTCTCACTCTGTGGACATCACGTGTGTGAACAGTTTCATACTCTTCCAGCAGTACCGAAAAGACAACCCAACAGTCCCAGAACTTTCTCGAAGCACCTACTTTAACCAACTGGCCTTTAGGGAAGAATTGATTCAACAGATATTGGAGTATACAGATATTTGAGTATACAGATATTTGAGTACGTCAGGCGCCCTTCTCACCCCTGGACCCCATTCGGCACCAGCCAAAAAGAATGGAGAAGAGGACAAATTGCAAGATCTGCTATGAAAAAACAAAAGCACAAAACAGAACAAACGTCTTCTGCTCCACTTGCGAAGTATACCTTTGCTTCCTGCCTTCACATGACTGCTTCACCGAGTGGCACAGCCATCAAGGACGCTAGATTGATGGGCCCCAAAAAATGCAAAACGTGGTGTACAGGATTGATATACAGGGTGTCCCAGCAATCACGCAGCACGATTTAAAAAAAGAGGAACGGCGTTACGCGAGGCAAACTTAGTGCGTATTGTTTCCAGTACAGTGGAGTAGCCGCCAGTATTTTTTTCGTTACTGAGATTTAATTAATTCTAATTAATTACCTAACTCGAGAAGTACTGTCCCAATTATCAAAGTGTCAATGAGAAAGTTGTAGAGCAACATGAAAAACTCCCGATACAGCTCTTTGTTGCTCAATACGTGCTACATAAAAGTGTTTTTCCGAGCATGAAGGAAGCCCGCGAATACACGCAAAGTGCCTCGAGCAGCCAGTCGTGCGGCAATTCTACGTGTATTCGCGGGCTTCTTTCATGCTTTTTCATGTTTTTACGCAAAGTGCGGATGTGGCGAGCAGTGGTTTTATTAAATTCAAACTGTAATGTAAAGATCCATCAAAGTGGAGATTGAGGTTGGATTCATTTTGGCCGCTCGCAGAGTACTAAAATGCCGTTTGCAAAAAGTCCTTGTCTACAAGAAGACGAACCCGGTGGCACAGCATCTCCAGTTCGGTATCCCATGCCCGGAGCCACTCAGCGAAAAGATCGAGTCTTTCCTGTGGAATGCGTATCAGACCACGAGGCCTTCCGCGTTCTTGAAGCAGAGTGGCAATCTCCTCTTGCCGACAATGAATGGCCACAGTTTGCATGAGCCTTCGATGTGCACAGCGAGCAGAACTGAGAGCACCCTGCTCAGTTTTGCTCCATGGCATGTACTATTGCCCTTCAGATTCAATCTCTTATTTGACAGCATCAGCCAAAACAGTGCCATTTAAAATTCGTTGTCATTAAATATTTCAGACGACCCGAGGAGTGATCGTATCTCCGTTAAGAAAAGTGCACTTGCAGGGGTGCAGCAGAGTGCAGCATTTGATATATCGAATGTGGCGGTGAACGGGAGTTTGATGTTGGCATAGTACATTGCTATACTTTTGCATGGGATTTTCAACTGAATTTCACAGCTTGATAGAAACAACAATTGGATATATCCGAGTTTGATATATCCAGGATCAACTGTATGCATTCATCTTATCAGTGCACCATTCTGTTGCCAGTATCTAAGCCAAGTCTTCGAAAATGGCACAACACTTTTACATGCAACTACACTGTTGTACACTTCAATCTCAGTCACACGTTTGATATATATAAATATTGTTATATCTCCAGACCTCAGTGACTTGCAACAAAGAATTCAAGGTCGCATGAGGACAATACCTTGATTACTTTTTCGACGACGACAGTGCAAGTGACAAGCTAAAGACAGACTTCTGTCACGACTAGTGGTGCGAGAGGATGAATACAAGCTGGCACAGCAACCACCACATAAATGACAGGCCAATGAATGATTGCAAAGCTGCATGATATCAGCACAGCACCTCGCCGGGCCTGTATGCCCGAAAATCTCACCTATTCCTATTCAACAGCTTTAGCTGTACCACCTCTGAACCCTGCACACTAGTAGCTGTACTCTGGGAAGATTCAGCAGTGGTAAAAGCTGTTGAACGGCAACAATACATCGCTTTTGGTCACCAGATGAGAGGTATGGGGAAACTATGACGACGTGAGATTTCCGGAGTAATTCTTAGAAAGCCTTTGTGCTCACGCTTCCTCTCTGGAGAGGAGTGCACTTGGAGGGAGCAATATGATATGTGCACAAGTTTTTGATAGGAAAAGCAGTTTTGCAGTACAACTAGCTTACAGAATTTCGCAGAAGGTCCATCTATAGAGAAAGAATTTCAAGAGAGGCCTGCATAGTTATGTAAAATTGTGCACAATTATATGTTGTTGAAATTTCTGTTTGTCTTCAATAGCAGTGTTTCACAGCAGAATTTCACCCTGTGTCATCTTGCACAAATTTCTGTGCCAATTTAACAGTATAATTTCTGAATTAAAGGATAAAGCTATGTCTGTTTCTATCATAGTGAAGCATGATCTTGCTTCACTATGATAGGAACCGACATAGACATGCTATAACCTCATTGCACGTTTTGGACAGTGGTCAGAGCCATTAAACTATTTGCAGATTGTCGCTCTTCAATATCATTATCACTCTTTCTCACATTTTCACCATCACTTCTTCCAGCCTAACTGACTTCAAGAAGTATACATCATCATCATCAGCCTGTATTTATGTCTACTGCAGAACGAAGGCCTCTCCCTGCAATCTCCAATTACCCCTGTCTTGCGGTAGTTGATTCCAACTTACGGCTGCAAATTTCATAACCTCATCACACCACCTAGTTTTCTGCCGTCCACAACTGTGCTTCCCTTCCCTTCTTGGTATCCATTCTGTAACTCTAATGGTCCACCGGTTATCCATCCTACACATTGCATGGCCTGCCCAGCTCCATTTTTTCCTCTTAATGTCAACTAGAATATCAGCTATCCCTCTTTGCTTTCTGATCCACACCTTTCTCTTCCTGTCTCTTAACGTTGGACCTAGCATTTTCGTTCCATCGCTCTTTGTGCGGTCCTCAACTTGTTCTCGAGGTTCTATGTTAACCTCCAAGTTTCTGCCCCATATGTTAGCACCGATAGAATGCAATGATTGCACACTTTTCTTTTCAAGAAGTATACATAACCACTTATAAATGCAGCAAGAGTACTCAGGTAAAACTTTCTAGCTGCCAATACATTTTATCAGCTGAGTAAATTGTCTTAAAAGATGCTCAACAGTTATGCATATGCAATGTTACTGAGAAACCTGACACACCCTATGCTTAAGCGCCCCAGTACAAGCCATACTTCGCAATATAACTTTATTTGGACAAGCATTACTAATTCTATTGTTGTAGAGATTACTTTCTACTACAAGTACTAACATTTCGTTAATATGGTTGCATGGTGGTATTAAAGTACTAATTGATTGATTGTATAACTTTTATTTTTTCAGTCCTGCAGAACACATATTAGCACGTCACGGGCCGCTCCCACGTCAGGACCGTCAGGCCTAGCCTCGTGCCAGCCGCATCGTGGGCCTGCTGGACAGCCCAACGTTGCTCAGCCAGAAGTGGGTTACGGAGGGCCGCCTCCCACCTAGCTGAGCTGAGGTCAGGGCTTGCTATGCAGATACATCTACAGAGCATGTGTGAAAGTGTTGATCTATCCCCGCAAGCAGGGCACGCGTAATCAGTGTGAATCTCCGGATATATCGCATGTAACGTGAACAGATTGGGATAGGTCTCTGCAAAAGTCTGAATGTCAGTGCCTGAGGCCTGGTGAGCATGGGGTGAGGAGAAGGGTATTGTCGCCGCGAGAGGTAGAAGTATTTAATTAAGTTCATGATAAGTGGCGGGCGCGTCCTACCATCCGTAACTTCTCCTCAGCCGTTATAGCGCGCGCGCGGCAGGCAAAACTTTTTTTTGTAGGAAGAGCAGTTTATGAATGCTTTACTTTCAGGGTAAACAGGGGCATTCCAAAAGTCCCAGCAACAAATTGCAGCAACTGTTTTTCACAGCATTTGTCTGAAAGCTTTCCCCTTTGACTGCTTGCTGCAGTGGAGAAAGGAAGAGGGATCAGATGTGATAGTTCCTTTGGCTAAACTTTGTCAGAACTTTCACTACTTTCCTTTTTTTATCTGTGCCTTGTCGACCTTTTTTAATCACTTAACAACCACACACCGCAATGCATAAAAGTAATCAGTACTTTCACCATAATATTAAGGCCATGAGGTCACCAATTACACTACTTATTATTAAGAAATGAGGCAACCAATTACGGTACTCGATACTATAAAGTAATTCCATTACTGAGACTTCATAGTGCAGCATCTGGTGCAAGCACAGCAAGTGCTCACTCAGCATGCATAGTATACTTACACAAATGGTTTCTGATGGCCGAGTGATATGTTTCAGCCTATCAGTTTTCCAAGAATTATTTGGTCCTGTAGGCAGTGTAGTTGAGCATTCGGGAAACATCTTTGAAGAGCACAACATCAAGGTGTACATAATCAGTCGCGAAACCTGCAATGCTGCAAAATTCGTGTAAAGCACACTTGAGTTCAAACTCATGACAGTGTGCTAAGCTGACACCAAAGCAAGCATGAAAATGTAAAGATGGGAACCATAGCAGATAACATAGTATTGATGCAGTAGACTCATTTCGCTGAGGGCCACGCCTTGCTACTGACAGTCCGAGTGAACTAAATGGCAAATGTGACAGGAGGCACTGGTCTAGCTAAAGGACCGATCTTCTAGCACATTATTTTATTTTGAATACGCTGACGGCCCATTGTGGAATTACATAGGGGGGATGAAAGAACGCTGATGACACAGTTTGTATTACGATAGGAATACTAATTAACAAGTGCACATGAATGCACACTGGCTGTTGATAATCGCTATAAAAAACTGTCACAGTCCAGATTTAAAATAAAAGTAAAGTAACAGATGAACCAGTAATAAAGAATGCATCTTAATTCCCAAGTAAAAACTGCAACAGAGCATTTTATGGATTACTATAAGTGAGCATTAGGTAGGCATAAAATAAAACATAGTGCCCAAGATCAAAATTTTTCTCTTGCAGAGAGATAATGAGTTAAATATTAACAGCGTCTGTGAAAGAGGTTGATTAAATGAACAAATCAATCAACATGTTTTAAGAATGGGTCAGATCATTCAAACGCTCACACGTCTGACCCACCAAAGCTGCTCCGCAGTCTACATGCCAAGAACACCATCAAAATGGATGGCAAAATGCATAAAATGCATAATGTGGCCAGTCTTGGATTTTTATATTTCAGGAGGCTGGTCAGTACTTATACGTAGCAATGAGGCTCCAGTGACTGCTGGCATCACGCAGCCAGTAAAAACAGCAGTAATCCACAGTGAGTGGGTGGAGTCAGACCACTGTCATTTATTAAGCTTCACATCTGCATACCACAAAAACTAGTAACTTCCAAAGCTAGTTACCTGGTAGTGTTAAATTTTTTGGGCATTAGTGCTATCTCTGGAAAGAAGCATCCTTCTGTACAACACACATGGCTTCACATGATTTCATCTAACAAAAATTGGGTATCTCAGTGCCCCTTCAACTCGTTCATTACTTAGTGAGGGTCTCGACTCTGGCAGCTTTGATGCTTTCAGGTAACATATTAGGGTTTACTGGCCTTCTCACAAGTTCATATACTATGTGACACCTGTGGTGGAAAAGACGTTCTTCATCCACAGCCATGGCTGTGAGTTGAATTGAATTGAATTTTATTGACATAAAACAATTTACCAAAATGAAATTGCAATAATACATCTGAATCCCTAGCCAGAGGCTAGTTGGGATTCATTCAAGTATAATTATGAAAAAGAGCGTGTCCCATAACGAAACATTAATGATACAAACAAAAACATTTTACTAACATTATAATACTTAAAAAACTATTTATAACATGATTATCACGCTACAATACAATTGAAAACATTTCCTACATTTATATAAGTAAGTTTCACAACATTAGCATACATATCGTTAGAATTGTACAATCAACAGTTTCACGTATATAATAAGCACAACACATTGTAAGAGGGTTTATACACAAATACAATAACGTACAACAGAAGTATACATGGTAGTATACTTTGTTTTACGGCAGTTGTGGCGCTGCTTAACACTCCCAGGCCTAGAACACCCATATTGGCACGAGGCTACTCAAGAACAAGCACTAGGAACTTCTTTTTACTAGTGGTATGCACAAAAGGAGGAATGGGGCTAGTACCTTGAAAGCCAGCAGGCCCAAAAGACAGGTATTCACTTATGGTCGGCCATTTGACGTCAAGGTTGCCTTTTGGTGCACCCTGTAAAGAGTGATAGATCATAGCTTTAGACCTTTCTGTGCCAGTTCCACTTGTCAGAAGTTGCTCACTTTTCAAGCCCTGACATTGTGATCTGACAAAAGGGCACTTTGCATGACTAGAATACAGTCACCGATTCTGATTTGGCTATGCATTTTGTATCTCAAAGCTACTCTTGTGCTGGGCGCTGTGAACACCTTCAGCTTAGTTTCTGCTTCCTGGAGTTCTGTAAGTTCACTACAGGTTCACAACATCTACATTGGACATTCCTTCCCAAATCAGAAACGCCTCCACAATTGCCAGACCAAAAAAGATTAAAACTGTTGCAGTGCTCAGTGGAAAAGTGCTTTCAATCCCACACCCCCCCTGAAGACAGCTGCCTACTGTGATCTGGACTAGCTGCGTCAAAAGTATGTGCTATTGACTGACTTCATAAGTAATGAAATGCGAAGTCCCCATACCAGTAACTTGAGCTTCTGGAAACATGTATTGGGCTTACCTTGTAAACACAACGTCTGAGATACTTTCAGGACGACCCGTCTTGTGATACAGCTCTCTCTGCACTTTTTATTCTTGCTCTTTCAACACCGACTTTTATTTACTTCTTGCTAGCTAATTTTTTTTATACGTAAAGACTAATTTTATCCCTGCTCTATACAATCACTAGGAAACTCCCCGTCACACCACTAGAAGTGGCAAATGGTGCTCGTGCCAAAATAAGCCGCTTATTCTTCGTGTCTGACATAACCACAGGCCTGCGTGCGGAGGTCAGTGTCATTCTATTCTCAGCTGTGCTTCGCAAGCGCAGGCAAGTCAAATCAACAGTACAAGCTGCCAATAAGACCGCCATTGCAACCTATGGGGAACAAGCACCACCCCCCAACATCGGCCTCCGTAGGACATTCCGATGGATTTTTCTAATTGCTCCCATCTTGGGTGTGGATTTCCTGCACCACTAGAATCTCTTAGTTGATTTGCACCGGAAATGCCTCGTAGATACTACAACACACCTTTCTGTTCTTGAGATAGCCTCACGAGTGCCACTTCCGACAGTCAACAGCACATTGTCGAAGTCAGTTTACAGGAAACTTCTTGAGCAATTCCCATCCCTTCTTCGACCGGCCAACTTCCTTTTGCCAGTCAAACATGATGTCACTCACCATATCATTACAATGGGCCCGCCCGTCCATGCTCAAGCTCGTCGCATACCACCTGACCGCTGCAAGATTGCATGCTGTGAGTTTAAACACATGCTCAAACTCAGGATCATGCAGCCTTCCTCAAGCCCTTACTCGTCTCCACTGCACATGGTGCCAAAGGCGTCGCCTGGAGAGTGGCGGCCATGCGGAGACAACCGTATGCTCAACAACGCTACCGTTCCGGACTGTTACCCACTTCCACACATTGCCGATTTTTCTGCACCATTGCATGGAACAATGATATTCTCCAAGATCGACCTAGTAAAGGCTTACCATCAAATTCTTGTGGAACCAGCGCATATTCCCAAAACGGAAATTATCACGCCATTTGGACTCTTCGAGTACATGCCCATGCTCTTTGGCCTCCACAATGCTGCACAGACTTTTCAACTATTCATCAACACAGTGATAAGAGGATTGCCTTTTTTTTTCACATGCGTGGATGATTTGCTTGCATTTAGTCACGACAATATAGGCGACTCTTTCGTCACCTCACCTAATACGGCTTTATCATCAATAGCACAAAGTAGGAATTCAGCCAACCCGAGTTGGACTTTATCGGTCACCGGGTCGACAAGGATGGCATCCGACCCTTGCTGTTAAAAGTTAAGGCCATACAAAATTTTCCTCAGCCCTCTTCCATCCACAAACTGTACGAACTTCTTGGCCTCACGAGTTTCTACAACTGCTTCATCCCTAACTGTTCCGATTTTCTCCGGCCCCTAACAGACATACTCCAAGGCAAAAAATCCAAAACAACTGAACTCACCTGGTCTCCAGAAGCACTAAAAGCTTTTGATGCCATCAAGACCAAGCTGTCTCAGGCAACCCTTTATGTCCATCCGAGACCAGGAGCCCCACTTTGGCTCATGACTGATGCATCCGATGCAGCTGTCGGAGCGGCACTACAACAGTTCGCGGATAATGTCTGGCAGCCCCTTGCCTTCTTTTCTTGGAAGCTCTCATCCAAGCAGACCCGCCACAGCACATTTTCGGAGGACTTTACCCCGAGACTGAGCCGCGCGACAACGATATTTTGCGACTAATCAGCTAGGGCAGGGCACATGCGCCGTCACGCCGTGATAAAAGCGAATTGTCCGTGACAAAAGGTCAACCTGATCAGAGAAGAGGCCACAGAATACCTTTAAGTAACGCGAAAGATAATTGGCACCGCTACACTAGTCATACACAATGGTGCACAGGGACTGAGCCTGCAAACTCTTGCTTTGTTTCTCACTCCTACACAAGCTGTGCTTTCCCTATGCAAGCTGCAGGGTACACGTAGCCTGTGATTTTCCAGCCCGGGAATATTGCAAGCTGCATTCCCTACGCCAATAGGTGGAAGTGGTAGCATAGGCTGCCCTGCTAAAGTGGCCCCTGGGAATGATTGGGGCTACTTTAAGGCCTTTACGAGAATCGCTGAGAGAACATAGAGCCAAGACTATATCAGTAGGAAGAAAATGCAACTGGGGTAGTTCAATCAATCAATCAATCAATCTGTTTATTTCTGTCTTTCGTGTACATCATGGGTTCTCAAAGTGGGTTCCGCGGAACCTACGGGTTCCGCAGGCCCCTGCTCGGGGTTCCGCGAGCCACTGATAAATTTTCCCTGGTCCCTGCTCTCAACAAGTGTCTAAAACGGCGAACACGAGATGCGCTTGATCCAAAGAACCTCCATTACCCATGTCCGAGTGTCAAAAAGCACATCACAGCGCGTAACAGCAACGCGCGAACTGCGCAATAAATACGCAAGCAGCTTTTAGCCACCTAACCTCTGAGAACGGGCAGCGAGCCTAAGCTTTCGCACTTGAATCTCGGAGGCCGTAGCTTGCCGCCTTTCTCCTATTTGTAGATAGGGTAGGTGCCGATAGCGTGTGCACTGACGTATACGTTGGTGGAATAATAATAAAAAAAAATCCGCGGAGCACCGCAAATGCGCGCCGCAGAAGAGCAATAACGGCGTAGCGACCAACCGAAACGAAGCGGCGCAGTCCGCATCGCCGTGGCCCTCAGCGACAATCGTACGCGGCACGTGACTGACAGCAACGCCGAAGCGCTTCGTGCCTAATTGTGCCTTTAAAGCCTTTATTCTTGCGTTTATCGCCGCGCGTAACACTGTGTTGGCGGCTAGCCACGTGCCTCCGTAAGTGCGTAGTCGCTATCTCTGATCGCGTCGATAACCACCGCAGTTTCGTCCGCAGCGGTTGCGGCAAATAGTAGTTTCGTTTTCACTCGATGCGCGCGTCGGCTGCGTGCCTTCACAACTGCGTCGTCGCCTCCCATGGCAGCGTCGATAGCAACCACAGTTTCGTCCACACTTCTTGCAGCGAATTGTAGTTTCGTTTTGCCTTGGTGCGTGTGTCAGCCGCCTGCCTTAACAGTAAAGTCGCCGTCCATGATCGTGTCGATAGCGGCCGCGGTTTCGTCCGCGCTTCTTGCGGCGAACGGTAGTTTCGTTTTGACTTGGTGCGTGCGTCAGCCGCCTGCCTTAACAGTAAAGTCGCCGTCCATGATCGAGTCGATAGCGGCCGCGGTTTCGTCCGCAGCGGTTGCGGCAAGCAGTAGTTTCACTTTGACTCAGTGCAAAGCTGTCGAAGATAAAAATCACCGGCTACATCGTGATGGACGGACAATTTGTTGGCGAGCAGCTGAGTGGCGAAAAAATAATCGGGATGCGCGCCCATTGGTGCAAAGCGCGTCTCAGATGAAAACGCGCGCCGCGAAGGATGTCGCGAGGCCTTCGCCGCTGCTAGCGCTAATCAGTCATGCGATGAAGAGAATTTCAGATTCCGCACTGGTCTTGTGCTAAATAGAAACAAGATTTGATGATTAATTGAGTAAATAAAAGCGTGTTGACGTAGTGAAGCATTTGTTTATTGTTTTCTTGATACCCTCGATAATACGACATTCGGTTAATTCGGCGGGGGGGGGGGGGGGGGTTTCTTGGCACTTTATGGAGCTTAGCAGGGTTCCCTGGGATGAACGTAGTTGAGAACCCCTCGTGTACATGATACAACGAAAATAGGTGGCAAGAGAAAAATAGCTGCTTTTTTGCAGCTTGACTGAGCTCTTGCCACCCGTACAGCAGCAAATATGCTGCTGTACGGGTTGGTGCATGATGGTGGTGCATGATGGCAAATAGCTAGATTTCAGCATGAAACAGACGAACACAAACGAATAGACACACAAACAAGAAGGGCACTGACAAACATCTGTTTGTTCGATATTGAGAGAACAAGCAGCCTATACGAAAATCTGTGCACAATGCCAGGAATACAACCTTTATTGTTTACCTGACGATCCAATGATTATTATTGTGCTTGAGGAGCTATGCCTAAATATTAATGATTGAATTATTTTTCTGGTGTGCACGTCCATAAATGTGCAAAATATTTGTTCTCTCGCTTTTGAATAAACAGCTGTTAGTGAGTGCATTTCATGTTTATGTGTCTTCGTTTGTAGTTGTCTGCATCCAGCTGAAATCTAGCACATATATCAGTAAGTTACACTGATAATGACAAATAGGTGACTAGTACAAAGCTTAGAGAGATACAGTAATTCAATAAATGTGATTGAATATATCAAATGACTAAATAATCAATCATTATCGAAGTGGTATTTTATAAGTAGATTATGCTGCATAAAGACGAATACAAAGCCTGATTCACATTTTTGTTTTTTTGTCTCCTCAATAATCAGAAGTTGTGTTACAGTTGGGCAATAAAAACAAGCACACAAAACTGTAAAAAAAAAACACTTGACACAAACAGACAAGATCAAAACAAGATACACTCTAATCATAGATTTGTTTGAACATTCAGAACGTAGGAATATAAATGACAAAGCAGCATTCCGTGCCTACCTGGAGTTTTTGTTTTCACTTCTGCTTGTACTCCGACATTCCTCCTCCTTTTGCTCAGCATGGCCTGTGTTGATTTCACTGTTAGCGGCAACGAGCACTGAGTGATTGCACTGACTTGCCCCATTGGAAGAGTTGCAACAGCCACACTCGCCATTATAGTATAATTGCGAGTTGGTCCCAGTGGTGGACCTAAGAGGGAAAACGAAGATGTAGCCAGTGATGAACCAGTACCGTTTAAGTTCGGACCACTTATAATGTAACCCCGTATAGTGCAGGAGCGGCTATAATGCGGTCTTTTCTGACTCCCGTTTACTCTCCCCTAGTACTCCACATATACGCATACCACCCAAAGTGAAGCCGCGCCAGACGAAATACCGCTTATACCATGGGTATTGCGGGAAAATCTCGCAGACAAGTGCAGTGAGAGAGACTGATTGTGGAGAGGAAGAGGCACAGAAATAGGAGAGAAGAGACAAAAGGTTGAGGCAGTCACTGAGCCGATGGCTGCCAGTGGCAGCCAGGCGGCACATTTACACTTTAGACAAGAACCCCGTGCCTTCCACGAACGTGAGAAGGTGCCTGAAGGCAGCGCTGCAGTGCCAGCTGGGGAACCGCAGTTGTGATGCCGAGACAGTTTTCTTCTTCTTTCTGGGGTTTTACGTGCAAAAACCAGTTCTGATCATGAGGCACAATGTAGTGGAGGGCTCGGAATAATTTTGACCACCTGGGGTTCTTCACCGTGGACTACAACGCAAGCACACGGGCGTTTTTGCATTTCGCCTTCATCGAAATGCGGCTGCCGCGGCCAGGATTTGATCCCATGACAGCAGGAAGGCCCAGGTGTCGAGACAAGCCCAGTAGTGAGCACACTTCTCAACGAGGTGCACTGGCCGATAGGAGGTGAGAGCGAGGAGGGCGATCCGGAGGAGGAGACAGGGAGCAATGAAGGAACAGAAAAAAAAAGAAATAATGCTGTGCCACTGTGTTACGGTCGTGCAGGGTTGCCTAGGCAATGGAGAAGTCTTTTGCTCAGGTCGCTTGTTGGCGGCGTGCGCTCTGCACCAAATGCATGCGCACTGTTGCTTTTTGGGTCTTCAGTTTGTGTGCAGAAAATAAACTGTTTTTAATAAATCCAACATCGCGGAAATATTGTTTCCAGAATTTTGCTCCATGTTGTGCTTTATTGAAATTATACCTATCCAAAATTTCATGACGGTGGAGGCCATGGGTGTATTTCACGTTCGCCTGACGCAATGTGCTTCAATGTAAAGTGTAGATATTGCGCGTGCGACTTTGACTCCGCTATCAGTTTAAGGTGCACTCCATAATTTTCGTTCGGAGCTTTTAGGCTTTGTGACCACACACAAGCTTTCGCTGTTCACCAGTATGCGCGCCTACAAACTTGGTAGGCGTTCACAGCAGTTACAGCAGCTGACCGGCCACGTACCCAAACTTCGGCTCAAGCGCGCTGCCCTTGGTTCACCTGTGAGTGTGAACAAATTCGAAACACACCCCATCCTCTTCTCATAGCAAGAGTCCCTACACGTCATGAAAATTGAGGGAGTGGTGTATCACACGGCATTACTGATGTGCAAGTTGATGCAGTGGCTGAAAGCCACATTGTCACTGTCTTGCCAAAAGCTTTAGATGACAGAATGGTAGGGGAGAGAGAAGGGCACTACACATTTAATACGAAGCATTCTTTTCAAACTTCAGGCCTTTGAGTGGGGCTATCTACCTAGCCTCCTACTCTGGCGGGGCTGGCGGTGCCTACCAACTTGAGCTGCTGGGTATATGCTCCTGCTTGCGTTGCCGGCATGGTCACAGCATCATCATCATTTGAGCTCTGTCATCCAACCATTGCCTGTGATTCTCGCATACTACCTGTGTCGAGCCAGCTGGCACGCGTAAGAAGGTCCGGATATGTCGGCTGTGGAACACCAGATGGTGGTCGCCTCCACATGAACAGCGATTCAAAAGCAGGATTCCCACCCTGTGTACGCCAACCAGCTCCTGATGCTCACAAAGAAGATCTTGGAAGACCGCAGCTTCATCGATAAATGCATCCACTCGCGATACTGCATTACTCAGAGGTTTGCTAGAGCGGCTCATGGATGGCGTACTACTAGGTTACTACTTGTCACAGGGGAAGGGGAATGTGTTCGCAATGATCAAGCAGCTAGACAAGCCCACATTCTTTATGACTCTCAGCATGTCCGAACTCCACAATGAGAGCCTGCTCGAAGTCATCGAGACAGTCAAAGAGCCCGAGGTGGAGGCAAGCCACCCTAGGGTCGATGCCATAGCCAGCTACCTGCAAAATGCTTTGCATAATTTTGATTGCACAGTACATAGGATCTGCATATTTTTTTAGAAAAGCAAAGGCAGAGGACTAAAGGGACAGAGTTGGGGTCTGAAGGGAGGGTATCTGGTATGACACGGTATGAAGGGTTTCCATGCTTTTATCTAAATAAACATCTATGCTACAAGCAAGCTTCACGGAAAAAATAAAATGCTGGAAAAAGACCTTATTTTGTGTCGAATGCTGAGAAGCTAAGAGGAAAGAGTGACCAGTGCGGTGTATGTCCAGCTTTCACCAATATGGTCACTGCATAGCTTGCGACCACTGCACTAGGCTGACTGATGCATGCATGCATGGTTTGTGATACAAGACCACCACCTCCCAAATTTTTTCCTCTGCTGCCCTTAAATGTTCACTGTGTGTTTCTCATGCAGCCCGGGTCAAAAGTTTACAGAATGTGTGATCGGAGAAAAAGCAGAATATTTTCTACGCAGCCTGGATTTTAAAAACGATATGTATACGAGTGCATGCGACCAGCATATTGAAATTGAAATATCAGCGAGCGTAGGTATTAGATACAAAATGCCAGATTTCAAAACCAAACTAATATTGACACCGCGGTACGTCTATGTACCGAATCACAAAATTAAGAAACAGGCACTGACCTGTGCTTGGTGCACTGCACATGTGAATGCAACTCCCACTGCTCCAGGAGTCAGAGGATATGATCCCAACAGCAGTGCCTGTCTGCAAGAGGTCATTTTGCATTAATGTATAACTGCCTATAGCATACATCTTTACTGCAATACATACAGAATATAAACAAGCATCAACTGCAGTACTTAAAGGGTCCCTGAAACGGTTCGGACAGGTTTTGTAGACACATAGGGTACAGCTACAGTAAACATTCGCACCACAATTTATGTGAAACGTCTCATATTAGGAGAGCTATGAATGATTACAAGTTACCCTCTTCCATAGCCATGCTTTTTCTCGAATCGTTTGCCAAGTGATCGGGGCTAAGTTCCGCCTTCACTGGCTCTGCGTCACGATGAGACGTCATGCCATCTACTTCCAGTTGTCTTGGAGCCAGCACGTGAAGCCTCTCCAACCTCTCTGCCAGCCACCTGGCAGTCGATCTCAAGCGAGAGCTATCGAAGCAGTGTGTGTTGTGAGCATTCTGTCGCCAGCGCCAAGCAAGTCCGGTATTCCAGTAACCACAGACTAGCTGGGTGTTTTGACAGATGGGTGGAGGCGTAAACTAAAGCCCCTCCATACTACTATTGCTGTGAGGAAAGAGCTTTACCGTAGACATACGCGAGCGGCCTGATCGATCTGCACAGTCCAGCTATCTCGTGGCACAGAGCTTAACCAGCCAAACAAAAAGTTAATATTGCTGCAACCTAGTGCAAAACATTTTAAACATTTAGAAAAACATGCTCACGATTACGCTCCTGCCATAAATTTACACCAGCAGCAAAGTAGAATACACTACATTACTGCTATATAAGTTCTGTGTTTGGTTGAGCTCTGTGCCACCAGGTGGCTGCACCATGCACGCCATTCACATTTGGGCATCTGCTCACCCCGTAAAATGCCCAGGCGCAATCCGCTTGCACTTGAGGTTTACCCGGACATGTGAAACACTATCGTAGTAGTAATTCTTCAGCGTGAAGTGACGGCTGCAAATGCGAAGATGCTGGTGCCAATCGGATACCGACAACCAGTGCTGCAGCCACTCCGTTCTTATGTTTGCCTTGCAGAGGGACACAATGTCGCAACTTGATATGTCACCAAGCACTACGTTTGCAGCCCACAACTATGGTGTACTGGAGTATTGGCAGTGTGTCATCCGGGCGAGAAAACATGGCTCTTCTTACGATGACGGCCTGGGGTGTCTACTGCAGCGCCATCTGCCGCTGCAGCCTGAAGTCATTGCTGGCAAGTGGAAAAATAATGGTGCAACACAGGGCCTCCGGGATCGGCAGTTATGGCTGTTGTGGAGGTAATGCATGTCCATGCAGAGCTTGCGGATTGTTTGCAGAGTTTTTTCCTGCCGCGTTCGCACATTCTTTCTGTGCACGGCAAGCACTGGGTTTATAAAGGTCTTTTTGTTTTGTGCATTGTGGTTCCTGCACAATGATTAGAACAACTCCGGGCTTCTTCAGATCGGGGACATCAGGAAAATTGGCTGTATTCTTGCCCTTTGGCAGAGCAAAATGTACAAACGATGGTGGCTGCATTCGTCACAGGAGGAGGAGGAATAAACATTTATTGCGGAACCAGCACTTTAAGATGGCCGGGCCTAAGCCTCCCATGAGGGGACGTCGAGGGCTTGCCTCGCCGCCGCCTCACGGGCGTGCTGGGTCGCCCAGGTTGCGTGTTGGCCATATGACGACAGTAGGACAAGCTATCCGATTGGCTGCCCAGGGTGCATCATCGATAATTTTTCCAACCCAATGGTGAACAAATGCTCGTAATAGTTGGAATGTTAGTTAATTTGTTTCTATAAAAAATGTCAGTTTCACCCGAAAGGCGAAGCATCGATTGTGATAGCAAATTAGTAGACAACTATACGAAGTAAGTATATTACTTTTATCGGCGTATAAACTTGTAAACATTCGCTTACTAACTAAATTAACAAGCACGGTGTCACGCGTGCACAGGTAAACATGAACACATCTCGCTCGTCACTGAGCATTATCTTTTTTTTCTTCAGTGAAACATGGTGATGGCTTTTCTGGATTGCGAAACATTCACAAGAGGATATTGCAGCTGTGTTCGGCAGACATGCGAACGGTGTTGCAATGCGGCAACTCTTGGCCTGCTGAAAGCGTTGACACGCTTTTATGATGTCCCGTACTGTCTCACAATTTTTGCACATGAGCAGGGTGAAAGCATTGTCAGCGATCCCTTTCAATACATGGCCAACCTTGTCTGACTCGGCCATATCGCTGTCGGCCTTACGGCACATTGCCAGCACGTCCTGGATGTAAGAGACATATAATTCTCTGGAAGTTCGGACGCAGGTCGCTAGTTCTTTCTCTGCATCGCTCCTCCGCCAGGCAGGGTGGCCGTACAAGTCCTTCAGCATCTGCTTGCACGTGTCCCAGTCGCTAAGCTCTATCTCGTGGTTATCGTACCACACCTTCGCCGTGCCTTGTAGGTAGAACACCAAGTTCCAGTCTTCCATGTCAAGGTGGTCGGTGCCGTAGAACGTTCCTGAATCCCGCGGCTGAGATAGGACAAACCATCGACATTTGATGTGAGGCACGCCATTTCGGGTCCTGTTTCTGGCGACTACTCTGGCGATTGCTGCTTACGGCACGGCCGTGCAAGCGCCGTATCTTGAAAGTGATCTGTGACGTGCACAAAGTGCGCGCCCCCGTGGGCGTCATCTTCAAAGCGATCTGCAATGTGGACAAAGTATACTACGCCGAGTGCCGGTAAATTCGTATGTGCTGTGCTTTTGACGTTTAGTTCCTGTTGAAGCGAGAGACAGCATGACAGTCAATTCACTCACTGCTGCTGCTGCCATGCTTCCTAGCTCTAGCGTATTGACAGTGAGTTTCCGCAGTCATCGAGCGAGATGTGTTCATGTTTACCTGTGCGCGCGTGACACCGTGCTTGTTAATTTAGTTAGTAAGCGAATGTTTACAAGTTTATACGCCAATAAAAGTAATATACTAACTTCATATAGTTGTCTACTAATTTTCTATCGCAATCGATGCTTTGGCTTTCGGGCGAAACTGTGACATTTTTTATAGAAACAAATTAACTAACATTCCAACTATTACGAACATTTGTTCACCATAGGGTTGGAAAAATTATCGATGACGCACCCTGGGCAGCCAATCGGATAGCTTGTCCTACTGTAGTCATATGGCCAACACGCATCACTTGGTCAGGGACGGCGGAAAACTCAGGGGAGCGGTGCCACTGCGGTCGGTAGTGATGTACATTTTTAAAACTTTGTAATAAATTACACACTTTACGCAGAGCGCTTAGGTGTGTCAATTAATTATCAGACGGACCTACCCTAACGACTTGGTATGTTTATACAATATCGTCAAAATCGTTTCAGGGTCCCTTTAATAGCGAAATGGCCAATGGAATAGGCAGGTCTATGCACATCCTTTGGAAAGTACAAACAACAGTGACAGCCGCAGAAAAAAGGCACCTCAGAATTTTTAGAGTGTCGCAGGTGATGTGTATGCTTGATGGTTTCCTGAAGACTTGTAATGATCGCACAGTGTTTCTCACAGAATTCACCAAGATTGCACAAACCATGTGGAAGCTCTTCAAAACGACCAAGCATCCGTGGACTACTGCAGGCTTCTTCGCCAAGTGTACTTCCAACTCCTCAAGCAACACATTCTTTACAGGCACCATATTAAAGAAAGTGGCTAGATGTGTAACACATCTTTTCCAACCCCCCTTGATGTTACCTTACTCCCCAAAGCAGCTTCAGCATTTGGAGTGTCTGTTTCAGATTATCTGGAACCGGTTATTAGTAGTTTCAGCATTTGGCATGTCAGAACCAGTTATAAAACCCATGGATGATGGTCCTCGATTTTGCCAGTGAGCGCATCTCAGTTTTGCGTAATATGTGTTCTGTTTCGCTCTTTTCTGTTGTGTCTGGTGCGCCACGCATCAGGCCTTTAGTATGAAGTACCAACAAGCCTAACTGCAACCTTACACCACCTTTTCTTTGTACATGAGACATGAACAAACAATCAGTGGTTGTTGTACTGGTTTTGAGATCATTGATGGCAGCAATAAAAAAAAAACAAAGAGGGTCCTTGAATGCTGCAGAAGAAGGCAAGTAATCTATTATGCAAGACGGTGGGCAACCTGCCACATGCAGTGGAATATTATTTGGCTTACATGTTTGTTCATGGCAGCATTGCTAAATGATTGCAGATGTTTTCTTACTGCATTAAAGAAGTGTTGCAGTGGCTCTTTAAGAAACACTTTTGATTGTTCTATAAGCTACAGCTGCCTCTTAGGTAAATTCTACACCAAGAAAGCTGGTTATATTTTCTGACTTACCTTCCACATAAATTCTTCCCACATAATGTACAGTAGTAAAAGGAGGTCTTCGTGCCCTTTCTTCATTATGACTTAATATGACTAGCAGGGGTTTTGTGTTTGCTTTGTATGGCACAGGACAGCACGGTAGTGCCTTTCTCCTACAGAACTGGGTGCAGCATAGCTTCCCGCGTGGAACTCTCTCATTGCTGATAGTTCAACCGTGCAATAAGCCACAGAGACTGATAAAGTAGGGGCCGTATTCTGAAACGTTCGCCCCCCCCTAGGTGAAATTTCTTTTTTCGCTTTCAGGCGTGCGCTGATTGGCTGTTTTAGCAAAATTGGATGAGCTGATTCGGTGGTTGAGCCCGACGTCATTCAATTTTGTTCAACCAGCCAATCAGCGCGCACACTGATTTCGCCTAGGCGAAATTTCGCCTAGGCGAACGTTTCAGAATACGGCCCTAGATTGCTACAAATTTCGAGCCATAAATTGAGACTTAGAACTTGGGGGTTACTTGCTTAAATTTCCTCTGCAATGCGATCGCACTGCGGCAACTATACCTTAGAAAGGTAGGAACGTACGTATTGCATACTCTCTGACATAAAACTGCACTATCAATTATTTTCTCCTTCTTTAGGACGATGAAATATTTCGCTTCAGTTTCGCTCCGCAGCCTCTTTTCGTGCGTTTCCATGAACAAACGCACGAAAGGAAAATGCGGCACTTGAGAGGTAGATATGAAATAACTTGTGCGTGATAAGTAGTACGTATATCAGTACCAAGTAGGACACAAAGCGGCCTTACAAAGATCAGCGCATGAAACTTACCGCAAAATTACGCACCTCGGTTCCTGGACCCGTTGGCGGTGCAGAGATGAATACTGCACCAGCAGGGTACAAAGTAGGCACTGAACCCTTGTTCAGGTACTTTCGCCTCGTCGGTAGACCGAAGTCGGCGCAGTACTGCATGTTGTATACGTAACAGTCCGACGAGAAGTGCAGGGAGCATACCTGACTGCGCCTTCCCGGCATCCAACTGGTACCTCGGACGGCCTGCACGAACTCGGTCCATGCTTTCCTTTGATCGTCGTCGGATGGGAAGTAGTGAAACACAACATTGTCGCCTTCTTTCTTGCCGCAGCTCTTCACGACACAATACCTCGGCGCCATGGATGGGTAACTGAGTCCGTAAATGCTTGCTGTACTCAGGCCATGTCAACTTTCTCGCAGGCAGGTTTTCGGCCCGCTTTAGTTCTCAAAACGATGAACAGCGGTGACAACGAAATATGCGGGCATGGACGCGGTGTGCTGGTTAATTCAAAAGCGGCAACGGCGCCAAGTCGATGGCATCCGCAATGCAGAGTATTGCGCAATGTTTACCTCGCAGAATAACCGCCATACTGTGTGCACGTCTCAAGACGGGGGTCAGTTTCGGTTTCGCCTGCGCCAGGCGAAACGGCGGAAGCTGCGACCACAACCAAAGTAGAGTGACCTAGAATTGGAGAGTGCCCGGAACGAGCATCCAAAAAGTGAAGCCAAACGACCGTAACGCCGCTTGGGGCGCTGCGATCGGTAGCACACAGCCGGCCGTGGCTCAGAGGTAGAATGTCTGCTTTTCACGCAAAAAACCGGGGTTCGAATCTCGGCAGGAGACGATGTGTTTCCGTTTTTCTTACTACTTCATGCGTTGATTTTTTTATTCTTTATACTGCTGCTTAACACTTGCTTCCGTTGCTATGCAATGCAACAAAAAGTTAAGCAGAAGCTGAAGGAATAATAACAAAATAACAATGTTTTGCAGTGAATGATAATGTGTGCAGCGCCACCTCACGGTAATCAACAAAACTGTTCCAACCAAAGCATGGCCTCCGAGAACTGCACGCGTGCAAAACCCGCCGACGCCTGCTTGACAGGCTCCGCTGTGCGCTCAAGGCTCATTCACACTAGGCCGACACGGCACCGATTTTGTTCAGCCGACTGTTGGCGACAGCATTTTCCGTCATGTAGACCGCTGTCGCCAACAGTCGGCTGAACAAAATCGGTGCCGTGTCGGCCTAGTGTGAATGAGCCTTGAGCGCACAGCGGAGCCTGTCAAGCAGGCGTCGGCGGGTTTTGCACGCGTGCAGTTCTCGGAGGCCATGCTTTGGTTGGAATAGTTTTGTTGATTACCGTGAGGTGGCGCTGCACACATTATCATTCACTGCAAAACATTGTTATTTTGTTATTATTCCTTCAGCTTCTGCTTAACTTTTTGTTGCATTGCATAGCAACGGAAGCAAGTGTTAAGCAGCAGTATAAAGAATAAAAAAAATCAACGCATGAAGCAGTAAAAAAAACGGAAACACATCGTCTCCTGCCGAGATTCGAACCCCGGTTTTTTGCGTGGGAAGCAGACATTCTACCTCTGAGCCATGGCGGGCTGAGTGCTACCGATCGCAGCGCCCCAAGCGGCGTTACGGTCGTTTGGCTTCACTTTCAATGCATTGAAAATGCAGCCGTTCCGGGCACTCTCCATGTTCTAGTACACTCTAACCAAAGTAACGTTGGCCACAACTTCAACACGCGCGTCACCATCTGCAGCGTCATTCTAGTTACGAGCAAAGTGTAAGGAAAGCGCCATTATATTAAGCTTTAGAAGAGCAGTGCATTATATCATCATATGCATTATATCTGCCTTGCCACCAAAGTGCACTGCGATTGATACAATTGCAGTGACGCTTAGTAGCAAGCCAGATAGCCCCTTGTCCTAATAGATGAAGTCCGCATTTGAACTCTTAAAAATCAAATTATAGATCTCTGCTCCAATCAAGTATTTACAACAGGATACAAAATATATCATATGAAATTCACAGCTGTAATAATTTTATCCGTAACAGGATATATGCTCGCCTACATATATTCAATGGCGCTCCAAATAAGAACTTATACCCGTTTGCATTCAGCTGATATTTCTTTCTTGCTTGCTTGTTTGTTAAATTGAGTTAAATGATGCACCGAGAATATAATTTCCAGACGCCGGTACGTATGTTTTGCTCCTTATATAGCGAAGAAGGAGGGAGAGAAATTTTAATGTCAATGTAAAGGAGAGAATAGCCCCTCAGCTCCAGATATATAGCTTACATGTGGACCTGCTGCCAGCCAACTAAACTAGCCGGACATTGTGTCCTAGATAACCTTAACCAAGGCTTAAAAATAGGCCAATTAAAGCACTACAAAAGCATTTATTATTTATTTATTTATTTATTTATTTATTTACAAAATACTGCAGGCCCAAGCAGTAGGGGTAAAATTACAATTAGCAGAGCATTCAGAATTCGAATACAATACAAGCATTCAAAAGAAAACAAACCAAAACGCTCACATCTCTGTTGCAATATTAACAGATTAAAAATTGATCAGGTCTATTGAGTCAGTGCTGTTTAGCACTGATAATGCTACTGCGTTCCATTATTCAATAGTACGGGGGGAACAGGGAAATTTAAAAGTGCTAGTTCTTGTTTGATATAGGCAGTTAAAGATTCAGAGTGGTGATGGCTGGTTGCTCTTGTAGTTAATGTGCGCGCATATGGAGCAGGATCGATCGAGAGTTTGTTATTTTTGAGGAGGAAAGAAATTTAAGCCTTAGAATTTTCTGCCGTAGTTGTAATGTCTGTATACCTTCATTGCGCATGATATAGTTGTTGGTGAGTCATTTATACAGTACTTAGAAAAAATAAACCTAACTGCTTTCCGCTGAATAATTTCTAGTGCATTAATACTGTGTTTAAGTATTATGTGGATCACAGACTGTGCATGCGTATTCCAATTTCGGCCGAATGAGTGATTTGTATGCATGAAGTTTAGTTTCTGGGGGCGCTTGTTTTTGTTTATGACGCAGATCACATAGTTTACGAAATGAGGCAGCACATACATTAGAGATATGTGAATTCCAACTTAAGCTGGTAGTTATTGTCACACCTAAATATTTATATTCATTTACTTCACCGAGATGATGAGCAGGAAGATTATACGGACACTTCCACTTATGTCTTTTCTTGGTTATTTGCATGCATACTGTTTTTTCTTCATTCAGCTGCATGCATGCATGTCCCATTGTTTACACCATGAATAAATGCTGTGAAGCTTAGTATTAAAAAGTTCCTGATCCTCTTGGCAAGCAATCTCCGTGAAACAAAATGCAGTCATCCGCAAATAAACTAACTTGTACTGGCCGGTACAGTAACAACCCCAGACAACACAATGACATCCTCAGGACGTCCTCAGTACGTACAACTGAGTACGTTAGGTCGTCCTCAGGACGTCCCCGCATGAGCCTCAAAACATCCCGATCAAGTCCACGTGTCCGGCCTCGGCACGTACTCGGGACGTCCTCAGAAAGCATTCGAGGATCTTTTCAGTACGCGTTCAGGATATTTTGAAGAGCTAGGCATTCGCTGCGCCCAGTAAATATCCTTTTATTTTGTTCACTGAAGTTCACTGTTTTTCGTCCACTAAGTGAGAAATTCAGGCTTAAAACTGCAATATGCACTTACTGCTTTGCTTGACAGAGCATACTTGTGAGCCCTGTTGCACAGGGCTCAGTATATGGCCACACGAAATGAAAAGGTAGAGCCATAGCGATGCACAGAAACCTATTTTATTAATTTCGCTTAATAACGGCGCATGTCAAGGTTGAAAGTAGCATGATAAAGCCAGGCGACTTCACCGCTTGAAATGTCTTCGTCCGAAAACAGAGAACAGCGAGAGCCCATAGGAGACACTGAAAGAAATGATAAATAGCACATTGTCAATAAACAACTTACGTTCAGACACAGAGAAATAACAAACAAAACAGCTTATGCCACATACTGGGAAGCACTGCAGCACAAAATTATTGTACGAAGCACCAAAGCAACCTCTGCTGATTGAATGTTGCTCTTTATGGCATAATCAATCCACTCGGAAAATCGTTTCTTGCATAACAAATAATACTTTTTCACTTCCTTAGCCGTGACAAGATTTAGAAAAAAAAAAAGAAGTACAACTACATCGACCTTTGAGGCCGAGATAGCGCGATATTTGCCACCGGCCAGTGCTAAAATCTCAGACTGTTTGGGTGTTTTGGGTGATAGCGTGGAACGGCAGTTGTGGTAGCGGAGAGGCTAATGGCGAATTCCATTGGGAGAACAGGAGCACTCAAAAGCACGCTGAAAGTGCTCGTTCCAGAGGCGACGTGTTTCAGTGGTCGAACAGGAGTGGGAGCGCCGTCATCCAGTGGTAGAACAAGAGCAGTTTCGCTGCGCCGAGAGCAGCCGGGAGCAGTCCGGACTGCTCTCGCCTGAAAAGCGGAGTACGGAGGAAGTCACGTCACTTAAACCGTCATATCCTCCTCATTTCTTTTTATTTTGCTTCAGCCGGCGCGCGCGGCGGCAATGGCGGCAGCCAAGTGTAGTTGGCGTTTTGGCATCGCTGATTTTGAAGTCGGTGATACGAGCGAGCTTCGCAGCGATTTAGCGACAGATCCTGGCATTTCTAGTCCGCCTTGCTTCTCGTTGGATGCGCGGGGGACAGCGGCAGCAAAGCGTCGTCGCCTTGCTGAAGTGCTTGAGACGCTCGACGGTGACAGCAGCGAAAGCTGCTGGAGCTCAACTTCAGATTCAAGTTGCAGTTTCAGATGATCTTCGCAGGCGGACAATTTGTGGGATGCGTCGGCGCTGCACAAAAGTATGTAGTACGTGGCCGCAAACCGTGACATGGTTACGCCCGACAGATTACAAGACGATCACGCGTGTTTTGCCGCTCACCTGAAGAGAATGGGACGTCGATTGCTTTAGTCACATGGTGCATTTCTCCTCACACGTCCCCCTCCCACCTGCTCTCCGAATGCACGCTGTATTCCAGTGGCGGGTCGAGTGTGCCTGCTCTCACTGCGCTGTCGCCCGCCTCCGCACTGCGCGGCGCCCTGCTCCTGTTCTCCCAATGGAATTCGCCATAAGAGGGACATTACAGCGCCGTTGAACCATGGAGAAGCGACCGCCAGAAACACTGAAATCATCACTTTGAAACTGTCCACTATCGCGACCAAGCACAAAATGTCACCAACCTATGGAAATAGCTTTGGTGATATTTTGTTCTACAGGCAAAGCGACATCGCAATTTCCAGCACCCGTTCCATCCGACACAAAGAGCTCCGTGGCAAAGTCGCGCGAAACCGTCTGATTCACAATGTAATTAATGAAGGTCCTGTCCACGCTGTTCGCTAAGTGAAAAGATGTGCTAATGCGTCCATTTCTTCCCCGCACAAATCTACGTTCCGCTTTCTGCCACCCCGAAAAACAGGAGACTTACCGCTGTCCGCTGCCATGCTTTTCTTCAATGCTGCGCTTGGCTTGGACTGGCTTGGCTTGACTTTTCAAATCAAAAGTGCCAATGTGGCCCCAAGGAAAGTAAATGGGGTGGCTTGGTCGCTGACATCGTGGGATCCCTCGCTGGTTGACTCTCCCACAACTGTTATCGCTCGCGGGTACTCAAAGCAATACAAGTTGCAAAAAAAAAATGGTTCTATCAAACACAGTCGTAAGGCATCAAGACCAGTTGATCAGAGTTTAAGTCCACTTAAAAAAGAAAAAAAAATATATATATATAAAAATCGAGCTCGATGGTCGTAATAACGACCTCACATGAAGTATAGCCCCTAATTTTTCGTCAATCAACCGAAGTAATGGTAAAAATTTCAATTTAATGGTCTCTTCTAACATAAAACTAAATGTACTCAAAAGGTCCTGCAGTGGACGTTCTTTGGACAATCAGACATCCTTAAAAAGTCCTGCAGAAGATGTTTTCAGGATGAACCAGTGAATGTCGTCCTGAGGACGTACCGAGGACGTCGTAAAAACTGCGAGGACGTTTGTACCACTTGAGGACGTCCTGAGGACGTCGAGTGTTGTCTGGGACGTTAACAATATCATTAATAAAAATAAAAAACAACAGTAGTCCCAGTACGCTACGTACCTTGTGGTACCCCGGGAGTAACTGGCAAACGACGCGAGTGATGACCATTAAAAGAAACCGACTGTACGCGGTTTGCCAAGTATGCGGAAATCCAGTTTATTATGCAAGGTGGGAGACCAATGTATTTTAGCTTGAAAACTAACTTCTGATGTGAAACAAGGTCGAATGCTTTCCAACAGTAAAAAATATTAAGTCAGTTTGACCAGACCTGTCCGTAACACTTGCAAAATTGTGAATTACTGTGGCTAGTTGTGTGACTGTAGAAAAGCCCTTCCTAAACCCATGTTGAAATGAAGACAGAATGTTGTTGTCTGTTAAAAACGTGATTACGTGATTAGCAATAATATGTTCAAGCATCTTACAGCACGAAGAAGTCGGAGATATAGGACGATAATTTGAAATCAGCACAGTGTCACCTTTCTTTTGTATGGGCACCACACACCGTTCGCCAGTCAACCGGTAGATCCGCAGATGATATCGCTGCGTGAAGAATGCATGCAAGGAATGGGGCGAGCGCTTCAGCGTAACGACGAAGGAACGCATTCGGAAGGCCATCAGGACCGGGTGATGTTTTAGTCTTCAGGTTAAGAAGCATAGCCACAATACCTCATAGTGACACGATATCTTCGAGATGAGAGCAAGATACAGGGGTAAGACTGACTCTTTCAGAAGGGATAGAAAACACGCTGTGAAAATACTAGTTAAAATGTTCCGCAATGGCCTCCTTGTCAACAATTTGAACACCATAAATTTGTATCTCGTCCACCGACTTTTTCTTCTGATTCAAAAAGTCCCAGAACTTCTGAGGGGATTTGTTAAAAAAATTGGTAGGGTATGTTGAAAATAATGCCATTTAGAACGTTTCAACGCCTCATTAAATGCCGTTCGAGCGGCTTAAACAATGTTTGCGGCTGCTCCTCTCTTTTTTATGCGCTTAAGTTTTCTGTTTAGGTGTAAGACCTCTCTTGTGATCCAGGGATTCAATTTTCTTGTTTTCTTCGTTTTGTTTGGTACGAAATTGTCAAGACAGTAAGTGCATACCTGTTTAAATTGATCCCAAAGTATATTAACATCTGAGCCTTGAAAGCTGTTGAATTTTATTTCAAGATAATCCAGAACACTTTCATCCCTGGCACGAGAAAAATCTTTTACAGAAACTATTTCGGAGGGAACAATACAAGGTTTTTCAAGGCTACATGATAACAACACCATTGCATGATGAGAAATACCGGGATTCACAGAGACTGTACATTCTTTAATTGTCCTAGTAGCAAAAGCAAGATCTAAGATTGAAGAGGACGCATCACAAACTCGCATACGCTCTGTTACTACTTGTCGCACATCCAGGCTTAGCATAATGTCAAGCAAGAATCCAACATCAGAATATCGATCTGTATTTGACAATGGATAGCGCTAGTCAACAGAAGGTAAATTAAAATCGTCAACTATCATTACTTCTTTACAAGAAAACGACCCTAAATGATCGCGTAGATCCTACAGAAATCGAGGTGGTGCATCCGGTGCTCTATAAACTGCAGACCACAATAAAGTGGGCCCTGAACAGAACAATTTCAAAGTAACACTTTCGTGATTTTCTATCTGACGTAGCAGTGATGTTCGAATGCCATATTTTATCAAGACAGCCACGCCGCCGCCTCTAGCATGACGGTCACGGCGAAAAACCTGATATGAGAGCAGAAAAACATCCGCGTCATCAATGTCGTCACGAAGCCAGGTCTCTGTGATAACAACAACATGGGGATCACAATCAAACAGAATGGCTTCTAGTTCGGTTGATTTGTTAACGACGCTACGTACATTTATGTTAAGTTCAACCTGCTTATAACTAACCTCCATATAACGAATTCCTGGATATAACGAAGTTTTTGTATTCCCCGCCGGTACTCCATAGAAGCACATGTATTTGAGACCTCTACGTAAAGAAGTGGCAGCGGGAGATCTCCTCGATCAGGGGCGTAGCCAGGGGGGGGGGGGGGGGGGCTGATGGGGCTTCAGCCCCACCCCCCGAAATTTTTTCGTGCTGTCATGCACCGCCGACCAAAACAACCACCGGCACCGGGAATCATTCTGGATTTTATCTACAATGTCTTTTTCATGCTCGAAAAGACATTCAGAAACGAACATTTCAAAGTCGGGCTGGATTTCGTGGCAACGCCATCCACCTGGAGTCAAATAACGCTAAGGAGCCCCATCCGAGCACAAAGTTTCAAGGGTTTTTCGATAGCGAGCGGGCGCGTCGCGACATCTCGCAGCGGTCGCGGAATCTACGGAGCGCATGGATTTCAATTCGGAAACTTTATGAGTAAAAAGTTCTCATAAACTCTTGACTCGAAAGGTGCGCTGACATTTCCAAAGGCGTGCTTTAGATTTTAAAAATTCTGGAACTTTATGGGTTTAATTTTCCTTTAAATTTTGGCCAACATGCGCACACTGGAGAGCCCTCGTGTTCAAGCCGTTCCAGAAATGGAACGGCTCTAACGGCGCGTTAGAATCGAGTAAAAACGGTAACCGTTTCTTTTTCTAATTTTCGTGCTGAACCTGCATATAACGAAATCCTCTTTATAAACGAAGTTTTCGGGAATTTGTCAATTTCCTTATATCCAGGTTAAACTGTAATAATCTTCAGTTGACTACTAGAGGAACGTACAGGTCAGTCCATTCTAGAATTACCATGAAACACAGGAGCCTTTATTCTGGTTTGTGCGTCTTCGTCCCAAATGAAGAGCTCCCCATTTAATCGCAGGTTATCATTAATGAGCGAAACAGTCTTTCCCTGTTGTTTTTCATCCTTAGCACTTGCCCATAACAACTTTCTTTTCTGTAATGTCTCACGCGAGTAACCATGTTGAATTGATATTTTTGACCCTTTAAGCTTGTGTGCATTCTTAAACACTGCATGCTTCTCATTATTGTCCTGAAACTGAAGTATAATTGGTCTAGTATTGCCTCGTCTGCCTAAACGGTGAATTCTACCAACAGATAGGCAGGATACCTGTAGTTTTGTTGAAAAGAAGTTTAGAACTTCCTGCTTTAAATCTGAGTCTTTCTCATTAGGATCTTCCTGCATTCCAAAAATAACCAAATTTGATCGTCTACTGCGGTCTTCCAGATCGGTTAGTTTAGCTTTCAAGATTTTCAGTGATTTTGTTAGTGATTCGACCTGGGCAGTCCGTTTTTCTATTTCAAGAAAGCGCAAAGTAAGATCAGACATGATTTTTTTCCACGCAGTTCTGTTGTTCCCTTAGTGCAGCCATTTCTTCAGCAATTTTTTTTTTTGCCCTGCCAAAAATTCCTTCAGCATTTCTGCTGTTGAAGGGCCTGGATTAGTCTTCACATCACCACACAAAAGTAGTGCACACACAGAGAATATGTCATATGCAATCGTAATACACTGTTGAGGGCACGGCAGGACCAGAAGGCCACGATAATCACTACAAAAGCTGTTTTAGCTGGGACTGACCTGCACGAAGTAGAAAATGTGATTTCGTGATACTATATGGGACCAAATGCGCGTTGTTGACTCTTGTATGAAGGAAGTCACACTATTTTGTAATCTACTTAATTGCATAATTATAATCATGATTAATCAACAAACATTGCAATTAAGCTTTAACTTTAATAGGATTCTAGCCACCTTAACTTTAGAGCACAAATTGGATCCACTCTCAAAGAGAAAGTTGTATAGTGTTCTGGGAAACATCTCAGCCTCTTCCTTAATTGTAACTTAATTGTTACGTGTTTTTTTTCTTGCATACTGAAAGAAGCCCGCAAAATATGAGAGGAAAAAAAAACAGCAGACTTGTGCGACGTCTGTATCGCAAGCCAATTTCCAGCGAAGCTGTTTCTGTCGAGCATGTCAAGTTTCAGTTGCCTGTAACTACATCACAAATTTTAAACGTTGCCCATACATATGACTCGTCCATTTAACACAGTGGAATATAGTGGAATATTACAGAAACGGGAGACAGAGCTTCCCCGAGCCACACCTCACGTTAACGAGGGAGCAGCAGACTACATATAGGCAGATCCAGACAGAGATCCCCACCCCCGATTACTAAACCGCATGTACCCGAGCCAGTACGGGCAAGAATGCCCCGTGTGTCACGAGCCAGGTACACTGCAACACATGATTGCAGAATGTAAATTTAGCCAACAACACCCACCACTCCTCACCAATCCTAACCCCAACATGATCCCCCTACCCATCCAACTCCTTAGAGAGCGATGGAAGATCTTGCTGTCCAGCCCCGCCCTGGAAGACCAGCTTTGGCTCGTAACCAGGGGCCAGGCGGCGAGAGCAGCATATGGATTCCCGTGAAGTGGGAACCACTTCCATCCGGCGCATGCGCTGAAAAGCTCGTGAAATAAAGTTTTTCATTCATTCATTCCATTTAAAAGTTTGCCCACGTATTATTCACTTCAGAGTATATGTTCAGAATCTTTCACAAAGGAAGTAATTCATGCACACACATATTTTACTTTGCCAGAATATTGAACTGGTTCGATCCCCATTTGCGTTAAAGTTGCCATCTAGTACACCCTAGCACCTAGCTGTTAATAGTGAATGGTCATAGCTTCAATAATAGTCACAGCTTTCTCACTATTCAGGCTCAGGTATTGTTAACTGACAACAGACGCACTCTATACAAGAGGAATCGATCCAGTCACTCTCTGATTTGGTTGATACTCTGAGCACGTGCAAGTTAGTCCCTACATGCTACAAGATATAAGGCACAGTAAATGGCCTCAGCTTAGTTTCAGCTTTCTGAAGTTTTCAACGTTCACTGCGATTTCACTATAGATTGCACATACCTTCCCAGTCAGAAATGTGCGCGCTGCCAACATTGCCAGGAGAGAGAGAGAGAGAAAAAAAATAGCGTAGCTTGCACTGGAGGCGCGATGCTACAGGCACAGCGGAGCTGATGGGCACCTAGCTAGCTAGTCCTGGCTTCTGGACTAGGCTAAGCACTACCAAGTCATCCCCAGCATTTCCCGGAATTGATTGATTGATTAGCTATTGACTGGCTATCGCACGGTATTGGCCACGTATTTGGGCTAGGCTAAGCACTACGAAGTCATCCCCAGCATTTCCCAGAATTTATTGATTTGTCGATTATCGCGATTAGCTATTGATTGGCTATCGATTGGCTATTGCAAAGTATTGGCCACGTATTTGGGCTAGGCTATCCACTACCAAGTCCTCCCCCGCATTTTCTGGAATTTATTGATTATTGATCGATTAGCTATCGATGACTGACTAAGCTTAAGTAGTCCCAACCATTCTTTTAGCCAGGCTCCGCTTCGCTAAGTAGCGAACTCAGGATCTGTGCCAGGGGGGCGGGGTGAATTTTTTTGGGGGGGGGGGAGGAGGAGCAAGCACTTTGCATAATACGCAATTTCCTTGCTTTAGCCAGAGGAATCCAACAGCAAACAAAAAGCCTAATAATTACAATAATAATGACACCAAGGATGATGACGATGTTTATTTATTCAGCGTTTTACTCAGTCTTGAAACAGCTTGATAGGGCCAAGAAGCCGGCCTGCACAGCAGTGCACGTGGTCATCCGTTGAAGCTCTATACCAAAATTAACGGTCATTGCAGCAGTGAGTGGTGGCAGTGTTGGAGCGGGAGAACTCGGGAATGTCAGTAATAGCGTGGATAGAGCACCAAACTAATAATGTGTATGTTACAAGCCGTCACTCGCGCGTCGTCAGCACGACGGCGGTGCCCTCTCCCCTCATGCAATTAGCGGGCTACAGCGGCAGCAGGTAGATATATAGTTACTGTACCCTCGCAGTAACGCTCGCAGCGGGCACTCCCTTTCACCCGCTCTGTTCCGCCGAGGCGCGCTCGTGCCATGGTGGTGGTGGTGAAAACTTTATTGAGTCGTGCGAGCCTTGTCGTGGCGTCGCAGCCTATGGGAATTTCTCTACTACAGACGCCGGACTACAGTGAGCTCAATGTAGCTCAGCGACGGTAGCTTTTACAGAGAAGCTGTATAGACCTTTTCACAAACCGACGTTTGAGCAGCGCCATTTGCCGACGCGGGCGACGTCTAGCGTCAGAACATGTTATGCCACCATTTTGGACTGTGCCGCCTTGCGAGAGCAGGCCGGCCGCACTCTCG
>NC_051160.1:66784333-66830152 GCF_013339745.2 Dermacentor silvarum | reverse complement strand
GGTGACGAGACCGCGTCTGCAACGGCTTCGGCTCGTCCGCCTCTCCAATCGTCACGGTTGCCCAACATCGCGACCCTGGTGTTCTCTGTCCTGGAGGACAGGACGTTGACGATGGCTCAAGCTTTATGACTACGCCAGGCTAATAACAGGTGGGACCCAACGATTATGCTCGCTAAGGTCATCTTTTATCTCGGCGGCACCCCACGCGTGTGGCACCAAACGCACGAAGATGAGTTAACCAGTTGGGACAGTTTCAAAGAGAAGCTACGGGAACTGTTCGGTGACCCCATTGGGCGCAAGGTTGCCGCGATAAAGGCTCTTGCGTCCCGTGATCAGACATCTACGGAGCCCTACGTTTCATACATCCTCGACGTTTTGGCTCTATGCCGCAAAGCGGACGACACTATGTCTGAAGCAGATAAAGTGGCACATGTGCTAAGTGCATCGCCGACGACGCTTTCAATTTGCTTGTTTTCGGCAACGTCTCGACTATCGACGCCGTCCTCAAAGAATGCCGTCGCCTTGAACAGGCTAAGAGCCGCCGTATCTCTCACCACATCACGCGGCTACCAAACACTGCTGCTACGTCGACATGTGAGGGTCGACCTCGTCAGACGACCACCTGTGACGACGTAACCCGTATTGTTCGCCACGAGCTTGAGGCCACCTGTTCACCAGCCTTCTCCCCGACGCCTCCCGAATCCGCCTGCAGCCACGATTGCAATGATTCAGGCAGTCGTACGACAGGAATTTGAGAAACATTGGGTCCTGAACTCCGTGTGTTCAACCACTCAACCCAGCGTTCACCCAGTTCTCTAGCTGCCCTCCTCGTCCCCGCAGTCATTTTTCTGCTCCATACCGCAACCCGTCCGAATGGCGTACCGCCGATGACAGGCCGATCTGCTTCCACTGCTGTCGCATCGGCCACGTCGCTCGTCACTGCCGCAACCGATGGCCACCACCTGCTCGGAAGTACGCCGACGCTTATTCCCGTACTTTCGACCTACTGCTTCCCTATGCCTACCCCGCCATGAACCCGCTGCCGCTGATGCCCCAGCTCCGAACCTTCGCTACAGTCGCTCGCCCTCCCCTCGACGCCATCAGTCTCGTTCGCCCCAACCCCGCCGCTTTTCTTCGCCTCCCATCGCCTCCCGGATCCAGCCGGAAACTAGCCACTGCAGCTTCTGGAGGTGAAGCTGCGTTGTCAACCCTGCCCTCAAATCCTCTGCTCACGTTGCCTACGAACCAAAACCTTCTTGACGTTGACGTTGACGGCTATCGTGTCACTGCACTGATCGATACCGGAGCCCATATTTCTATTTTGAGTGCTGCCTTCCGACGACGACTCAGAAAGCTCCTCACCCCAGCGTCGACACGCGTCGTCCGCGTTGCGGATGGAGGTACTGTCCCTATCGTCGGCATGTGTACGGCCCGTGTCAGCATCGCCGGCCGCCACACTCCTGTACTCTTCACCGTGCTTGCTCATTGCCCCACGACCTAATTCTCGGCCTCGATTTTCTCTCCGCGCATTCTGCTCTTATTGACTGCTCTGCCAGTACCCTTCGCCTTGAGTTGCCGATTCTCGCAGAACCTCCTGATGCACCCCAGTGCCGCTTACGCCCCACCGGCTTTATTCGCCTGCCGCCAAAGTCATTAGCCTATGTTGAACTGATGTCTTCCCCACCTGTTCCTGACGGCGAGTACCTAGTCATTCCTCTGCCCGACATTCCACTACAGTATGACGTCACCGTGCCTCACAGCGTTCTTACTATTAATGACAACGGCACTCGAATGCCTATCTTTAACTTTGGATTGGCAAAGCAAATTCTCCCGCAAGGTATATGCCTTGCCAAGGTTGATTGTCTCGGCGACGATCAAGTGGCAGCTTTATCAACCGATGGTTCTTCCGAACATGGCGGGCCCCTCGCGCCAGCCTCGGGCGCCGATCCCAACATAAAGAAAATGGTTGCGGCAGACCTGTCCTCTGCGCAGGCTGAAGACCTTTGCCAAGTGTTATAGTCGTACCGAGATATTTTCGACTTCGACGATCGCCCTTTAGGCCAGACGCTCGCGGTCAAGCATCGGATTCCTACTGGCGATGCTACGCCCATTCACCGACGACCATATCGAGTTTCTGCGACGGAACGCCAAGTAATTCAAAATGAAGTAAACAAAATGCTAGATAAAGACATCATTGAGACTTCGAGTCCCTGGGCGTCACCTGTGGTGTTGGTTAAAAAGAAGGACGGTACGTGGCGCTTCTGTGTAGACTACCGTCATTTGAACAAAATTACTAAGAAGGACGTCTACCCGCTCCCACGTATCGACGACGCCCTTGACTGCCTTCATGGTTCCAGCTATGTCTCTTGTATTGATCTTCGCTCTGGATACTGGCAGATTGCTGTTGACGATATGGACAGAGAAAAAACCGCGTTCATAAGACCTGATGGCCTATACCTATTTAAAGTAATGCCGTTTGGATTATGCAATGCCCCTGCCACCTTTGAGCGTATGATGGACTCCTTGCTCCAGGGTTTCAAAGCGGTCCACGTGTCTCTGTTACGTCGACGACGTCATCGTCTTCTCGCCAACGTTCGACACTCACCTTGAGCGTCTAACAACTATACTTGATGTATTTCGAAAGGCGAAGCTGCAACTCAACTCGTCCAAATGTCGTTTTGGCTGCCGCCAAATTACGGTTCTGGGCCATCTCGTCGACGCTTCCGGAGTACAGCCTGATCCCGACAAAACTCGCGCTGTCCGAGACTTCCCTGGTTCCGAAGACAGCCGCAGATGTTCGCAGTTTTGTTGGGCTATGCTCGTACTTTCGCCGTTTTGTTCAAGATTTTGCGGCAATTGCTAGACCCCTCACTAATCTGTTGAAGAAAGGCATACAATTTTCGTGGGGTACTTCAGAAGCCACCGCCTTCTCTCGTCTCGTCACTCTTCTCACCTCACCACCCATTCTCGCCCACTTCGACCCTGATGCCCCTACAGAATTGCGTACAGATGCCAGCGGTCATGGCGTCGGTGCCGTCTTAGCCCAGCGTCAGCGTGGCCAGGATCGCGTTATTGCTTATGCAAGCCGTCTCCTATCACCATCGGAGCGCAACTATTCCATTACGGAAAGGGAATGCCTTGCTGTAGTCTGGGCAGTTGCGAAGTTCCGGCCTTACCTTTACGGTCGTCCTTTCTCCGTAGTCACTGACCATCATGCCCTCTGCTGGCTCTCATCGCTAAAAATCCTACAGGCCGGCTTGGTCGATGGGCTTTGAGGCTACATTTAGTTTTCTTATTCCGTGGTCTACAAGTCTGGCCACCTGCACCAAGACGCTGACAGCTTGTCGCGTTACCCTGTTGACGACTCTGACACCTCCAATATTGACAGTGCTGCTTGCGTTTTCTCAGTATCCAAGCTCCTTAATTTCACCGACGAGCAACGTCGTGATGCCTACATCAGAGCAACGTCGTGATGCCTACATCAGAGCACTTATCGACCGTTTTGAACACGCTCCGGCCGATGCTACCTACGCCTCTTCGTCCTCCGCGACGGTACTCTATACCGTCGTAACCTTCATCCGGGCGGCTCTAAGTTCCTACTTGTCGTACCTAAACACCTTCGCTCAACCGTTCTAGAAGAGCTTCATGACGCTCCAATGGCAGGACACCTTGGCGTATCTCGAATCTATGACCGAGTACGTCGCCGTTTTTTTCTGGCAGGGCCTTGCACGTTCCGTACGGCGTTACGTCGCCGCTTGTGAACTTTGCCAACGACGCAACAAGCCTTCCCAGCTCCCCGCTGGTTACCTGCAGCCGCTCGACATCCCTGCCGAGCCCTTCCATCGTGTCGGCTTAGACCTTCTCGGCCCATTTCCGGAATCTACATCAGGCAACAAGTGGGCTGCCGTCGCGGCGGACCAGGCGACCCGCTCCGCCATAACACGCGCTCTTCCGACCAGTTGCGCTACTGATGTTGCGGACTTCCTCCTACACGATATTATTTTGATGCATGGTGCTCCGCGTCAAATGCTCATCGACCGTGGCCGTACGTTTTTGTCCAAAGTCGTTGACGACATCATGCGTGCCTGCTCAATACAGCATAAAATTACCACCTCCTACCACCCACAAACGAACGGCCTCACTGAACGTTTGAACCGCACCCTTACAGACATGCTATCTAAATACGTTTCAGCCGACCACCGTGACTGGGACCTGGCTCTACCTTACATTACCCTTGCGTACAACTCTCCCCGTCTTGAAACTGCTGGCTTTTCCCCGTTTTACCTCTTGTATGGCCGAGAACCGAGTCTACCACTAGACACTCTGCTTCCGTCCACTACACCTTCAACTATCGCTTATGCCCGTGATGCAATCGCCCGTGCTGACCATGCTCGCCAACTTGCGCGTGCTCGTCTGCGAGTGTCTCAAGACAAACAGAAGCAACGCTATGACCTCCGTCACCGTGATGTGCCTTTTGCGCCCGGCACCCTCGTGTTGCTTTGGTCACCATCGCGTAAAGTTGGCCTTTCTGAAAAACTGCTCTCTTGTTACACAGGCCCATATCGCGTGCTCCGCCAAGTGACCGACGTCACCTATGAAATCATTCTGGCCACGCCCACTACGTCCTCCGCTGTGACAACCAGTGATATTGTCCACGTCGCCCGACTCAAACCCTATACCCCTCCAAGCGCCTTGGATAATTAACAGCACCGTGACGGCGCTTTTGCTGCTGGGAGGGGGGGGGGGGGGGGTTAGTATTACGATATCATCTAGAGATGCTCAAGAGACCAGCCGCCGCGAGAAAGACGATGAAGTGTGTCTGGGCTTTTGGCGCGAGCAAGGTGTCGGCCTGGCGGTTTGATTCCAGTGTAAATATATTGTAAATAGCCTCTTTCGTGTGTGCCTTTCCACATGTAACAATATATATATATATATATATATATATATATATATATATACGGGGGATTCACGGTCACCCGAATGATCCCCGGGGGCTTCGCCCACTCATCATCATTCACTTCATGAATATGCGGTGATTTTTTAACTTCTCCAGTGGCAATTGGAGACTCTCGTTGCTGCGACTATATGCCACGTACTCCGATATCGTCCCACTTTGCTACGGCACTCGCTTGCCAAGCTTACCCGTCAGCATGGCATACGACGACGACTTTATGACGCCCATGCAGTGACGATGGAATGGCGAAGAAGGAATATATCGATGGGACGACAATGGCCGTAATCTACAACGGCATGAAGACAATGAGATGTCGATTCTTAAATTATGACGATGGTCTAACGACAGCAGCAATATGCGACGACTGTATGACGATGATGACGTGATGACGAAGGTATGACGACAAACGGATGAAGAAGCTGGAATGTCGATGATAGCATGACCACGGTAGAATAATCGTGATTAATTAACGACAGCATAATTATGATAGAATGACGAACAAGGAATGGCGTCGATATACTGACGAAGGTGGTAAGGCGACGACGGGATGACGACAACGGGATGACGTTACCGAAGGGGTGAAGATGGCTAAACGACAGCAAGATGGTGATGTAATTATGAACAACGGTGTGATGACGACTCTGCGACGATGATAGCTCGAAACGACGGCATGAGGAGAGTCAGATGTTGAAGTTACAGTGACGACGATGTAATGAGCGCGATGGCTTCACGAGGACGGTGTGATTGCGAATGCATGGCGTCGAATGTATCACGAGAGTCGAAGGACTAAAGAGCTTGGATGACGACGGCACGACCACGATGGCTTGACGATTGTCCGGCAACAGATGCATGATAGCAACTGCCTAACGATGACAGCATGACAAGGGTGGCATAATCACGATTGAAATATGACACCGTGGTTACGATTAAATGACGAATGACGTCGATAGAACGATGAAGGCGATATGACGATGGGATCATATTGCTGAAATGACGACAATGATAAAACGATGGCATTGACTACGACTATGACGACGATGGCTTCAAGACGACGGCATGGTGAGAGTCGCATGACAAAGCTAGAATGACGACAATGCAACGACCGTGATGGCATCAGGACCAGAGCCCATACCTATAGTGGCCCACCCTGGTAGTAAGCTTGGGCCACTGAGTGCGGGGTAGATGTGACGATGACGACCTGACGAGAGTAAGATCACGAGGCTGGAATGAAGACGTTGAAACGATCACGAGATCATCACGACAGGGAGGACCTACCTAGTGGTACAAGCGAGTATACAACTCGGGAAACATTGACGGCGTAAGAGGCTAGGTAGATAGATAGATAGTAGATTTATCTAATGCCGGAACTTTATTCTGACGATCTTGTTTATCTAGGCTAAAGTACCAATATACAAATATTCCCGCTTGAACTTCCCATTTGGGCCAATCTAAACCGAAAAAAAAACACTAGTGCCTCACATTTTTATTTTTCACATTAAGATTCCGTAAAACCTTCCCGCCATAGAACCTTTTGCAGAAATGGTAAAATTAATATAATGCTGTCCTAAACCAAAGCCGTCTTAGCCGCTGGATCCAGCCACTCGAAACCAATGAATTATTATGCTTGCAACGTCGAAATATAGTACCTTTCAACGAGGCCACGTGGATAGCTGAAGTTCCTGCCGTCATATCTCCAATTTATTACAGGATTTGCCTTCCGCTCACGAGTGCCACTAAACCTAATTGTGTTTGGCAGAAAAAGAATGACGAGATAAAACAACCGGATTTGGTTTGCATGTGCTCAGCGATTTGAATTTCAGTCTTCGTCAGGCATGAAATCATAGGAAAACCCGCGATCTATAGGCGGGTTAGTTGGGCCGCCTTAACCTCTAAGCACAAACAAGTCCGCCGAAATTTGGGTTCATTCGTTTTTCTATCTTAGTGGCGGAAACGATGAGTCATGCTGGCGAATGCAACGCAGTTAGGCTCAATCTCATTATATATGAGGGACAAAATTACTGGTACTTGTGAACGAGCGATGCGATCTGTGAACTTCCTTTTGCTACATGAGTAACCGAAACGTTAACCCAGTGTTGTGTTTTTCTTCGTTACAAGTGAACATTTGGGTTTTAGTCTGCATGAGTGGGATGATAGAGTTTGCGCAGGTTGCTCTTGCTTTATTCTTCTTAGTCGGTTCCCGATAGCTTGAGTGTGATTAATATGCATGACTACAATGACCGCTAACGAAGAGAAAAAGGAAGCAGCAGTGATGTAAAAATGCTCGCTGCAATAAAAAAAACTTCACACAAGAAATGTGTGCTCAGAATTATTCCCGCTGAGTACTTGGCACGCATTACAATCTTTCCCAAGTGAATTAATTGAGTGAAGCTGCTTATGAAAAATAAAATAGAGACCGAAATGGAAAAACAATTTCCCTTGCTGTCATTTTTGCGTACGCTGCAATTGCGAATGCTGTTTATATTCACGTATTCAAACATGCATATTAACTACGAACACCCAGTAGCCTAGGCTCCCACTACCTTAACAAGTTTTTATTCTGTCACAAATAAAGCTTTGCCGTGTGAATACTCGTTTATGATGATAAATTTTGGTCATTTGGACAGTTGCGTGCCGTCTTCCTTCCTCGTGTGTCTTGATATGCATGCACTGTGCAAACGAAAATATTGTTTGCATGCTCGTTAATTTTCACTCAGTATAAGAACACATCATGTACGCGGCCAAAGTCTAAATATATCCATTATGCAGAATATATTTGATGCCTTAATTTCCTACATGCCGCACTAATTTTGTAGGTTATATGCGCACGCTCGTTTGCCCGCGTATCTCGTCCCTTTAGCTCAGCGTCCATTGTCGGCTGCTGTTAGGCGACATAAAATCGATTGATTGAATCCCGGTAGCGGAGACCCAAATTCAATATGGACGTGACGCTGAAACGTTAATGTGGGGTAATATACATGGAGGAGGAGGAGGGAGTACAAGTGGTGAAAGGCAGAGATATTAACCACATAAAGTGGCCGGTTGGCTACTCTGCACATGGGGATGGGGTAAAGGCAGAAAAGATAAAAAAACAAGAGAAGATAAAAAAGCCGGCAGATCCCACGCCCTATGGGAATCGATGTTATGCGAAGTAATGTGCCTACCAAGTTAACGAAACGAACATGAGCGCGCGAAGACGTAGGCGTCTGTTTCATGTCCTACATGAGATGCATTTCATGACTTTCATGTCATGAGTCCTCAGGAGTACCTTTAACTAAGCCTAAGAGACCTTAAGGCTAAAGCCTTAGTCATGCCCATGATTTGCCTGCGACCATTAACCCTTATTCAACCTTTTCCTTCACTTACTACCACATCCGAACCCATTCGATTGATTTTTGAGTGTTAATGTCTTTCACAGAGTCATTGTCATTTTTGCTGAGTCATGGTGCATGATTCTGGCTTCAACCTGGTCCTTTAGTGTTTACTTCACTTAGTACCCACGTCAGAACCCATTTCAGTGGTTTTGAAGTGTTAATCTTTTTTTGATGAGTCAGTGTCAATTTTGCTGAGTCCTGCTCATGACTATGACTTCTACCATCATCCTTTAGTGTTTCCTTCACTTAGTATCCACGTCAAAACTCATTTCAGTGGTTTTTGAGTGTTTATCTTTTTTCACTGAGTCATTGAGCGGCCCGCAGCGCGCTGAGTCGCGTACCTCCGAACTTTCAATAAAGTTTTGCATCCATCCATCCATTGCCATTTTTTTTTCAGTCATGCTCATGACTATGGCTTCTACGACCATTATTTATTGTTCCCTTCACATGGTCATCATCAGCCTATATTTATGTCCACTGCAGGACGAAGGCCTCTCCCTGCGATCTCCAATTACCATTGTCTTGCGCTAGCGTATTCCAACTTGCGCCTGCGAATTTCCTAACCTCATCATCCCACCTGACTTTCTGCCGTCCTCGACTGCGCTTCCCTTCTCTTGGTATCCATTCTGTAACCCTAATGGTCCACCGGTTATCCATCCTACGCATTACATGGCCTGCCCAGCTCCATTTCTTCCGCTTAATGTCAACTAGAATATCGTCTACCCCCGTTTGTTCTCTGATCCACACCGCTCTCTTCCTGTCTCTTAACGTTACTCCTAAGATTTTTCGTTCCATTGCTCTTTGTGCGGTCCTTAACTTGTTCTCGAGCTTCTTTGTTAACCTCCAAGTTTCTGCCCCGTATGTTAGCACCGGTAGAATGCAATGATTGTACACTTTTCTTTTCAACGACAGTGGTAAGCTCCCAGTCAGGATTTGGCAACGCCTGCCGTATGCACTCCAACCTAATTTTATTCTTCTGTAAATTTCTTTCTCATGATCAGGGTCCCCTGTGAGTAATTGACCTAGATAAACATATTCCTTTACAGATTCTAGAGGCTGACTGGCGATCCTGAATTCTTGTTCCCTTGCCAGGCTATTGAACATTATCTTTGTCTTCTGCATATTCATCTTCAACCCAATTCTTGCACTTTCTCGATGAAGGTCCTCAATCATTTGTTGTAATTCCTCTCCATTGTTGCTCAATAGGACAATGTCATCTGCAAACCGAAGGTTGCTGAGATATTCGCCATCGATCCTCACTCCTAATCCTTCCCAGTCTAAGAGCTTGAATACTTCTTCTAAGCATGCAGTGAATAGCATTGGAGAGATTGTGTCTCCTTGCCTGACCCCTTTCTTGATAGGTATCTTTCTACTTTTCTTGTGGAGAACCAAGGTAGCTGTGGAATCCTTATAGATATTTGCCAAGATATTCACGTATGCCTCCTCCACTCCTTGATTACGCAATGCCTCTATGACTGCTGATATCTCTACTGAATCGAATGCCTTTTCATAATCTATGAAAGCCATATAGATAGGTTGATTGTACTCCGCAGATTTCTCGATTACCTGATTGATGGCATGGATATGGTCCATCGTAGAATATCTCTTCCTGAAGCCAGCCTGTTCTCTTGGTTGACTGAAGTCAAGTGTTGTCCTGATTCTATTGGAAATTATCTTGGTGAATATTTTATACAATACTGAAAGCAAGCTAATGGGTCTGTAATTCTTCAATTCTTTAACGTCTCCCTTCTTATGGATAAGTATAATGTTGGCGTTCTTCCAGCTCTCTGGTACACTTGAAGTTGTGAGGCATTGCGTATAAAGGGCCGCAAACTTTTCAAGCATGATATCTCCTCCATCTTTGATTAAATCTACTGTTATTCCATCTTCTCCAGGCGCTTTTCCCCTGGTCATGTCTTTCAAGGCCCTTCTAACTTCATCGCTAGTTATAGAAGGAGCTTCTGTATCCGGTTCATCACTATTTCGAATGGAAGAAGCTTGGCTGTTTTGGCTACTGTACAGGTCAGTATAGAATTCTTCTGCTGCTTTTACTATGTCATCGAAATTGCTGATGATATTACCATGCATATCTTTCAGTGCATACATCTTGCCTTGTCCTATGCCTAGTTTTCTTCTTACTGATTTCATGCTGCGTCCATAGTTTACGGCTTCCTCAATTTTTCCCACGTTATAATTTCGAATATCCCTTACTTTCTTCTTGTTGATCAGTTTTGACAGTTCAGCGAATTCTATCTGATCTCTTGAGTTGGACACTTTCATGTTTTGTCGTTTCTTTATTAGGTCCTTTGTTTCTTGGGAGAGCTTCTCTACAGGTTGCTTTGGTGCCTTACCTCCCACTTCAATTGCTGCTTCTGAGATCAGCCTAGTTAAGGTTTCATTCATTAGCTCTATGTTATCTTCATCTTCCTGTTCTAAAGCTGCATATTTGTTTGCGAGCACCATCCTGAATTGGTCTGCTTTTACCCTTACTGCCTCTAGGTTGGCCTGTTTCCTCTTGACTAATTTCACTCTCTCTCTCTTCAAATTGAGAGAACTCCTAGACCTCACTAACCTATGGTCACTGCACTTAACCTTACCTAACACTTCTACATCCTGCACTATGCTTGGATCGGCAGAGAGTATGAAATCTATTTCATTCCTTGTTTTTCCATTAGGGCTTTTCCAGGTCCACTTCCTGTTGCTGCGCTTCCTGAAGAAGGTATTCATTATTCGGAGCCTATTCCTTTCCGCGAATTCTACTAACATCTCTCCTCTTGCATTCCTAGAATCGATGCCGTAGTTGCCAATGGCTTGCTCACCAACCTGCTTTTTCCCCACTTTTGCATTGGCGACTCCCTTCACATGGTACCCACGTCCTAATCCATTTCATTAGTTTTTGAGTGTTATTCTTTAGTCATTGTCATTTTTGCTGAGTTGTACTCATCACTAACTTCTACGATCATCCTTTAGTGTTTCCTTCACATAGTACCAACGTGAGAACCCATTTCTTCGGCTTTTGAGTGCTAAAGTTTTTCTCTCTATCATTGTCATTTATGCTGAGTCATGCTCATAACTATGACTTCTGGCATCATCCTTTAGTGTTTCCTTTACTTGGCATCCTCATCCGAACCCATTTCAGTAGCTATTGAGTGTTAATCTTTTTTTGCTGACTCATTGTCATTTTGTCTGAGTCGCGTTCGTGACTATGACTTCTACCATCATCCTTTGTTTTTTCCTTTATTTAGTACCCAGGTCAGAACCCATTTCAGTGGTTTTTCAGTGTTGATTTTTTTGGCTGTGTCATACTAATTTTTGCTATGTCATGCTCATGACCATGGCTTCTACCACCATCCTTTTGTGTTCCCTTCACTTAGTGCCCACGTGCGAATCCACTTCAGTGGTTTTAAGTGTTATTTCTTTAGTCATTGTCATTTTTGCTGAGCCATGCTCATGACTATAACTTCTATCATCATCTTTTAGTGTTTCCTTCACTTAGTACCGACATCGGAACCCATTATTTTGGTTTTTGAGTGCTAAAGTTTTTTCTCTGAATCATTGTCATTTTTGCTGAGGCATGCTCATGACTATGACTTCTGGCATCATCCTTTAGTGTTTCCTTCACTTAGCACCCACGTCCGAACCCATTTCAGTGGTTTTTGAGTGTTAATGTTTTTCCGCTGGGTCATTGTGGCTTTAGGTGGCTGTTTTGTGACCTACATGACACGCATGTCATGACATTCATGTCATCACCTATAATTTATGTTCGTCATACACTGTTGTTATACTATGCCAATTTTGGTACCTACGAAGTTAACGAAATGACCATGATAACACGAAGAGATAGAGAGCTGTTTCATGACTTACATGACACAGGTGTCATGATATTCATGTGATGACCTATTTTTTATGTTCGTCATACACTCTTATCAAGGTATGCCAATTTTCGTAAATACCGAGTTAGCGATACAACCATGAGAGCACAAAGACGTAGGCGGCTATATAGATACTGTCAAAGTAGCAAATGTTCGCCGCATTTAAAATTAAGCCACTTTCACGCTTGTGAAATCTGATGTAACAGCGCAGTTCTGAAAGCGTGGTGGTATCGCTAAGTGGGTATGACGCTTGCCCGGGTTCGAATTCTGCCTCTCTCTCTTTCTTTCTCTGTCTATCTGTTTCTTTTTCTTTCTGTCTCTGTCTTGCTCTCACTTTCTCTTTCTCTCGCCCATAGCACGTTGTGCTACAATCGTCGGTACAACGCAATCATATGGTTCCCATAAATGCATGTTCTACCTGATGCCCTGCTCCCGGTGCTGGATGCCAAGGACATTCTCGGAGTAGGCCTGTATCTGATGAGCCATCTGCATCTGTGCCAACAGCCTTTCCAAGCAGAAGCTCGTTGATAAAGGTGAGCTTCTAGCCAAAGGACTGAAGTGCCTTGTCATCGACCTAGAAAGCCGGAAAGTCAAAATGAAGCGTCTTTCGCTTCCTCGTCACCTAGAACAGAAACACATTGTTGAAGCGTTGGAACGATATGGCATTGTGCAATCTATAACCAGAGAAATGCGGTATAGTGAGAGCATGGAGAGTTGGCAGACGATGAATCGTGATGTAGAATTCACGCTCAAAGAAGGCGTCTCTACCAGTTCCCACCCTCATCTTCTGATGATCTTCGAACATCAATGCTTAAATTTGATTGCCGGACGACCTCCCTTGTGCCTTCGATGCAACAGAGTAGGGCACATAAGAAGACAGTGCGAAACGCCACGCTGCGCGAAGTGCCACCATTGTGGTCATTACGCAGAGGCATGCATTGGCACGTATGCTGACAAGCTTCGCGGTATTAAACCAGTGGGCGATGACGCCATCGTTAACCACCTCGTGGTGGATGTAAGTGAGGTCGTAAATGCCTCTGGAGAAGCGCTTGCTGAAGACCACCGGGCTGAGGAAGTGCAAGTATTACCAGCTGCTGGCACAGCTACTGCAAAGGCTATTGAAGAACATAGGGTGACCAACCGTGAAAAGGACCCTTGTGCAATGTGGGCCGAATCACCACCATTTCAAGACCAGCTTCATCCTGCCGAGGATACTGAAATGAACTGAGACGTCCAAGAAGCGTCGAGCGCCGGCAGATGACTTGGAGTGCGCTGGGAAAGAGCCCAGGGTCGCCACGGCGAAGGCGAAGAAACCCCTTCATGGAGAACCTGTGAGTGTTGATGCCGCTGTAGTTCAAGAAGTTTCTGCAGCTGCGACTCCTGAAAGGGCGTGGACAGGCAAAACAAAGGTAGCGACGCTACGTGTAGGCGTTGCGCCTCAGTAGTGAAATTATGGTGGGCGCCCTTGCCTTTAAGTTTGGAACATTGAACGTCCGTGTCTTACGTAGTAAGCGACGGCAGGGTCAGTTACACTTGTTTACATAGCCCAGCGTTAGATATTATTGCAATTCAGAAAACAATAATTGAATCCGATGACGACAAAGCGGCTGCTGTAGCTGCATTTTTTTCGGAGCATGAAGTATGTGTCAGTCACGCGATTGGTGTCTCTGGACGATGTATGTTTTTTGTGAGTAAAACGGGGCAATGCAACGTGTTGGGACTGGGCACTGATAGGGAAGGGCGCCTTGTATGGTGTGATGGCAGTATTGATAGTCATGTTTGGAGGTTTCTTCGAGTGTATGCGCCAAGTAAGGCACGTTACCGGGAGGACTACTTTCACTTATTGACCCAGCTCTTATGTGATGACCATGTATTGGTTGTCTTAGGTGACACTAATTGTTTGTATAGTGCACAGGATCGGTCGTCTACAAGGCAACGCCATGATACCAGCGTTGACGTTTTGAACGCCATGACACGTAACTACCAGCTTGTTTATGTAGGGGAGCATGAAAAAGTCCCATTTCGCTACACACACTTTCAAGGTACATACATCTCATGCAAGGTTCGATCGGATTTATGTATCATTACCTATCCTTCCAAGACTACACGGCTACAATGTGTACCCTGTGTTCTTCAGTGATCATTGTTTGGTGTCGGTTTGTTTTGGCAACCGGCAGTTTCAAAGTTCGCGCGGGAACTGGGATTTATGCAAAATTATTAATGTGTTACTCTGACATAAGCCTTTTCTCAAGCGCGTCCCGGAAATTCGTTTCAAAGTATCAAGTCGCACTTCTTTATCTCTCTTAGCGCAGTGGGAAATATTTAAGCAACAAGTTCAAATTATAGCCATTGAAGAAGCTTCGATATTGTCTTTTGAGAAAAAAGGAAAATATAAAGAGTTGTGAAAGTTGCTAGACCAGCTACGCGAACTTGGAGACCTGCATCATGGCAAGTACATTGAGGATACTTACAAAGTTAAGGCACAAATGCAGACAATGGACACGGAGAGATACAGGGGTGCTCTAGTCCGAGCGCGTACTCGTCGGTATTTGGAGGAACAGTTTTATAGTCGTGCGCTTGGTGAAGAGCGTCGGCATGCTCTGTCGAAGCAAGTTCTCGAGATAGAATATACCGGAGCGATTGTTAATGGCCAGGATAGAATAATGAAAGCGTTCACGGATCATTATGAGAATATCTTTCAATGTCATAAAGCAATTAATAGTGAAGATGTAGCAGAAAATTTTGTTTCGTTGCTGCCACAGCTCAGTCTAGACGAATGCGATGACGTTGATAGAGACATATGTATGAAGGAAGTTGAAGCAACCATTGATTCGCTAGCTAAACTCAAAACTCCTGGGCCTGATGGCTCGAGCGGGAATTTTATCGGTGCTTTTGCTCTATATTGGCTCCCTTTCTGCTTAAAGTGTATGAAGAAGCTTACAGTATTGGATACCTACCTGCCATGCTCTTTCAAGAGCACACAGTACTTATCCCAAAGAGCAGTGATGCAACAAAACTGCAGAAAGTTGAGGGATATCACCCCATATCACCTTGCAACGTGGATTATAAAATAATTGCTAAGATATTAGCTAGTCGCATTCAAGACGTAATTCGATCAATGGTGGGAGTACATCAAACATGTTGCATTAGAGGAAGATCAATCCAGACAAATATCCACGTTGCACGGTGTGTGCTATAGTGTGTAGCAGAAAGTGCGGGCCAGGTGGCAATAGTTAAGGTTGATTTCGCAAAAGCATTTTATAAAGTTAATTACTTCTTGTTTCGTGTGTTAGAGCTCATAAACATTGGGTCCCTTCTTTTTAAAGGCATCACCATCTGTTATGCTTATGAGACAAGAATGCTAATTAATCGTTAATGGTTGTCTATCTGAATCTATCTACCTCAGGGTATCGGCAAGGCAAGGTTGTCCATTGTATCCTCTATTATTCGCTTTGTAGTTGGAACCGCTTTGCTCACGAATTTTGAAGGATCATATCTTCCACGGGTTCAAATTGTTATCCAATGAGGTCCGGGTACTTGCCTACGCCGATGACATAGCCTTCTTCTGCGCTGACAAGAAAAGTGTAGAGACTGCCCTTGCCATAACTGAGCAGTTTTGCTCAGCTTATGGTGCAACAGCGAACTTTGAGAAGAGTTCAGCGTTTCGGCTTGGTCTATGGGGTACAATGCCAACTCACTTCACAGGTAATTAGTGGAGACAAGAGTTTAAGTACTTAGGTGTACCGCTCTCTTAATATCGCAATTGTAATCCACACTGGTCCGCGGAAGTTGCAGAAGTACAACGCAAGGTTAACGGCTGGCAGGGGCGGCAGTTGTCCATATTTAGCCGAGCTGAAGCTTGCAATGTGTTTCTAGCAGCTCGACCTCCGTATGTCCTGCAGGTATTACACGGCTTGCGACTAAGGCTACAAGCTTTATATCGTGTGTTTGCTACCTATGTATGGAGCGCACCTGTTGACGCCATGAGGCGTGATAACCTTTTTTTCTTCTCGAGGGTGGTGGCCTTGGCTTAGTTCCTCTTTTTGTTAGGCAACTTGCCACCCGGTTATTCTTCTTTCGCGATGTAAACAGTCCATTTCTAAGAGAGATGCTACAACTTCGAATAATCAATTACCTTCCAGAAATAGTTGTGTCGTCATCTGTCAGACATGCACCAACGGCTCCTTGGGGCTTCTTGAATGAAGTTGTTGAAGGCTTTCACTTTCTTAAGGCACGCTTTAGCATGGATTATATTTTCACTGAAGCCCATAAGGAAATTTCCTGCTGCCCTGATGAACAGATTGTTTCCTGTTACCCATTATCGTGCGTCTTATTTGGAATGTTATTACCTAGATGTACTTTAGCGTCTCTGTCAAATGATCATTCCTACAAGCATCGAAACCTTTTTCTTTATGTTGCAATTGGCAATCCTTCCTGTCAAAACTTGGTTAGAAAAAAGGGGGCTGTTTTGTGCCGTGGTCTACAAACTGCCGTTTGTGTCGACATGCCGGAACTATTGATCACTGTTTTGTCGATTGTAGGGTTGCCGTGTTCTTCTGGGACAGTCTCGAAAGAACACTTGAAATATATTTAGACATCACACTATGCACAATTCGTTTCTTACCTTTTAAAGATCTCTGTGACCCCCCTCCCGATATGACATGTTCTTGCTACTTGGCCAACACAGCCTTTGGCGCAGTAGAATGTGTTACAGTCACGCTGAACCAACGCGAATCACTTGGTTGTTTTTCCGGGAATCTGCTGCCTATGTTCGTAGTGTGTACGCTGCACTAGAACCAGCGCCGGACTGGCTAGCTTCATTGGAAGCTTGCACATGCTTGCCTGACTTTTAAATTGCGTTTTGAGTCACGGTAAATTTCTGCAGCTCTTTGTTGTTTCTTGTGCTGCTGAAGATTCTGCTCCCATATAATAAAGAAAAAAAAGTAGGTGTATAGCCTAGTGGTTATGACGCTCGCCTTCGGACCGTGGGTACCCCGGTTCTAATCCCGCCTAACCAAGATAGTTTATTTTGTTTTATTCATTTCTTTATTTTTCTCCCTCTCTGCTGTCTCTCTTTATTTCTCACTCTTCACCTCTCCTCATTTCACACTCTCTCCACTTCGCTCGAAACTGCGAATACCATCGCTCTGTGGGGTTCAACTTCGACCTTAAACAGCTCCGCTGTTAAAATGAAGAGGGGAACGCATCAGTTCGCAGATTCTAAAGTTTTTCAATGAGTCCTGTTTCTTTTAAAAAGCACACTAGCGCTATTAAAGCAGTCCGTGCCGACGTCGGCTGAGACCAGAGTCCATGAATTCTGGTTTTCGTAAAGGGACGGTTGTCAGTCTTGTCGAGCATGGCGATGAGGACTTTTCTTTGTACATTGAAATGACGACAAGTACACAGAAGGTGCGCTATTGTCTCTTTGCACCCGCGAATTTACATGGATGTACTGCAAAACCACAGGGGCTCGAAAATAAAGAGCAGCACTCTATCGCGACGTCAAAGGTTAGTCATGAATCTGACACGTTAAACAACGGGAAGTCGTTGCATACGGATCTAATAACCAAGACTTTAAGTTAAGCAGCAGGTAGATTTGCTCATTGTCTCTAAAATTCGATTATCAGAAAATAAAGTTCTCTAGACCTCCTTCGTGTTTCCTGACTCACTCACTTGAATAAAGAAATGGCCCTTGTACATCGTGCAACTATTTTTTCAGAACATACAAGAAGATAGGAAAAAAAGAAAGATAGGCTGCGAAATAAAAGCACCTCACGGTTGACACGCGTTTGCTTTACTTTTCTATTCAGAAAAGCAAAAAAAAAAACGTGCAATGTATATAACGAGCATTAAAAACATATCAGCTAATGATTTTGTGCCTACAAAAAGAAGGAAATTACTGGTACTCTTTAATAAACGCGTCGAAACAGCTATAATGACTCTAAAAGTGCACTTATGCACTATAACGCAAAAATTACAGTAACGCAATATTGCTTCAACTTATTGCTTAACGAATACGAAGTGTACGTTGCACGTGTTTTATTGTAATGCTTTTTTTCTAACCCTCCTTCCCCTATAAGTATTTCCCTAATTATTAATTATCGCGGATGTAGCCATTAAAACGCAAAAGACAAAATGCTCCCGAAATCGCGTGGGAATTATCTCAGCTGGCCGATGGGCGGTGCGACGTTAAACCAAGTCCTCGCCCACGCTGCGCTAGTAGCGACGGAAACTTCCCTACTACTAAAGGCAACGGCACTCTCAAATTTGTCGAATAACATGAATATAACGCCAACTGAAACCGTAAATACACGACTGGCAGCGGCTGACAGGTCCAATACAGGTTTCAGAATTGCAAAGATTATTCGGGCGTCCATTCGCATTTGAAAATTCTCAGCAGGATTTGCCAAAGCACGTCCCTAAGCACTGGACAGTTAATGTAGTGTCGTGAAAAAAAAAGGCAAGGTAACTTTTTTCACCGTAACACTAGATAATACATGTTTGTTTTTTGTTTAGTTTTATTGCACTACAGATACGTGTATTTTGAGGAAACGTACAAATCACGTCTTTATTGCAACAGCAATTATATGGGGACTCCAAGCGCATTTCTGCCGTCGCCGTCAGCATGGTCGCGGTCGTCGCCGTGAGGTTCCGTATAAAGTGCAAGGGCGATAATATCGTAAAGTCCAAGGGCGAGCGAAAGTTTGCGACAGTCAGCCGACAACCGCTGCTCAATCTCGCCTGCGCGAGGGAGGGAAGTGGGACGGAAGCTAACCGTCTTCGTGAAGCGAGGCACAGGGCCGAGGTGAGGAATGTTGGAGGGAGGGGGGGGGGGGCATTCTACTCTGGCGGCTCCTGCTTACGGCGCGGCCACGCCGGTGCCGTATCTTGAAAACGATCTGCGACGTGGACAACGTGCGCGCCCGCACGGGCCTCATCTTCAAAGCCATCTGCGATGTAGACAAAACTGCGACTAGTGCCGGTAGCTTCGTATGTGCCGTGCTTTCGACGTTTAGTTCGCGTTGAAACGAGCGACAGCACCAAGGTCAATTTTCTCGCGGCGGCGCCTCCTCACTCCAGCGTGTTGACAGCGAGGTTCCGCCGTCATCGAGTGAGATGTGTTCATGCTTACCTGTGCGCGCGTGATATCGTGCTTGTTAATTTAGTTCGTAAGCGAATGTTTACAAGTTCATACGGCGACAATACTACTATCTATACTTCGTAGCGATGTCTACTAATTTGCTATCGTAATCAATGCTTCGCCTTTCGGGCGAAACTGCGACTTTCTCGTGTTTTCTACTGAGTTCTAAAATTGTGGTTCTGATTTCTTCATTGCATAAATTTAAGCAATTCACATTGCCCCCATACCGTTACTCGAACTTCTTTTCCTCTAAATGCGAGATGTGCAATCAAAATATGTTCAACGATTAACCCGAAGAAAGCATTTACGCCTTTCTGTAGCACTGGGACGAAGAAATTGTGGGTGGCTCGTAGGGCTCCGACTTCTTTCAGTCAGCGACAGAAACGTTGCCACTGCAAGTTAGGCGCTTCTTTTAAAATTTGTTTAAAAACAGTTTTCTTAGTAGAGTCACTTCCTAACGTCCACGGAAGTATGAAGCTGTTCCAGGGTTGTTGTTTTTTCACGACCGTCATTGGTGTGACGAGAAGCACTTGCAAAGTAAGGCAACGTCGTTTTCATCAGCCTAATGACGTCCGCCTAATGGCACATTAAAACATACGAGGCTTATCTAAACGTGCGTTTGCGTATTTTTTCTGTATAAAGATTGGCTGTCTGAGGGAACCTTGTACGCGCTTCTCGGTACTCTCCGGACTGGGCAAGCCTGGCAATCAACGGACCATTCCACTTTCCAGATTTGGTCTAAAAGTAACAATATTAGACGCACTGACACTATCAGATGGGCTGATTTTCTGAATTTGCGATAGAAGGGAGCACAAATATCCGAACCAGCTTATTACTGCAAAATGATTATGCGTCCCATTACACGAAAATTTGTTGGCGTTGGCGGGAACGAGAAATGGCGCCAAAAATGGCCGATGCTGCAAGGAGCAAAAAGCACCTCAGAAACGCTCGGATGGACGTCGGATTTCTCAAGGCCGTTCCTGGAAACAATGTAAAAATAAGTAGCTTTCAGAAGAAAATTTGCTACAATTCGTAGTCTACGTGGGATTCGAACCCCGGCCTCCGGGATGCGAGACAAGCAAGCTTCTCCAACGCCACGACCGGTCATCGAAGAAGTCCTCAGAGAGTGCGAATCCTAAAGGGAACCGGGGGCTTGACTATTTTTTCTTAATTACAACCCCATAAAGCCAACAAAGAATGAAGCAACGGAAACCGTGCAGAAAATTGCCAGTTCCTTTAATGGAAGAAAACACTAACGGAAATGACGGAAATAAAAATGAAAGCCTAATAGCCAACAGATTGCCGACCGCGGTAGTCGAAACCACAGCTTCCGCCAAACGCGTGCAGTGGTCTGCCACTGCGATCGGGGAACGATGGTACAATGGTCATTCTACGAATTCGCCTTCTCAACCGGTTCAATCTACACTGGTACCCGAGAGACGGGATGCGGAGAAAATGGTCATGTTCATTCCCTTTCGTAGGTTTTAACGAGTGCTCTCTGTGAACATTTTGTTTACTTGCAGAAGTGGAGGGGTAGCAGAATTTATCCCGAGAAACGCCAGCGTCTGACCCGATAGAACAAAAAAAAAAGAGGTCAGTGATGACAATTTATTGCCTCCGACTAGGTTCTAAATAGAGTATAACAAATACGTGGAAGATAAAGTTCGCAAAGACCGTCTAAGATCTTGAAGACGACTCGCGCTTGGCAGTATCGTATAACAATAAAATAACAGCAATTATTAGACGTAAAAACTGTCGTGCTTCCCACCGACTAATTCTTTATTCATAAAACCTGTACATTGCCAGAGAATGCAGACGAGCTTAGAAAATAAATATGCCCGTAAGGACATATTCCGTCCGTACTTCATCAAGCTCCTAGATGGAGAAAAATATGGTACATATTTCCAGGCATCACACAATTGATATATTGAATTTCCCGAGCCATTGAAGATTCGGTTTGAAAGCGACTCGCCTGGGTAAGTGGCCTACTGCATGAAAAATTGGATGCAAGTTAAGATAGACATATTGGAGGCTTTCTAACCCAGATATAAACTTATATTCTTTGTAAATGTATCCTATCGTGCGTATTCTGATGTTGCTATAAAATGTCAAGCTTTAGCTTCAATTTTTCAGACGATTGAGAAGCATCTAAGTTTTCTTATGGTGTTCAGATATAGTGTTTTCTCTCAACCAAAATACTGGCAGTATCCAATAGACTGAGCGATTAATGAAAAATGAGCTCGCCAATGTGGAGTAATACCTCCCGCAAGGATAGAAAATTGTTGCTTTAAGACTCTCAACCAATGCTTGACTAAGAACATCGTGGGAGGCACTGTCAGTGAATTCAAGGAACATGATGGCATAAAAAATGAAGCCAGTATTTTTCAGTATATGCTGCTGGTCACGAAATGAGCGACAAATGTGACTGAAAGATTTCATATAAAGTCCCAATTTTATATAGAACCACTGTACAGCCCTATCGTACCATAGCATCTAAGACCTGCAATATTGTGAGCGCAACCAATAAATAAACACATGCGCTATGTTTATTCTTTTTTTTCGTCTGGTTGTATAAATTGGAAGCTTTCCAAAAAAGAAAGAAAAAGAACGTGTTCATTTTTTTCTCTCTGCTTTGTTTCTACGCCTAGAATGGTCTGTGGTTGCTGCGCTCTCGAGACGCCACAATACACCACGCGTACAAATGTTTAGTGGATGACAGACTAGGCGAGCGCTGTCTCGCGGCTCCAGGTCCTGACAACCGCATTGCAACACCAACCCAGTACTTCACGTTACAGCATAGTATAGTGTGTGAACTCCTTTATTCAGTCAACCGCGAGTTCTTATTTAACAAAATCCGTCTTCGTAAGACGTACGTACCCCCGTGGTGGCGTAGTGGAATTGGCATTGCCCTTTTAAGTCCGAGAAAGCGGGATCGATTCCCAGCCGCGTCGGCCGCATCTCGATTGGGGCGAAATGCAAAGACACCCGTGCAACGTGCATTGGGTACACGTTAATGAACCCCAGGTGGTCTAACTTAATCCGGAGTCCACCACTGCGGCGTGCCTCATAGTCATAACTTGCTTTAGGCACGTAAAACCTCAGAATGTGTATCTTCGTTAGAAGTTCGCTGCCTATCAGAAAAGTATTACCGCGGATATTTTAATTTTGTTAGGCAATCTGCAAGCTTTGTGATGAATTATATGCTCATGAGGCCCGAAGTGCTGTTTAGTGTCAAGTATTTCTTTCATGTTTATAAATGATCCTATTTTGGCTCTCAGAAAATCATAAAACCACATTTTTTAGTGTTTCGAACGTTGCAAAGACCGTATTGCACTCAGCACCCAAATAACAAATTCTACATATTGCTTTATTCGCCTCAAGCACTAAGGAATGTTTAAAACACATTATCCTTTACATAAGTACCCACAAATTCACTTATTTCTGCAATGAGCGCTGTAACAGGACTACGCGTTTCGGCTGAGCTCCTATTCGGCCATTTTGAAAGCTCCTGCTTTGGCGAGAAATAAGCGCACATGGATCATACCCTCCAGATGGGAGCACGACTTTAGCAATTTTCTGCAGAAAAAGGCACGTACTAGAAGCAGTTATACAGGATGTCAGAAACACCCCAACCTCCACCTTGTAGTACAATTAAACGTTTATGTTGCACTTCATATTAGTGCTTCTGTAATGTAACCGACGCCGAATCAAGGAACTGCATTCTACTACGTGATAAGGAATAACAGTCGATTTAATAAAAGATAAAGGAGATATCATGCTTGAAAAGCTTGCGGCCCTTTATACGCAATGCCTCACGACTTCAAATGTACCAGAAAGCTTTAAGAACGCCAACATTATACTCATTCATAAGAAGGAAGACGTTAAAGAATTGAATAATTATAGGCCCGTTAGCTTGCTTTCGCTATTGTATAAAATATTCACCAAGATAATTTCTAATAAAATCAGGGCAACAGTTGACTTAAGCCAACCAAGAGAACAGGCTGGCTTCAGGAAGGGATATTCTACGATGGATCATATCCATGTCATAAATCAGGTAATAGAGAAATCTGGGGAGTACAATCAACCTCTCTATAAGACTTTCATAGATTATGAAAAAGCATTTGATTCAGTATAGATACCAGCAGTCATCGAGGCATTGTGTAATCAAGGAGTACAGGAGGCATACGTGAATATCATGGCAAATATCTACAAAGATTGCACAGCAACCTTTGTTCTCCACAAGAAAAGTAGAAAGTTACCTATCAAGAAAAGGGTAAGGCAAGGAGACACAATCTCTCCAATGCTATTCACTGCATGCTTAGAAGAAGTATTCAAGCTCTTAGACTAGGAAGGCTTAGGAGTGAGGATCAATCGCGAATCAGCAACCTCCGATTTGCCGATGACATTGCCGTATTGAGCAATAACGGGGACGAATTACAGCAAATGATCGAGAAAGTGTAAGAGGGGGGTTGAAGGTTAATATGCATAAGACAAAAATAATGTTCAGTAGCCTTGCAAGGGAACCAGAATTCAGGATCGCCAGTCAGGCTCTACAGTCTGTAAAGGAGTACGTTTATCTAGGTCAATTACTCACAGGGGACCCTGATCAAATTTGCAGGAGGAAAAAATTGGGTTGGAGTGCATACGGCAGGCATGGCCAAATCATGAATGGGAGCTTACCGTTTTCATTGAAAAAAAAAGGTGCAGTATAAGTGCATTCTACCGGTGCTAACATATGGGGCATAAACTTGGAGGTCAACAAAGAAGCTCGAGAACAAGTTAAGGACCGTACAACGAGCGATGGAACGGGAAATGTTAGGCCTAACGTTAAGAGACAGGAAGAGAGCGGTGTGGATCAGAGAACAAACGGGGATAGCCGATATTATAGTTGACATTAAGCGGAAGAAATGGAGCTGGGTAGGTCATGTAATGCGTAGGATGGATAACCGGTGGACCATTAGAGTCACAGAATGGATACAAGAGAAGGGAAGCGCACTCGAGGACGGCAGAAAACTAGGTGGGGTGATGAAGTTGGGAAATTTGCAGGCTCTAGTTGGAATCATCTAGCGCAAGACAGGGGTAAGTGGAGATCACAGGGAGAGGCCTTCGTCCTGCAGTGGACATGAATAGGCTGCTGCTGCTGCTGCTGCTGCTGCTGATGATGATGATGATGATGATGATGATGATGATGATGATGATGGTGATGACGACGACGACGACGACGACGACGACGACGACGTGATAAGGTGCACAGGCGGAGCAAGTGGTCGTGCATTAGCACGCATCCTAGCTATCACTGCACTGCAAGTTGAGTTTGAGCCGGAATGTAGGTATAAAGCAAAATATAAACTCGCACACAGAGCATTACGCTACAAAGTGTTTATTGCTGTCAACGAAGTGCCAGACGAACAATTTGTTGTTAGGAGGATACCTTGTTATTATGATTATGTTTTGCTTAGGGGATGTCGGCGCCTTTATATCTAAGGATGGCACCGGTTTATGGCTAGGGCATAATGTTGGGTGCCAAGGTTTATCTAAGGATGGCACCGGATGGCACCGGTTTATGGCTAGGGCATAATGTTGGGTGCCAAGGTGCCGACGACCACGAGGCGCACGTGTTTGGACTTGACCTTCGCCAAGAACCTGTCCATCAATGTCACCGATCCCTTGGCTGTCTACCATAGCGACCACAAAGCAATACTACCTTCCATGAAAAAATAAACAATACCAAAACATTCATGTATCTCTGTGTTGTACATTTAGATGTGTTGTACATTTAGATCTATACAACTTCACTGATCATCCACCATTGCAGATTGGAATAGCTCATGAATTTTTTAAGAGAGCGCTGTTTTATGAATTCAAGGGCAAAAAGTAACTGGGACGCCCGTGCATTTCGTTGGACACTTCGAAAACTATCTCGAAACTGGTGTTGTCGTGAGAATTCGTTCTAAGTAGATATGCCTTGCGATCTCACGAGCTACAATTTGTAGATTGAAATATGTGCCATGAAGTAAATATTTAAGAAGCTACTTAGTGTAATTATGGTTTACTTCAAATAAGCATTTCGATTTTGCGTGGTAGTATTGGCCGCCTCATCGAGTAATTTAGCTCAATGTTTAGAATGGTGCTATCTGTCACGTGCAAATTTTAAAAATGTGGTGCATTAAAAAACAATCCGCCAGGTATAATGCCGTTCCTGCTGCAAAGTCGAGTCTCACAATCATGTCCATTATTTAAACCAATACTTTGGTTTTCATTCACTACGATCCACAGTGCTATTATTGTTCGTATTTAACGAGCGTGTGATTCTAACTACGTAAACTAGGTCGAAAGAGCTTCCTCCTTGTTGCTATGGCGATACTCGAGGAGAAGGCTCTCTCGCGGAAGATGGGATCCGGCTGCTGGATGAAAAAGAAAGTCAACAGCACCGAGAAGCCTAACTGCTGCGAGCCCTCTCAAGTTGCTGCTGATTAAAAGTACATCGTCACCATCTCCGTCCTTGCTTTCTGCATTCCCAGTCTACCTGCCTGCTTGGAACGACTTCCCATCGGAGAACAGAAGAGTCGCCCGATCCGTGCTGTTCGATTGCAATCCGTTTCTTCCATCCTAATTAAGATCCTTCCTGACTGTCCTCGTATATCCTCGTGTGCGCTTGTGTTTCTCTCAGCATGCGGTGGTCCGACGAGGACACGGCAGCGACCGAGAAACAAATTACGGTTAGCTTCGACGGTGCAGTATGGGGCGAGAGCTACGGCTTGGCCTTGGATCGGCTCCACTTAAACAGAAATAAATACGCTCCAGCAGAGCACTAAAGAAACAACCACGTGCTTTTAGCAAACAAAATGTGGCCAAATTGGGGGATCTTGTTCGCGGGAATCAGAGCGAGATATAACAACAACAACCCCCGCCGTATGCATGTGCAGTTTTTATTGCGGTATGGTTCCACTATATTACCTATGTTCTCGATTACTAGGCTTTACGATGCTTCGCATGCGTTCGCCCTCCGCTTTTAACTCGTTAATGTGACACCTTCTAGAAGTTTTCGCGAAAATAAGGAAACGCTACGTTGCAATCATTTCAAGTTAACAAAATTGCCTGCATCCATGTGCTCGTCAGTCGCAAGACGGACACGCGACAAAGCAGAATTGTGCTGTAAAGTTTCGTCGTTTATTTGGAGATCTTACCAAGATGCACTTTTATTTATTCTGGAAAGTGTCTGGAAAGTGCTTTCACGCTAAATTTCAAACTAGCAGTAATCCCTGTCAATAATGTTTTTTTTTTTTCATAATACCTTAAACACCCGACAAGAGACTGCTGAATGTGACACCCCATTTTGTGATGTTTTCGTGCACTTCAAGTGCCATATCTTTTACCAAAGATCGGTGCGGAAAACAACCATGGTATCGTAAAAAGACATTCATTGTTGCGGCTGTTTTCAACGGCGATTTCAAGTATGTATGCGCCCAAACTTTTTACCCAACTTTCCACCCTACTGACATGTTGTTTTACATCCCTCTTGCCATCTTTCGTCATTTTTTTCCTATTGTATAGGGGAAAAAACATTAGGACCTCCTGATACAGCTTGTTGTACAATGCGTGCTACATAAAAGTGTTTTTCCAATCGTGAAAGAAGCCCGCGAATACTCGCAAAATTGCCGCGTGACTGTCTGCTGGAATCACGTTGTGCATATTCGTGAGCTTCTTTCACTCTCGGAAAAATACTTTCATGTACCACGTACTGAGCAACAGAAATCTGTATCGGGAGGTCTTAATATGTTGCACTACAAGTCTCTCCCTGACACTTTTCATATAATTACAATATTTGAGAAGTTGAATAATAATAAGACTAATTATGTAATTAGGTGAAATGCACAGATAATCTGAGTATCTCCAAGTGACGGCAAACGACATTACATTGGTTCTCTCCAGCTACATGGCATTTGCATATTTGTAAATCTTGCTGCATGATGGTTGGCGCACCCTGCATTTGTTTTGGGTAGAAAAGATAGATTATTTGTACACCTTAACGATTTGTCGCTCTCAGAGTCCAGCTGGATCACCGGCCTTGGTGATAAGTCCATTTACACGCACTAACTGACGTGATGTAAGTGGGCCAAGAGCAGTGGCCATATTTTAGGGCGTATAACACTTGGGGTCGAGAGCTTCATCTGTCGCAGTTGTAGAGAAAGGAGATTGTGGTGTTCGAGAGAGTTACAAAAGAGTCGCAGTTTTGCCCGAAAGGCGAAGCATCGATTGCGATAGCGATTTAGTGGACAGCTATACAAAGTAAGGATGGTAGTTTTATCGGCCGTATAAACTTGTAAACATAGGCACACTAACTAAATTAACAATCATGGTATCAAGCGCACACACAAACAAACGTGAACGCATCTCCCTCAATTACCGCGGAAACTCGCCTCTGTTCTAATACAGAAACTATTATATCACCCGTGGACTTTAAACGGAACCTCACGGCGACGACGACGACAACGGCCGATATGCGCCTGGAGTGCCCATATAATTGCTATCGCAATAAAAACTGTCCGAAACGCTACTGTGAGGCATTCCCAATAAGTATGGTGTTGGCTAGGTTAATAAAGTCCATTCAGAAATATTGTAAGTTCATAGCTGCCCGAAGAATTGCGATGGAGTATTTGCATTTGCATTAGTAGAGTTTCTGGATCGCTCAAGAGTGTGCAAAAAAAGGTATTACATGTGTTTGGGGTACCTCTCATCTGGCGTTCTAATTTTTGATCTAATTTTTTTATTCGAAAATCAAATACATGCTTGTTTCCGTGTTTATATGTGTTTTCAGGTTTTTGTGGGTCTTGTATCTGTATTCGCTAGTGTTATGCTTGGAACGTAGCACTCTTCAAGGGCATCACCGGCACGTGCTCACTACAATCTGCATTTAGGAGCAGCATAGGCACATAACTTTGAAAATAAACTTTAGAATTGATATCACGGTATTTTGGTAAGCGTTGATTTAATCGTTTTTATTGTTTTTAGCACAAATAATATGCGAGAGAACGGCAGCAGTTGGCGCTACCTATACACAGGTGGTAAGAAGTTCTTAAATACAAATAATAATAAAAAATGTGAGTAGGGAAAGTGGGGGAGCACTTAGTGAGCACTTAGTGAGCAGACCTTGTGTAGAAGGTCCGTCGAGATTCTTAAAGAGTGCTTATTAGAACACCAGTGCTCGCAGGTAAGTAGAGCTGCAATGAACCTAGCGTAGAGAGAAGGTGGGCTCCACCGGAACGGCTGATGCTATTCTCGACGTACACTCAATAAAGCTTAGAATAAAGCTTTCTTTTAAAAAAATTTTAGGCAGCATGCTTTTTGTAGTTCTTCTCCTACTAGTACATGTAGTTCACACGGTGACGCCACCAACTAATCCCTGCTCACTACTCTACGCGACGGCGTTGCGCGTGCTCCCAAGAAACTACATTCTTTAAACAACCTCGTGTGGCGAATGGAAATCATTAGCGCAAAAGTGGGTTTAGTTCGGCTCGCTCTTAAATTAGAAAAAGACGGGCAGCTTATGCTCTGTTTTAGTAGTTCCGTACAGCAGAGCCAAGGCTACGTGATCATCGAGCGCATGTTCCTGTGAAGCGAGATGTAGTGCCAGTATTGGGACCCCGTTGCTTGTCTTAATGGCCTTCACAAGTGGTCCAGTCGGACCATGTTTGCTTGAAGGGTACTCTGCATGTTAGAGCTGCCATCCTTTAGGTGATTTTGGTTCGTTTTAGAGCGAAACCTCTACTACGCCGAGTCTCACAAGGTCATTCATCCCGTCGCAATGACGCTGAGACGCCGGAGAACGAGCCGCCGATCGCATCAATGCCGCCGAGCGCATGTGTGGCAGATAATCGCGCCCTGCGTATCTGCACGCAAAGCGAGAACACTGCGTCCGTAACTTATAAAATATTAATAACGAGTAAAATTGGAGGAGGCTTAAGCTTCGCCTTTAAGAGTAGAACTCGATAGCGTTATCGGGACCCGTTCGCATCGCATCATTCGCATACGGCAAGTAGGCTTCATTCACTGCAACACTGAACGTGGGAAAGTCAGCTTACAAAGACCAAGCTTACACCGATCCCCTTAAATTCGGCTTCAGTTTTAAACAGAAATGCATTGCTGGAAAGACGTTTTTCCAGGGGCAATATAAGTGGTCTTATATTAAAATGTGAAGGCGCTAGCACCTCTTTCTTTATTCTTTATTAATTGTTTGCTATTACCCCGACGCGCGCGCGCGTGTCCAAAACGAATTAGCAGGCGAAGTACCAATTTGACCTGCCTAGGATGCGAGCGCCATCTGGATATCATTTTTGCAAGTAAAGTACCCGAATGCGCGGCTGTAGGCCTGGTAGAAATGCCTGAAACGGGGTTTCTGTTTGAGTTTCCTCTTAGCAGAATTAGGTTTTCTCGTACATTCAAATTACAATCCGAAACCGATTGATAAACAATCCGACGGAGAATCTGACGCCGAATGGTAAAGTCCGGCTTTACCATTTTTCTGACGGATTTCACTGTGAGAAATTCAACTTTTGTTCACCAGAACCTTGCACCACGTGGAGGGCCTGCGCAGTCGGGGTGGTTGGGGTGGTTGGGGATGATATTCTCCCCGCCACCCTCCGACATCGTATGCCGACGCCGGTTGCCGACGCCGGTTGCCGACGCCGGATTTTCTGCGACACGGGCCCTTAACGCTGTCGCGTTAATTTCACTTGGACGAGATGAGTCACCAAATGACTGACGTAGTGTAGCACCACGTCGAGATAGATAGGTGAGGGGAACAGTCTTCCGGGATGCTCACGCGCTGCAGCGCACACCGCTAGCAGACGAGAGGGCGCGGAAAGACACATGTAAGATGCGTTCGCCATCTGGATTGGTCGAAGAGGCCTGTCGAAGCATGTAGGCCACATTGCTGCACGAAACTACTGAAACAGTGTATAGGTAAGGCGAAATGGAGATATCCCTGCGTTTCAAGGATCACCTTAACGTAATGCACTGCTGCCATCTCCTGTTTCGTTTTTATCGGCAAATGGCTTTAAGGTCGCATGCAACATACCTCCACGTTACAAAGCCTCCATGCCTTCCCGTGCAAAGGGATGCTAAATAATGCAGCCCAACATGCGTATGCGTGGGGCTAAGGAATAGAAAAAAACAAGTCATTCTATTTCCACGTGCTCCCTATTTGTTACTTGTCGCCTTCCATCTCCATTTATTATACATGGATACGCGCTGCGTTCGGGTCGTATGTGCTGATGGCTGTGGCGTCCAAGCTTGTTCCCTACAGGGTTTCCCGCTCATGACGTCCAATTTGATGGGGCGAAAAAACACTAATATATAATGCTCGAATAAAAGATGAAGAACCAGCGTAGATTTCATGCACCGTTTCCTCAAGAAAAAAAAATAAAACCAATTGCCTGTTCATATTAAAAAGCAAACGTTTCTTTTATAAGTAAACGAGGCTCTAACGACGTCGTCGACGCGATCGTCATCATAAATATGCAAGAAAACATCAGGAAATGCAGTTCGCCCCAGAGAACGTGGAGAACGTTGCATTCTGGCTCGTGCTCCAAACAAGTTCCTATCAGTACCGTTTTCTTTTTTTGTTTTAGAATTGACGACGTTTTTTTATGTGTGCCGAAGCCTGTAGGTCAGTCGAGCCTGATATTTAGATGTAGCGTGCTGTTTTCTTGGAAGCGAAACCGACGTCGAGCTCTCTTGTCGTGTATTCTTCTGGGCTTGGCATATTCATCAACATTTGTCGGTCCTTATTATAATCAATCTGCACTGATTATAATCAATCAGCGATGCACTTACCTAAAGAAATTTATATTAAAACACATTAACCTTTCACAAGACCGAAGTAAGCATGCCAACGAAACTCCACGGTAGTTGCGTATTCTGTTTAGAGCTAATGGTTCCGTAATGTGGTCACAGTTTCCATGCGTGGTTCATATATCAATCTTTTGATTTTACGTGAGCCCGATCTGAGAATGCATCGCTGCAAACGTGCTTCGATGTGACAACGTGCTGTGGCAGAGTAAACGTCATCGCTTTTTATTGACAAGATAAACAGGAGACAGCGGCTCCCGATTTCGACGCCTGCTACACGTCTCATAATAAGGAAGTGTTTTACACATACATATAAACATACGTTTTACACATAAACACATATGTTTACACATATGAATGACACAAACTGGTGTCATTCTGGAAATTGATTCCAAGTGTCTACGCCTGACAAGCTCACCGGCTACAATTCGTAAATTGCAATATGTGTCGTAATGATTTTGACAAAGAAGCTGAACACGCCGTGGTTGCTCAGTGGCTATGGTGTTGGGCTGCGGAGCACGAGGTCACGGGATCGAATCCCGGCCACGGCGGCCGCATTTCGATGGGGGCGAAATGCGAAAATACCCGTGTACTTAGATTTAAGTGCGCGTTAAGGAACTCCAGGTGGTCAGAATTTCCGGAGTCCCCTACTAAGGCGTGCCTCATAATCAGATTGTGGTTTTCGCACATAAAACCCCATATTAAAGCGAAGACGTTAATTAGTGAATTTTTGTTATTAGTTGAAAATGTGTTTCGATTTCTCGTCCAAATAATGTCCGCCTCGTCGAATAACCCAGCTCAATGATAAGAATTATGCTACCTGCCACGGACGATTTCTAATTCCGGAAAACCTAAAAATGAACACCCTGTATAACATACTGAATATACAGGGTGTTTCACCGAACACTTTGAACATTTTTTTAAAGGTTGCCTGTGGCAGATAGCACAATTCTAGGCAATGAGCTGGTCTGGTCTACTCGAAGTGGCGGACATTACTTCCACGAGAAATTGAAATGCATAATCGAATAATTAACAGAAATTCACTAATTTGGTTTTTAACTAATTACCTGATGGCCCATATTGCAATTTACAAATTGTAGCCGTGGAGTTCGAAAGGCAGATCCACTTGGAATGAATTCTCAGGATAACACCAGTTTCGAGATATTAATTCCCAAACTTTGCGGAGAAATGCATGGGCTTCCCAGTTACTTTTGTGCTTGAATGCATAAAACGATGTTTTGTTAGAAAGTAACTGGAACGCCAATGCATTTCTCCGCAAAGTTCGGGAATTATTATTTCGAAATTGGTGCCATCCAGAGAATTCGTTCCAAGTGGATCCGCCTTGCGAGCTCCACGGCTACAATTTGTAAATGCAACATGGACCATCAGGTAATTAGCTAAAAACCTAATTAGTGAGTTTTTTGTTAATTAGTCAATAATGCATTTAAATTTTGTGTCCAAGTAATCTCCGCCTCCTCGAGTAGGCCAGCTCATGAACTAGAATTGTGCTATCTGCCACAGGCAACCTTTAAAAATTTTTGAAGGTGTTCGGTGTAACACCCGGTATATATTACTATATGATCACGCTCTCACGTGATAAAATGAAACGCAGGTAACGCAAGGACAACGCCCCCAGCAGTAAAACAAAGCCAAATTAATCTCTTTATTGTTCCAAAGGAAAACGTGGACTATATATACGAGACACCATACACTCTAAAAAAAAAAGGAGTGACCCTTGCTCCTTTAAAGGAGGAACGGCGATGTCCCCTATGTTCGTCTTTAAATGGAGGAACTTTCCTCCCTCATGGCTGGGAGCAACTGTTACTCCCTTTCCAAAACCAACATGGCCGACTCCAGGCAAGTGAAGCCAGCAACACTATAGGCTTAAGAAGTAGGATTGAAGCTACTAGGGGCGCCAATACAAGGCTTCGAGATTCGCACGCACTGAGCAATGGTCTCGGAGGCTACATGCAATAAAGGATTTAAAAAAATTGTATGTACAAAAAGATTTTTCCCACACGCGAAACATGTGTGAACGTATTTATTATAATAATATGACACACATTTCTTATATAACATTCTATTAATTCTCAGACATTATAATATACACTTAATTAATTACACTTAATTAATAGAGCTTACACTGGTCATTCACCTAGAGCAGTATTCAAATGTACACATACGCATTCAATTCATAGAGCACTTGACAATCAACAACACACGCACATAGTCACACTGTCCGGTTTATATAATACACATGGTTACATTAACAAGCATACATAGACATTTTTTTACACACACGTAATCAAACAGATTCATTGACACAACAATTCATAGAGCACTGACAGAACCAACTCGCACACATTCGCATATAATGACACGGTTCACCTTTCTTTTGTTTTGTTTTTTTACATGCTTTGCCTACCTGCGTACCATCTTATATAGTCACGAAATGCGACCCCCCAATTGTGCCGGGATGCAAATCAGTTTTATGCGAAGTTAAACAATTGCTGGTAAGACAAAGCTAAACGTATTAGGTGGTATTACAGGTGCACGCAATGCACAGAGACCTTTTAATATAAAGATGCAGAATTTTGAACGGTTTAATTACAGGGTTTTAACGTAGTCCCGTGGCTACATCGTTGTGACGCTAGCCACCCTACCGCTGGGCTCGAGGACGTGACGGCCGCTTTTAGGCAGAAAGTAAAAACGCTCGTACAGTGCATTGAATGCACGTTTAAAGACCTCGAAAATACATTACAGAATTAACCGTTTTGTCTCGCAACATAGTTGGGCGCAACACGGTTAGTTAATCATGTATCACGGAGGCCACCACAGCCTCACTAGTGTGCAGGTGGCGCCGTTGTCATTCCTACGTCTACAACGTGCTTGTTGGATGTGCGAGCGTTTGATCGTGTGTTTTTGTGTTTGCGGTAATGAAATGTGACGTAGTTAGCTTCAATAATAGTGCGAGAAGATAGCTTGTGTCTTGCTGCAAACTCGCCTTATGCGTGGCGCGCCAGGCAAATGTGGACCAACGATTTTCGTGCCGGGTAGTGCGTTGCCTTCGTGTCATGGTTGTGGAAAGTTGGGTGCATGGCGCAAAGAAAGCATGCGAATTATTAGCGTGCCTGAGCTCGTCCACTACGCAGCGGCATGTATGCTGCGACAGCGTCTCGTTTATTTTTAGAAAAATAGAGGAGGCGCTGGCTGGGACTAACATCGTCGATGCAGCACCGGCAACTTGGAGAGCGCTTTTAGACCGCGTCGTACCGTTTGAAAGGTAAGTAATCGTGCTTGCTAACTACACGCGTATTGTGCGTGCTCCCCATGTGTGCACAGAATGCGTGAACGTAGGAAATGGTACTCCCACGACAACAGTAATACCTGTGCTGATGCTTGCTGAGCGCCGGTTGGCAGAATTCAGTTATGCGAGTTTATTGCCTCAATGCGAAATTGAAAATCTTGATAAGCGTCTTCTTCCGATGAGAAATATTACGTTCGGAAATAATCATGATCATCATGTGCACCTGTGCTTTTCTGCTGAAGTTGCATAATAGCGACCCATTTGCTTCACCGATTCTTACTGCAATCCCGTTTCCTCGCTTATAAATGCTTCGACGTCATAAATAATCTGCTTATGAGGTTTTCGGTTTACGAGCAGTTTATGAGAAAAAAATCACAGCTTGCTACTAGTACAGCTTACTTTTTAAGACAAGGTTTGTTGACATAACTTATACGCAACTAAACATGACAGGAAAGTTGCTTATGAAAGAAAAAAGAAATGAATTGTTGTGTAAAGAAACATTTGTTTGTGATGTGCTGCTCCTGCGTGTGTTGAAAATTTTACTGAGATGAAGGGGCCCTATTATCATGTGCACTGTTGCCACCCTGCACTAGTGCAAACATTGTTTTCATGACTATTTTTAGGTGCTCCTCGCATGTTTTCACCATGTGACAGCTTTAATGGGCTACTGCTATAAGTTAACACAACTTATTTTATAGTGGCGAGGCTGTGACCACATAACGGAGGGGACTCCTTGGCTATGACTGCCGTGGTGCAACGTGTAATCTGCATGGTCGAGTCAGGTATGTATGAAGTGTACGTGTTCCAAATAGGATCTCGGTATCATTCATCGATAAGTTAGTTGACATATTACTCAACTCAGCTTACTAAATTGACTAAATATTTATGCAACTTGCTGCTTATTTGTGTTCATAGCTGTTTTGCGCACATTATCATGTTCTATAAGAAAACTAGACCCAACATGTTGTGATGAGTATTTTTTCTTTCAACAATCACTTGGCTGCGATTAACATTACATTTTTGCTAAGTACACGGTGTGTTCATTACTTTTTATTTTGGTTTCATTGTTCTGAAACAGCATACTGGCCTTTCGAGTGAAATGTGATGATTAACGTGTTCTCCTGGATGCATGTTGAGGCACCAGCCGGCCAGTCTGCCCCATGTACATTCGACCAAATATACAGATGATCAAAGGAATAGACCACACTAGCACTGACGGACACAAGACAAATTTGGTGGTATCTCTAACTAAGCAAGCCTCGCTTGCCTGGGTGCCTTTCTCACTTCACCTGTGGGCTGCTATGCACAACAGTCCACAAGTGAATTCAGAAAGGGGAGCAGGCAAGCGAGGTTTGCTTGGTTAAGGATACCACCAAATTTGTCTAGTGTGCGTGGCAGTGTGCTGTATTCCTTTCAGAGGTGGTCAAATGTATACAGGACAGACTGACTGTTATCTAAATACGTGCCAAATAAATCATCACATTTCACTCGAAAGGCCAGTATGCTCGCTCAACATGGCCGTGCATTGTCATGATAGGGCTTCAGGTCGGATTAAGATTGTTCATCTGTTTTCACAAACGGGGAAAGAGTGCCAAGAGAAATCAGTGAGCCATGCCACATAAATGATACGTGTAAGCCAGCCCCGTTATCAATGCATGAAAAAGCAACCTTTCTTGATGACAAGCGAACAAAATTAGTCTGTGCTTATCCACCTTTTTTAATGCAAATACTGTTTATCGTGATTTTATGCCTTTGTATTACAACTTCTGCCTTGCCTCTGATAGGACTTGCGCAAGATATAAGCACACATCCAGTTTTATTGTTATTTTGAATCCTTCCATCAAAATAAAAAGTCCCTTTTTAACAGCATTCATGTTGTACTGTTTCCCTTGCCTCTCTGTAAATTATGTCATCAAAAGTTACGTGAACTGACCGGCAAACTCATAAGGATACTACAAATTGCACATAGCCAACACAGCTGGTTCTCAGAAAATGCACAAATATGGTGATAGGTATCTGTTGGCATACTGTAGCAATAGTAGGTGCAAGCTAGCTTACACATTGTTGCAATACTTCAGTTGTCACATGGCTACAATGCTTAAGACACCACAGCAGTAAGTTCACAACAAAAACAGGCAGGCACATCAATCATAAATTTGACTTCAGCAGTCACAACATACGCTCTTTCGTGTAGCTAAAACACTAGCTAATATGTAGAAAGTATATGCAGAAGTATACTTAGCATAGGTACTTGCCTACCCAACTTAACACTATAAGAGTTGCAGTGCATATGGTGCTTGTTCTAGACACCGGTATTTTTGTCAAAAATACTTTTACAATTACATATAGCACTTTGAATTCATCCACCCAGTAATAGAAGTCTTACCGATAGCATTATAATTTGGACTTGCTGGTTAACATTTTCTACTTGAACAGCGCCAAGTAGAATGAATAATTTTAAAGGACTGCCCACTGTGCTGATGAAACACAGGATGAAACAGAACACATGGAAAGGAACCCAAAGTATTAGAAATAATTCTTGAGAGCTGTAGAATTAAGCCTTGGCTGGTTGATTATCACTATTAAAATTACACTAGTGTCAATCAGAATGTTCTGTGTGGTCATGTTGAAATCAAATGCATTTGATGAGCAACATTGCAATAACCAGCAAATGCCATAAGAGCAAGCAGACATTTAAGCACTATGTGCGAAGTAGTGTGTTCCTTTAATGAGACAGTATCAATACACTGAACTATTTACCAGCTAAGTCTGCGGTCTATACTGTATTGACGTAAAGTGAAAAACAATGTAACTGGACAGACTCGCAACTCCTACAATGCCTACTTGCATGTATCGGAATAGCTTGTCATGAATATAAAATAAAATAGCAAGCTTAGTACAAAACACCTCACTGGTGTAGTAGCTACGCACAGTCAATACTGGCCTTCATGTATCATTTCAAGAAGTTCCAAGCTTGTCGAATGTACATTTGCCAGTGGCATTTATTCTGGGAACAAGACAAATAATTGTAAATGTTAAACAATGCTAAGCACGCCGTGTGCTTAGACCTGTGACAAATTTGGCCCACTACACTTTGAATTCTTACATACGCAGATACTGCACGAGCATGTAGCATAAACAGATGAAAATCGGAAATAAAGCTACAGCATGAAAAAACAGTTTCAGAACAGTGAAACCAAAATAAAAAGTAATGAACACACTGTGTACTTAGCAAAAATGAAATGTTAATAGCAGCCAAGCGATTGTTGAAAAAAAATACTCATCACAACATGTTGGGTCTAGTTTTCTTATAGAACGTGATAATGTGTGCAAAACAGCTATAAACACAAATAAGCAGCAAGTTGCATAAATATTTAGTCAATTTAGTAAGCTGTGTTGAGTAATACGTCGACTAACTTATCAACGAATGATACTGAGATCCTACTATTTGGAACACATACACTTCATATATACCTGACTCGACCATCCAGATTACACGTTGCACCATGGCGACCATAGCCAAGGAGTCCCCTCTGTTATGTGTTGACTTATAGCAGTAGCCCATTAAAGCTGTCACATGGTGAATACATGCGAGGAGCACCTAAAAATAGTCACGAAAACAATGTTTGCGCTAGTGCAGGGTGGCAACAGTGCACATGATAATAGGGCCCCTTCATCTCAGTAAAATTTTCAACACACGCAGGAGCAGCACATCACAAACAAATGTTTCTTTACATAACAATTCATTTCTTTTTTCTTTCATAAGCAACTTTCCCGTCATGTTTACTTGCATATAAGTTATGTCAATACGCCTTGTCTTAAAAAGTGAGCTGTACTAGTAGCAAGCTGTGATTTTTTTCTCATAAACTGCTCGTAAACCGAAAACCTCATAAGCAGATTATTTACGACGTCGAAGCATTTATAAGCGAGGAAACGGGATTGCAGTAAGAATCGGTGAAAGCAGCACATGGGTCACTATTATGCAACTTCAGCAGAAAAGGGGGAGCTCACGCACAGGCGCACATGATCACAATTATTTCCGAACGTAATATTTCTCATCGGAAGAAGACGCTTATCAAGATTTTCAATGTTGCATTGAGGCAACAAACTTGCATAACTAAATTCTGCCAACCGGCACCCGGCAAGCATCAGCACAGGTATTACTGTTGTCGTGGGAGTACCATTTCCTACGCTCACGCACTCTGTGCACACACGAGGAGCACGCACAATGCGAGTGTAGTTAGCAAGCACGATTACTTACCTTTCGAATGGTACGACCCAGTTGAAAAGCGCTCTCCTAGTTGCCGGTGCTGCGTCGACGATGTCACTCCCAGCCAGCGCCTCCTCTATTTTTCTAAAAATAAAGCAGGCACTGTCCCAGCATACATGCGTATAGATGTTGAGACAATAAGAACCATTGAACAATCTATATCGTACATTATAGTTTAGCATAGAAAGAAATTCTATAATGTATTTTCGAGGTTCTTAAACGTGCATCCAATGCACTATACAAGCGTTTTTACTTTCCGCTTAAATGCGGCCGTCACGTCCTCAGTGCCTGAAGGCGAGAAGCGAAATATCACTGAAGTGGAACGTTTCAGAAGACGTCCTCAGTTGTTAGCCGTATTTCTGCGTATTATGTGGAGTAGAGAATTGCGCGGCATCATTTCGCCGTTACTTCGCCTACAAGAAGCACGTGTATCGCTTTCACACAAAGGCCGCTGGCATTAGCGCCGATGAGCATACACCTGACTTTGGCTGTGGTGAAGCAACTGGAGAAAATGCATCGTTACTGATGCCTCAACTTCATCAGATACAAACAGTGATGACACTGCTTCGAACTTTGACTTCATTGCGACAATCAGGGAAGCAGATAGCTATGTTCTACATCAGAATCATGGAAGAGTTGCAGCTACCGTTGAGTACCACAGATGAAATTTTCACCCTTGTGAAAGCCCTCATTCATGATGTCATAGAAGGGATGTTCAAAAAAACTGCAAAGCTCCTAGAGGAAAAAATGTGGCACCGTGCACAATAGAAAACCTGGCATGCCAACTGAATGCTGCGGACATTGTTGTCAATATATTTTCCGACTTGACAAGTACTCGCATGAGAAAAAAATACATTTCGGAGCACTTTATTTACACTGAAGCTACTCAGATGCCATTGCAGACTGGCAGTTACAAAGACTTTACATGTTATATTTCTATCTCTAAACTGTTAACAAATTTCCTGAAATGCGAGGACTTGCTAGAATGCATTTCACAGTCCGTGTCAAAATCGCAAGATGTGCTCTATGACTTTGCTGATGGCAATGCATTCAGTCAGTACCGTCAGCTTGCACAGGATGCCATTCATGGCACTATATTTCTGCTTTTGTACACTGATGAGCTGGAGCTTTTAAACCCTCTTGGTGGTGCTGCTGGACGGCACAAAATTTTACCAGTTAACTTTTCTATTTTGAATCTGCATCCTCGGCATCGGTCAAAACTCAGTGCCATTCACTTGCTTCTAGTTGTGGAGTACCGTGTCATGCTACGACATGGCCTGGCCTAAGTGCTACTGCACTCGTGCAGGACCTAAATTTAATATAAAAGAATGGGGGCGGGGGGGGGGGGCACTGGCAGTCTGCACTTTAATGTTGTGACTGTGGCATTCTCGGGAGATAACCTCTCAATGCACCTCTTGGCAGGTCTCCAGTGATGCTTTAGCAGCGGCACAGTCTGCCATTACTGCTTAGCTCAGCACAGACAATTGCGGATGCTGCATAATTTGGATGACTGTATTGAGAGGACAAGTGCAGCACACAAGAGCCACCTTAAAGCATTCACACTTGACCCAGCTATAAATGGGCTCTTGTACGGCATTACAATTGTATCGCCATTGCAAGGCCTTGAAGGGTTTGATGTCACTGAACAATTACCTCCTGATGCCATGCATGACATACTTGAAGGGGGTATTGACTGTGTTCTTCCCCACGTTTTGGAAGGTTTAGTTGCTAACGGAGTGATCCGCAAGCAGGACCTTGGAAAAACATTGTCCTTCAAGTATGGCTTTCATGACAAAAAGGCCATACCTCCTGCCATTAGGGACGCATTTCGTAGTGGCAAAGCCAGCCTTAGGGCATCAGCAAGCCAAAAATGGTGCCTCTTTCGGCTGCTTCCCCAAATATATGCAGAGTACATTCCTGAAGGCAACCCTCATTGCATGGTGTACTTGGCATTCAGGCATCCCAAAGCCACTGAGAAACCAGCACTCTTCAAAGTTCACTTTCATGTAGGCACAAAAAGGCACTTAAAGCGGATCCTAACGGCATATACTTCTGTTGGCATTTATATGTCACAGGCACCTTCCCTTCAGGATGCTCAATGGCTGGCTTTCGCATCGTTTCTGCACATTGAAAAAATGGCTATTTCGCCCCTGTTTTGTTTATTTGTCAAGGTATAACTTCTGAACAATGCTTTGATGCACACATGCCGAAACCCATCTTTTCTTATGGCTGCTGGTGACATTGAACCCGGGTTGATGAGGTGGAACGCATAGAAATGCATGTGGTGCGCTGTTGAAGGCTGTGGTTTGTCATGGCCCCTTTAGGTGCCGCATGCTTTCTATTTATGTGCCATATTGCCTGCATCTTCGAGTGTTACAGATGGATAATAGTCGCCACGGTCGATTTTATTTGTAAGGCAAGTTACAATAAAGAATTGCTATGTATTGATTTGCAGACATCAACTGTGCCACTGTATGTATTACTAGTTGGCTTTGCATACAATGTTGTAGAAGTGTACTTTTTTGTTTTTTTGCTTCTGGAATGAACCATAATGTATTTGATCAGACTATTGTGATGCCTTATTGAAACTGTGGCAGACACCTGCTTATTTCTTCCACAGAGCCTTAAAACAGTTTCTTGCTCAGGTAGTGTGCTTTTGTTCATCATAGTATATTTGTTTTTACTTTTGTTATATGTTAATTACATTACTTTCGTTTTTAATCATTGTAGTGCGATTCTTTAAAAATCATTGGATGGCAGTACTTTTGAATTGTGCAGATTTATTATGTTATTAGCTAGTAAAAGGTGACAGACTCTTAAATGGCAATTTGGGCTTGTTGATAATTTATTACAAGCAGTAGATGTATAACACAACTATGTATAGGCTTTTAAGGACTGGCACGGCAAAGTAAGGCTGATAATTATGTGGACTAGTGGGAAAGGGGGATTTCATGAAGGAGTAGCTAAAAACTAATTCAAGACAACAACGATTTGAAAGCATTTTTGATGCATAACACCTAATGCTCGTGATATCTGAACATGCAACATCTCACTTGTAAAGCTTGCCAGTTTGGCTGACAACACGTTAAGTTTGCTTTCGTTTGAAAGCAATTTTAAATTAAGATAGTGACGGAGGCAAGAGTAAATAAATGCACACTTTATTACAGCATGGCAAGATTGCTTTATTATCACACACCTTTGCCAGCAATTTCGGTAATTTTTAAGCAGTCAAGATTGGTGGCATTCAACAACATTGATGGAAATTCATGAAACAATTAATTATTGCAAGACATCACAACAAAGCAGCAAACACAACAAAATCGGCAATTGTGTTATTTATGGTTGGCTCTGGCGTCTGTATTTTTTTTTTCAGAAGCCATGCAGGTTATAGAAGCAATTAAGTGGCGTCTTTTGATGTGCTGAACTTCCACTTCGATGATGTACATATGAAGGTCCAGTGCTTGTTCCAGTTAGCCATGTATTCTAAAAGGAATAAAAAATTGAATTGTGAAAATGTCATTCTCAAATGCAGTAACGCATGACACTGAAAAAAGTGGACAAAGTTTTTTTCAAACCGAATATGATGTAGCATGGTGCATGAAAAACAAATCAGATCACTTGGCCTTCTTCGTTTTGAACCACGTAAACAACATAGTTAAATAGCTGTAGAATAATTTGTTACAATTTGCATAAAAACTTGACAAGAGACTACAGTTGCTTTCAAATTCCGCCCCCACCGCAATCTGCCACAGGAACCGGAGTCGAAGCCGCGACCATAAGGAAATAAAGCACCATAGCCACTGCGGCCATAAATTTCAGATACTATCGGTCACTTTCTGCACCGCTTTCATTACACGTACGCGTTTCCACATATTTGTTTTTTGTTAACGCAACTTAATTGGCACTTTCGCACTAATAATAATCGCACCACAGCCGCATGTACCGCGAGAATAAAGAAAAGAAATATCCTTAAGCATTATCCCCTACATGAGCAAGAAGATCTAGAGTACCAATACATTTTAAGGTCTTGCTTGCATCTCGCTGCAGTAAATACTAACAGGACTGCGTCTAAATTGTATAGCCTATTGCTGAGAGCAATTCGTATGCGCATACCAATGATCGAGAATAAAATAACTTGCCTGTTTTCGATCAACCTTCCTCCACCGACGTTCATGATATCGCATGCGCATCGTTGCGCGATGAAGTATCCATGCAGCACATTGAAGGCACTCAAACACAGTCAGTGGGTGAAGTGATCGCCTATGGTGCTCGTAGAGATGGAACCGATCGGTCGCAGCCGATGAAATCGCAATGCGCTACACGGGATCACGGCGCAACTCATTTTCAGGTCCCGGGGTGCTCGCGCTAAGGGAGGAAAGTTCCTCCATTTACGATTGCCGCAAGAGGGCGCAGCGCGTGAACCTTGCTCGAAGGAGGAACTCGCTGGCCTGAAGGAGGAACAGAGCCCGTTGCTCCATTCTCACTCCCTTTTTTTTTAGAGTGTACCAGAGGGGGCTTCTGATTAAGCTGGACCACATGTGCTTTCTTTAACCTGCTTCTCAAATTAAGCGCACGAGTGCGTTTGTGTTCCACATGAATATTTGTTTATTTCTGGTGAGCAGCCTATGAATATTTGTTTTTGCGTATTTGTGTATATGGGTGCGTATGTGAACTTTAAAACTCATGTTTTTTTTTACATTGTTTTAGGCACATCTATGAAGTCCGAGAAGTTGAGCAGTCGGCAACATCCGGGCCATCTAGAAGCACGAACATCTACTTTAACAGAGATAATAAATTTATGCAGATACACCGCACATGATGGAACTTAAGTGAAGCGGTGTAGTAAGGCGCTTTAACGCTACATGTGATCCGTACAATTCCTTTTACTGTTTTCCGTAACAATGTGCTCTCTCATGCAATCTTTGTCATGCAATGGTAATGTTCATGCATTGCACAGTACAGAAGCTAAGCCATGAAAATAAAATATTTGTTATGGCGTGCGCCTCCCATTTTCGGCAAGACAGCTCCAGTTGCAGCCACAGTATGCAAATTCTGGGAGGGTTCGCAAAAAAAAAAACTCAGGATGCAGTGCTCTGGAAACTTGCCGTGCTCGGCCGTACCCCCGTAAAACAGGCGTTTCCATTACAGTATACCGCATCTTTCATTGATGAATCGAAGAGTACGTTCAAAGCTTTTTTTTTTCTTGGAACCTTGGCATTTTCTTGGAACATTGACATTGCTCACACATGGTCAAGTGCATCGCTCGTAGACTCGTCACTAAGAACTTGTGGTCTTTCTTAAAATAAAACATAAATATACTCAAAGGGTGCATCCATCACCAGTAAGTTCCTTTTCTAGCACCACAAAATAAAGAATAATACAAAGTGAATTATGGTTGGAACAGGAATTGAGCTTTGGCAGGTCGTCCGCTTATTTTATTATTTTTTTTTTACCATCGCCACAGTGCCTGCTCTTGCAGCGGAAGCGTTTCAAGCAGAGCAGACGAGATTATTTCCCGTACTTTGGCAGTCGAGGCGGCCACTTGAAATGAGGAAGACGTTTATTTTGAACTGTCTTTTTCGCTGATGCTCGGTGGAATATTGCTTCCATTGGTGTCGTGAACAGGCTGTTAATAAGAATGGGTCGGCGCGCTTCGCGGTGTAGTTTCTTAGTCGCAAGATATTGAAAGCAATCTCAGTCAGCGATTTTGGAGCTGCCCCGGAACTCCCATAATTTACGGGGTTTTTTTTATGTATGAGGGTTTCCAGTGTCATTTAAATTCGGTTTTGAACTGCCTTTCTTAGTTGATGTTGATTTTATTGGAGATGAAAAACGAGTGACGGTGCTTTGGAGAGACTATACTGAGGAGCTTTTAGGCGGGGAATGCTGGCGCTCATTTCAAATTCAATTTTTATAAACGCTAGAGAAAGAGAATAAACATGTTGCTTTGGAGAGGCGTCCTCATTCCAGAATGTCTTGAGCTCGGGCGGTGTCCTGGGCCCTCGCTGTCAGCCGTTGCTGACCCTCGAGGTCGGAGCCGACGAACGCTCTCTCCCAAAGCTCGTTGATGTGATAAGGGTTGAGATATTTCAGTTGTGCCTGTATGCAACCCCCTACTATATACCTAAGGGACCCGGGTTCTCCGCAGAAGTGGCATTGCGGAGAGAATTGGGCTATGAGCTGATTTCTGGTTATGCGGGGGTATTGACTTGTACAGCTTGGAGGAATCTCTCCCATTTTCTAGATACTGACTTGTGTTGGGGAGGGGCTGTTCTGTGGGTTAGCTTGTAGTGATATGTGGTGTCTTGGTACCAGGCTAGCGGGTGCATGTGCTCGGACTCGGATTCTTGGGCGTCGGCTCGGTGGCTCCATTCTCGTACCACGAGGTCGGCGATCTCGCTGCCAGCAATGCCGTAGTGAGCTGGCGCCCAGAGAATTATGACTGGTCTCGCTGGCGGCTTTTTATTGATCATTCTAAGCGTGTTGGTATGAGTTCTACCGCTACCGAAGCTGCCATATGCCTGTTTTGAGAGTCGGTTACTATAGCTTCAACCTCTGTTTGGGAGAGCACGAGGGCTATGGCTGCTTCCTCGGCTTGGAGGGGATTGTTTCGGAGGAATGAAATGCTATTCCGATGTTCTTCGTTCACGATTATGATGGCTGTTATGGGTGCTCGCCCTGGTTAAGACGCCGCATCAGTGTAGGCTGTAGAGGGTTAACATAGGCAGTGATTGTTCACTGCGCCTGGTGCACTGAGGGCATGTTGCGGGGTAGGGAAGGTATGGTGATGTTGCTCTGGATAGGATGGGGTAATCTTACAGCCTCAAACGGTGGGTGGCTGAGCGGGGCAGAGAGCCACAGGCGTGAGAGGAAGGGCCCCCCTGTTTTCGTGACCGCCAACCTTGTTCGCTGGCTGGATAGGTATGCTCCTCGGCCGCATTGTGCACTAGAAGCCGGAAGAGGCGTTCTGTGGACGCACTTATCGGCAGACCCATCGCCTACTTATATATGCCTTGTTGATCATTGTGTAGATTTTCTTGAGTTCCGTCGCGTT
>NC_051160.1:66570632-66784233 GCF_013339745.2 Dermacentor silvarum | reverse complement strand
CCTGGTGCTACTGCGACACTTTCCCCTCCTCAGGGCCGCCTGCAGCTCGTGGACCGGCAATGGGTCCTGGCAGATGGCAGCCATCTGGCTGGCCGCCCACTCAGAATGGAGCTCCAGCAGGCAGGTAGGCGGGCTGGCTGGGGGACGGCGACAACGAGGGTGACATGGCTTCGCGGCGATGCACTCTCCCCTCACGCAACACCTCACGTGCTACGGCGGCAGCTAACGTACCATTTCGAGCGCTCTGTTCCGTCGAGGCGCACTCGTGCCCGGAGTGCTGGCTCAATTGGTACTATAGCTTTGTAGGGGCCGGATGCGGCAAGGAAATCTGACAATTGTCTACTAAAGCCTAAGCATTCTTTGCCAATGCGCAGAATTTCTGTACTTTTTGTTTGGGAGTATGGCGCCAGCGTCCCTCCATACAGAGGCAGCGGTGGACTCCTCACTTAAGTGTGGCGCTCGCGTCGTAGTGGCATGGAAAGAGACACTTAAGTAGCGGCACGGAGAGTGGCGTAAAAGAACGACTTGCGTCGTAGCACGTTTCCAGCGCGTCACAGCTGTGACGTTGGCGAGTTTGGAAATGAAGCAGCTTGCCTAGTGGCAGTGGTTCAAACGTTACAAATGATGTTCTCGCCGTTCAGTGCAACCCAAAAGGACCAACGCCTCCTGCTGGAACAACAGTGATTCGATTGCGAGGTGCAATTGACCACTTTCCTTGCAAAGGCGATAGACGCGTTAAACGTCAAGGGCTGACAGGCTGTGCTACTGAGCCAATGCACCCACTACTTGCATTACACGTGTACCGCGACACCAACAACACTTCTGTATTAAGAGTGAGATGGCAGCCGGTCTCGTGATTCCACATGTTCATACGTGAACACTGAATATGTTACGGGGCCAGGAACGAAGAAGTCAACTTAATTTATTCTAGTGCACTGCTTCAACGCAAGCAATGTATTCACATTCATGAAGTCTACATAACCAAAACACGGAGGTTACCGTACTTAATTAGCCTCTCAAAGAATCTACATTCTTTCAACACATAACGTCACTACATTGAGAAATAACACAAATGGCTACATGAATGAAGCTTGATGTCCATCGATTCTCACAGCGCATCAGATTCGCATGATTTTCTATTACCATTGTGCACCACTTAAAGCAGACTTATAACTTGAAGATTTAGTGTCGGGAAGTCACAACATCAAACACTGCTTTCCCTGGATCCCTGGGTGGCGTTTTTTTAGTGTTATGAAACACAAGAAATTCTTGCGCTTTACGTACCCGATTCCTTGCTAAAAAATAGGAAGTCCGGAAGAATTACTACGGCCAGAATATTTACATTGTACAACTTTGCATGTGTATGTATAAATTTTCCGTCTGGAAATAATGGTCTCGTTTCGTTTTACGTGTTATTCCTCACTCACTCACTCACTCACTCACTCACTCACTCACTCACTCACTCACTCACTCACTCACTCACTGAATGAATTGGTTAACGTACTAAATCTACAAAAAGTCTACAACAGACACCATAGTTTAAGCTCCGGATTCCTCTTTAACACCTGGGGTTCCTTAACGCCCACCCAAAATGTTTTTTCTTCATTCAGACCAGACCTTATAGTGACACTGTAAAAAAGAAACCAGACATGTGACTTCGTGCTAAACAACAGATGGAGAAATTGCGAACGCCATTTCAGAATGGTGGTTGCGGTATCTTGGGTTGCATCAACTGTCGTATTGAAAGAACCTCTCGAAAATGTCAGGTTTAAGAAATGGGAAGAGAGGAACGTTCTGAACGTTGTGAAACTTCAAGGGAAAAAATGTATAAAGGGAAAGGCCTGAGAAACCAGTAGCTGCAGGACCAGTCTACACCTATAGAGACAAAATTACAGGCAAGAAATAAAGAATGCGGCGCCAGCTGCAACTGAGACATGTCCGCAGGCAGCGTCAAATAACGTTGGCCGGAGGGAAACTGCTGAGAGGTTCTTTACATTTTTAGAAATGGCCAGGAGTACAAGAAAGCAATCGTTTTTCTTCGAATTCAGTTGTGGGCGCTTGAGGTGTGTATTTGGCCGTGACAAGCGTTTCATTCTCCACAATGAGAACAACCACAAAAGCAAAGACGAACTGCAGTTTTGAGACGGGAAAATAGGATAGTTCAAGGGCGTGGTTTAAAATGAGAGGAAATAGAAACTCACGATTATTCCTTTTTCCTTTTTTGTCTGGCCATATGTGGGCGGCTACTTCAGACATTTTGGCACCCCCCTCCTCTTTCCTCCCCCCAAGCACTTTTTCTTGCTCTATTACATTGACATATATATCTCTGCTGTGCAATAAGCTGCCTAGAAGCGTATGATATGCACATATTTTAAACAGGTAACTGTTTCGTTGTGTAGCCTGACTAAAAAGTTGACAAGTTGGGCTGTCACAAAGCGAATAACAAAGGTAGTGCACAGGCAAACAATGTTCTGAAGAAAATGTGCGGACCATTTCATTTACAGGACTGCAATTCTTATTCTTGCGAAAGATGGCACCGACATTAACATTATATGTACCTTACAGGACAGATACGTCTGGTGATAATACAGATAGTATTTACTTCCTCGCACCCTTGTCATATAGTAAGTAGCAAGAGCGCGTGTTTTCTATCCAACATAGAAATGAAACACTTTCACACAATTATCCTCAAATCAGTTTTTTTCATAGCGTGTGCGACGTCAGCGATCGGTCGTATGTCTTTGCCATCAATGTTTTATTGACGCATTGACTAGACGATAGCATATCACTCATACGCACTGTCTTACTTTGTACAGCAGGCTACACTCAGTTTTGTGATGCTCTATTCCTCCTCTATTTTGCCTTCCTGCTTTTTTTTTCATTTTTACTTTCGTTCGCTTTCATTTTTCGTACATTTGTTGGTCACTGGACTTTATATCTGATGATTGGGATAGCAAGCCTTTTGGTGGCCTATCTTTACACGGTGTCATCTATTCATTTCATTTATTTACTCTCAGCGTTAATAACATTACAGCCAGGACTGGGTAATATGGTGTAACTACATCAAGTGAGTGTAATTGACAGAATTAAAATTGTTGTCATCGACGATGGAGGCATACTCGGCGGGAAAGTGGTTCCAGTCCGTGCTTGTGGTTGTTGCAAAAGACTGAAAATACACATTAATACCGATAATTAGGCACAGCAACCTCGAACCGGTGGTCGTTGCGTGAAGAATATATGAGGGTGCTTTGAAGGGCCAGTTACGAAGAAAGAGGTGGCAATTGTATATTTCATGGAGAAGACAGAGTCTAGCAGATTTACGTCAAAGCGAGAGATCAGGCAAATTGAGAGACGATTGCCGCACTTGCGGTGCGGCAATAGATTGATAAAATGAAGCGAGCAGAAGGGTTTAAGATGGATTCGATGCAGAGGGATAACGACTAAACATGCGGGTCCCAGACAGAGGAGGCATATTTGACTTTCGAAACGATTATTGTTTTACGCAAAATGAACTCTTGGCTATGAGGGTGAGGGTTTCGCGAGGTTGGGCTTTAAATAGCCAAGATACCGATTAGCATCACTGATTATCGGTTCAATATGGGCATGCATGAAGGGTTCTGGGAGATGTGAATGCCAAATTATTTGTAGTTGCCGACTTGGGAAACGTGAGAGTTAATAAGCAAATAAATAAAGGGTACAGGATGATTCATATGGTAGGTAATTCTCATCACCTTCCATTTGGTAACACTAAGATGCGTTAACGAAGTATTGCACCATATATAAACAATGTCGAGGTCAGATAGAAGGATAACATGGTCTGCAGAAGTTGGTATTTAACGCTAAATCACACCGTCATCAACAAATAGTTTTATAGAGTAGTGTATATTAAAGGGTAAATCTTTAATTTACACGAGAAATAGCGACAGACCTAAAACCAATCCTTGAGGGAAATCCGGTGTTATAAGTGAGAAGGCAGAATTATGAGCGTTAGCTTTTACAAACTGTAGGGGGTTAGACGCAACACCAAATTTATTTTAAAATGTTGGGGCCTATGTTTAGTGCACTTAGCTTGAAAAGCAAGAGTTGATGGCAACCAGAATGAAGCGATTTAGCAAAGTCAAGGAAGGTGCAATTGGTGAAGGAGGAACGTTTGATAGCAGAAAATAGATGGCTTGTAAAGGAGAGGAGCATGGTCTCGCAACAGTAATTTTTCCTGAAGCCGTGTTGATGTGCGCTGAAAACCGAATTCAAGTAAAGAAAATCGACGATGTGACAGTATATTACATGCTCATTAAGCTTACATGGTATGCTTATTAATTAAATCTGTCTGTAAATTTTAGCCTAGTTTAGCAGTTTTGTGCAAGGAAACCACTTTCCCAATCTTCCAGTCGCGAGGGAGTGCACTGGACTCAAGCGATTACGAAAACATCATGGAGAAATATAAGGTATAAACGTACCTTCGCATTTTTTTCATAAGTTAGGATTAATCGCATCTTCACCAGGAGAAGAAAAGGTTGAGGTGGCGAATTACCTTACTTATACCAACATACGGAGTTCATACGGCAGGCATTACCAAATCCTGACTGGGAGCTTACCACTGTCGCTGAAATGAAAAGTGTACAATCAATGCATTGTACCGATGCTAATGTATAGGGCAGAAACTTGGAGGTTAACAGAGAAGCTCGAGAACCACGTAAGGACCACATAAAGAGTGCTGGAACGAAAAATTTTAGGCCTAACGTTAAGAGAGAGGAAGTGAGCGGTGCGGATCAGAAAGCAAACGGGGATAGCCGATATTCTAGTTAAAGGAACTGACAAACGATTTTTAAGGACATAGTTTTTTATGGCGCCACGTAAAGCTCACCCTCGGTAGTGTTTACACCCTGCAGCGGTTACTTCCAAAAGTGCCTGGATATTTTGTAAGCAGAATTTTTTTATCTGAGCTCCCTCTAAAAAAATAAGAGTCCCTTCTCGAGCAACGCTGAGAAGTGATAGCGATGCCGATAGCCCGCCTCGCAAATTGTGAAAGTCACCTATCGTCTTGCTTTCACTGGAGGAAGTGCAACTGTGGTTAACCACCTATATTTCACCTTTCCAACCACTTTTAAAGGTAAATAGACTGGAACAATAAGTTTGCGTGTTTGCACAGGACCTTTCTTATAGTTGCACGGCGTTTTTTCCTCACGTACACACCTACGCCATGGCTAGCTGGCCCCCGTCGTCATTATTCAATCGATAGATGAGCCAAGCCAAGTCATTGAAAACGAAGGCGAAGGCAGCGCCACTTTTCTGCTCACTACAAACGAAGGCTGTTCTGCACATTGTAAGTTAGAAAAAAACTTATAATACAAATAAGGGCATGCCTAAATCTACCTTCACGGAGCACATGCTAGCTTTGGGAGTACACAATACTTTCGACGAACTCAGGCAGGCCACTCTGATGCGACAGAGGGAGCGCCTCCGCTTCACAAAAACTGCTAGGGCAATACTGGCACGACTTAATGTCCCCGCATACGCGATTTATCTCACCGAACAGGCCGTACCTCTCCCTCCTTCAGGTGAGATCCAAAATTACAGTAGCTCCAATTCCCAAGAAGCTGCATCCCGAGTACAACAAGGAAAGGCGCAAAGCACGCGCACAACATATATTCAATCGATGTACTCCAATAACGCTAGGTACAATACGTACTACACGGGCGCAGCTGCGTATGCAGAGACTACCGGCAGCGCTACCAAAGGAGGTACGCCCTGGCAGTCGTGAACGCGATCAGCCAGCAACAAATTACCGCGTCGACCATGGCGGGCTCCACCATGCACCTCGGCCGAAATGCTAGCAGTGGCGATCGCGCTCGCTCACGCGGAGCGTTCGGAAAGGGACTCGGTCGTGGTCACTGACTCCCGGGAGACATGTTGCATGTTTCTTAAGGGGCACGTGACTGCGGCTAGCCTCGCGATAATCCCCAAATCGTTCAACCACCGCCATCGCCTACTCTGGTGCCCGGGAAATGCGGGGGCACAGGGGAACTGAACAGGCTAACGCCTTAGCTCGAGCGTCTACTAACCGAGCGATGGCGTCCTCTTCGAACTCCAACCCCTCACACTATCCCTCACAAAATCCCATCGATTTAGATGCCAGACATCCTTGCTCATCGACGCGGAGTCCGCAGAAAATACCCGCCGCCTCACCCACAACTTAACGGGGAAGAGGCCGCCGATTGGCTCAAAATATAGACCGGGGAATTCCCCCATCTAAAACTGCTAAATGCTATGTATCCCCCCCGCTATAGGGCCACGTACCCTTGGTGCGGTGGCATACCTACACTAATACATGTAACCTGGGAGTGTACTAAGCACCCTCATAGGCCTACTAATCATATCTCAATGGAGCAGTGGGAGGCCATGCTCGCCCGTTCCGACTTGGCAGGACAAAAATCCTGAATTAGCCAGGTCAGGCAAGCGGCAGAGGCCAGTGGGGCCCTGGACTGAGGGGCTCCGACCACCGCTATAGTTAAAATATTTTCAAGCCAAATAAAGTTTCTCTCTCTCTCTATATATATATATATATATATAAATATATATATAATACAAATAATGTTCTTGCATTTCAATATTAATAAAAAGATCAGGAACCGCATACACTAAAGAAGTTCACGTGGTAGACCTCTTAAATAGGTTCATGTTTTTGCCGCTTGGGGCGCCAAATGTCATTTTTCGCGACTTTTAGCGAAGAATTAAAAATATAAATCCACGTTTGATGAGAAAAACAGGGTGCGTTCTAGCCAATACGATGGACGATCTTTCCATCAGAGAGGTTATCTCAATTCATGTTCTGAGTGGTTGTCTGTCCCTTTAGCATTAAGAGGATAAAACGGAGCTTGGCAGAACATGTAATGCGTAGGATGGATAACCGATGGATCATTAGAGTTACAGAATGGATACCAAGAGAAGGGAAGCGCAGTCGAGGACGTCAGAAAACTAGGTGGGTTGATGAAGTTAGGAAATTTGCAGGCGCAAGTTGGAATAAGCTAGCGCAAGACAGGCTGATCATGGTACCAACAAAATCAACAATTAAATTCATAGAAGGAAAACAATAATCGGGAATATTCGGAAGCGTAGTAGCTACATCGGTGACAAAACAAAATGAAAAACAAAAACGGAATTAGAGACGAGACAGCACTTTCCCCTCGGAATTACTACGACATTATCGCCCGTTAGTCTAATCATGACTTTAGTGTTGCTATTGATCACCTGTCAAAACTCACGAGGATTCGTTGTTAACCAAGAAGGAAGCGTACTTTGAAAAAATGTATGCTTGGCAGCACACAGTGCATGCGTGTAATCCTTTGCAGCGAGATGATATGCTGCCAAACAGGCTGGTGCACCCAATAGTTAAGCTTTTTCGTATAAGTCGTTCTTTATTTAATAGTCGTTTTAAGGCAGGTGTGAACTGTGATGATTTGTTGTTCTGAATTTTGCGTAGTTGCATAAAATGATTAGTAAATTCAGTTATTTGAATTTAGGTTACAAGCACTTCCGCTGCATAAATCCATTAAAAATACCGAAACAAAGGTATTGTAAAAACTTGGAGTTGCGTATTTATAGAACTATAGTCGTTCCATCTGTGGTCACTAATTAAATGCAGCTCTTTGTTATTACGAGACGACGAATTACATAAAAAGAAATTTATCGCGAAGCGGCCGCTCAACCCACGTAGAAATGTTGTATGTGGAACCAATCTTTGATGAGTGGAAAGTAAGAAGCTCAGAATAGTCGCCCTTGATAGCGTAGTGTGCGTTAGGCGTTTAATAAGATGAATGAGGTTGAAATCTAAGCACGTGTTAACAAAAGTTACGCATTAGAAAAAAAAATGGATTGAGTTGCTCGGTACGGTTTATTCCATGATATATTAGGAAGACAGAACTCACCAACTAGGGAATGCGGTCACTTTAGGATACCTTGGATGCAATTTATGTAATAATCCATACAGATCTAAAGAAAATCCGGGTAGTGAAACCAGAGCAACAAAGATCAGTTCATGTCGTTAAACTGCATTTAATTTTTCAAAACTCTCACATCGCTAATTTTGCGGAATGAGTTTGATTCGCAAAAGTAAACACAAAGTCCAAACTTGAATTTTGTTGAATTTCTGGCCAAAAGCAGTACGCGGGCTAGCACTTGAGTATGTCGTCACGTAGCTCAATGTATATTCTGGCATGTGGGCTGTTCTGGCACCAGTAAAAGCCCGGGAAAACGAGTTCGCTCTTTGGCTTTTTTGAAGTGCAATATAGTGTGTCTTTACCAATAACCAAATAAATATGCCCGAGTAGACCCTATCAAAATCAACAACGTGGCGGTGAGCTTGTTCAATAAATTCAAAGCAGCGTATGCATCCAGCATTATTTCATGAGTTCTTTGCGTTTTATCAAGCGTTCTCTCAAAGTAAGAGTAGCTTTCTTTATATTCTGGAAGCACACTTTACTAATATAGAGCAATTCATTTTTCTCTGTATTATGCGCAAATAGCACAAACCATGGCAGTGCGACTTGTGTTTCAGGAAGCATTCAAGTTACATTATTAAACTACAAATGCTGTGTCTCTTAAATGAAGTGTCTCTAAACTCAGATTCATTTATGGAAAAGATATACAGTATTCTAAGGAACTTTTACAATGAGGGTGTCTTACTTTATTATCCTCAGCAGTACGGTCGTGGAAATCTATCTGGGTTGTGGCAGGTAATGCGTCGCCTGTGGTGCAGACACCGCAGATATCTGATTTCGTTTTTTCCTCTTTGTCTTTATTTTAGTACTTGTACATCGGCAATATATGCAATTGGGTCATTCCAGGAATAAATGACGGCTATGCACATTCAACGGACCATCATTAGCGGACATAAATATTTGCGCGAAAATTACCAATACAATTATTTCACAAATTTCACAAAATAAATTTTTGCGTAACAACTTATTTCCCCTGTTGTGATTGCAGAACTGACTCAACGCTTACTAAATGCGAAGCATTTCTTGGCAAACATTTGCCACTTTGACAGTATCTATCTATCTATCTATCTATCTATCTATCTATCTATCTATCTATCTATCTATCTATCTATCTATCTATCTATCTATCTGTCTAGCTGCCTACTGTGACTCAGCGTAAACTCGAATAAAATTCAAAAATATCTGAAATCGTCTTGGGACATGGGAACTAAGTGAAGTAAACATTAAAGGATAATGGTAGAAGTCATAGTCATGAGCATTACTCACCAAAAATGGCAATGATTCAGTGAAAATAGATGAACACATAAAAATCCACTGAAATGTGTTCGGGCGTGGGTACTGTGAAGGAAACACTAAGGGATACTGGTAGAAGTCATAGTCATGACCATGGCTCAGCAAAAATGACAATGACTCAGCGAAAAAAGAATAACATTCAAAAACGATTGGAATGGGTTCGGATGTGTTAGTAAGTGAAGGAAAAGGCTAAAGGTTGATGGTCGAAGTCATAGTTTTGAGCATCACTAAGGCTTTCGCCTTAAGGTATTTTAGGTCTCTAAAGGAACTCCGAGGACTCATGAAATGAATGCCATGACATACGTGTCGTGTAGGTCATCAAACAGCCGCCGACGTCTTGGTGCTCTGATGGTCGTTTCGTTAACTTGGTAGGCTCCCCGCACACTACTTCGCATAACATCGATTCCCACAGGGCGTGGAATCTGCCGGCTTTACTTTTTGGCCTATCACCAGTACGAAAAAATCCGTGCACGAAGTTCGCCATCAAATGCACTACTGTTGTAGTTCACTTTTTTCGGTGCAGTATTTTTCATAAATGAGAAAACATAATATCCCTCGCCCATTCTCACGGTGCCTCTCGAGGTGCGTTGGTTGTTTTGGGACGTTGCTTTTGAAGCCTGCATGTTACCGTTATTAAATTTATTTATTATTAGTGACTTGCCGAAGAACAATGAGTTTGATGTGGGAATATTTGCAGACAGTTGGCGTCACTTACCGTCTCATCACTTACGAACATGACATTACAGCCCTCTAAATGGCCTGGGTTTAATTACAACTACGTGCTATACTGTTAACCTTAACAAATGCAACGATACCTTGTTTTGGTATTTACATACCTGTCACAGACCCCGTGAACGAGGTGCAGACGCCGGACCAAATTCCGAAGCTGAATCACCAGCTTCCGAAAATAATCCTACGAAAGCAAGGACAATTAAGAATGGGCCCTCTGGTGCGCCAGCGAACGCCGGTTTCTGTCCAAAGACCGAGTCAGAGCCCAGAGTTGTCAACACAACAAAATATATTCTTTACACAGGGCAGTTACACACACACTTGCACACTTAGGCTAGACACAACAAAAGACAAATCAGATGGGTATTCAAAAAACACAGGGAAATAATTACCGACAAGCACTAAGATTCCAACACGTAAAGCACAAAGTGAATAGGAACACTAAGTGTCCAATCGTATTCACCCGTGCTGGTTTGTCAGATGATCTCGGCGTAGCTCGGGGCAAATCTCGCAGAAGGAACTCCTTCCGGAAATACAGACGCTCGATGAACTCGTCGACTAGCTTGTCGGGGAATCCTCTTCTTCCGCAGACGGTCTGTCTTCACGTTACATCTCTTTACCGGTGCAGTCTGAACTGAACTGATCTTCTGATTTTAGCACGGTGGTTATATAGCTTCCACAGGCGTTCTCGAACTTTCCTATCGGAGTCGTGATCCCGTAGCAAGGCCAAAGCCTGGGAATCTTCTAGTCTTTTCTCGTACGTTCGAGCGCCGCCGTTGGAGTGTCGTCGAGGGGGTGGTGAGTCATCTTGTTGGCGCGCGCTCACGCTGTAGTAATCTCTTTCTCTACTCGCCAGGTGAGAAGGTGTCTCGGGGCCCGTGCTCTCTCACCCTCTCTCTGTCTCTCGTTACCGTCGTTTCGTCGATGTTTTAGACGTTTTAGACGTCTAGACTCCGCTTGTCGCGTCGGCTGTTTGAGGCTTATGCGCTCTCCCCCTCTGTTGAAGTTGCCGCGGGGCCGGCGTGCTATTTCACTGGCTTGCGTGACACGCGGCGCGCTTTGATTACGCGCTCTTTTGGCACAACAACTAAACATGCCAAACCTTCCACGTCACTCAGCCCACGTTGAACACACGTCGTCATACATGTTTCTTGGAGTGCGTATGACTCCTTCGCCATCATGGGTAACGAACCTCGAAACAGTCTTATGAAACTTCGCGCACGCTGTGGCACTTGAAACGTCACCAATGGAGGGCCTCTTAAGAGGTCAAGAAACTGGCACACCTGACGTACTAAGTCTGACCTAAACTCTAATATACGCCGTCTATCAGGCAGCCATGGCAAGTGTACCTCCTTTTCTGCCTAGAAGCAATCCAAAAGCACGCTGCTCGATTCACCGCATCAGAGAGAAGGAACGAGATATAAGCCAACAAATCCAAGGCAGAGTTACTGTCCGGTTGGCTACACTGCACGAAGAGAAGGGCAAGGGTAGAAGAGATGAGGAGAAAAGAAGTTGCGTGGATAATATGTCCACACAAGCTCGAGGAAGGCTACTATAGATTATAGTTTCTTAAACATATGGTTGTTTGCCTAATTTTGCCGGTTTGGCGTGGTGGCCTGGCTGTTGGGCCGGTCCTATTTCGTTGAATATTTTTGTGAATACATATACAAAAGTTGTATATTTCGCGCATTCCTTCATTTCCTTTATTTTATTTCATCTAACCACTCAGTATTTGCCACTTGGCATTTCCCACTAGCTACGAGTCCTGCATAAAACATGATGATATGACATATGAACCTTGTAGGCTGATCAGGTATGTTGGGCTCTGTTCCGAGTAACAAAAATCATACTTTAATACATAAAACCGGCCGATACAATGTCAATTTGCAGACATCTTTAGAGCACCGACATCTGTTAATGAAATGGTGAATTAGATTTAACAGACACGTTGATTTACTTTGATTTTGAACTGAGTGGGGAATACTCACTCAGTATTTCCCACTGGATTTTTGGTTTGTACCACAGAATGGCCATGTACCAAAACGAACGATTCATACATAAAAGATGATTTATAGGCCGCTCATAAATCTCTGGACAGCACACTGTCAGTTGATAAAAGAGGGGGGTTATACTTCAGAGATACTTTGATTTAATTGACTTTATTTGATTTTGTAATTTGGTATGTACCACCAGGGTCTACCAACTTCTTGGCCAGTCTTTTGGAATGAGTACGTTCCCACTGTTATGCAACAGGTGGCGAATCGCTAAATGTTGCTTGATACGTGTCATGCTTTTTTGTGTGTGCACCTCTCATTATTTTCTTTCCTTGACAAGCAAGCATCACACATAGCCTTCTTGCCTGTGACACCGCTGCTTATACGTCTCATAGTGCGCATCCTCCTAATTTTGTGTTTGTATTTCAGCATAACTTCTGAGAAATGTAGTCCCAACATAAAAATGGCACGAGAGTAAAATTTACACCTTTTTCATGGGTAAACTAGAAGATTTCATGAGATTGTCCTGTCCAGAACTTAACGTAAACAAAACTGTATGCATCACCATTACTTATAAGGAATATGTTTACTAGCTTCCCTAAAGCTTAGCTTCACACAGATGCCAACATATGCACGGGACCTGCAGTTTCTTCCTGCTCATTATCGATGTTTTTTTTAAAGCAAGCCCTACCGCATTTAGAGCAACTTGGTTCATGTGGGCTTTCCCCATCACGGTCCAAGAATTCTCTGTCTAGTCTATTGAAGGGGATGCAGCATTGTCAAACTAAAAGGCCGGCTTGACTTTTCTTTACTTTCATCACGGCGCCTTAATTGACGTATGGCTTTTCCATTCCGGCAATTATCACTCCGTTCACTGTCCAACTAGATTAGCTTCTAGTGGGAGCGGTACGCTCATTGATCACGTGTTATCTAACATATCACCATCGCCTTTTCCCGGGGTTGTTGATACTGATATAACCGATCATTTTCCAATTTTTCTTACATTTAACAAGGAAATAGATAAGGACACTACTAGCTACTATACTTCTGTATTTAGTGCAGATACCTTTGTTGAAACCATCAGTAAAACTGATTGGTTTCCAATTAATACCACGTTTGATCCCGAAGAAGCACTGAATAAGTTTTGCTCCTTATTCTTGTTGGCCGTCTCGACTAACACACGCACTGTGAAATGTGGGAAAAAATATAAATATCCGCAGAACCCATGGATGACGGATGGTCTTTTAGAAAGTCTGAGGAAGAAGGAAAACATGTACAAAGAAACTAAACGTCAGCCTTTAATACTGGAATGGCTAAACGATATAAGAGGTACTGTAATTTATTGAACGTTTTACTTAAACAGGTGAAAAAAAAAGTACTGCGAAAATAAATTTGAACAGAATAAGAATAACCCCAAAAAGCAGTGGCAGCTATTCAACTCTTTTCTTAACAAGTCATCTGTTGATTCTTCTATAACCAAACTAAATTACAATAGTCTCACTCTTTCTGAACCCAACGAAATTGCTGATGCTTTCTCGGACTATTTTTCTTCCGTTTATACTAATAACGACATACATGCGCCGTTGTATAATACTTTAAGCCGTACGACACAATCATTCTTCCTCTTACCAGCTACACCAAATGAAATGTTTTCCACAATTGCTAATCTAAAAAATACAGGGCCTGGCTTAGATAAAATTTGTGTAAGGCATTGAAAACTGGTGGCACATTTAGTTTCCGACACGCTCTGTAATATTATCAACCTAATCTTTAAACACGGCTCGTTCCCTTCATTTTTAAAAAACGCTAAGATAATTCCTGTTTTGAAAAAAAGGCGACAAACAAACGGTTACTAATTACCGACCGATTGCAATTCTTTCCTGCCTTAGTAAACTAATTGAGAAATTATTTGTTAAACGTCTTAACGACTACTTAACAAAGTTTAAGTTGCTAAAAAACAACCAATTTGGTTTCCGCCCTGGAAGTTCCACTAATTTAGCTGTGCTGTCTCTAACTGACTACATAAAAAAATGTATCGATTCGGGAAACTTGGTCGGATCTGTTTTTTTAGACTTTACTAAAGCGTTTGACACGGTTAACCATCGGGTCCTGCTTAATAAACTTGAGTCTTATGGTATAACAGGTCCTGCGCTAACATTCTTGCAAAGCTACTTACTTGACCGGCAATATACAGTACATGTAGCAAATACTTTTTCTGTAACAAAATGTATTAACCAGGGTGTACCCCAGGGCTCAGTTCTGGTCCTTTGCTTTTCGTTCTATATATTAATGATCTTCCGGATTCTCTTAGCTCCTCCAGCTACGATCATTGCGTTTTATACGCAGATGACACAACCATATCTTCATCTGATAAATGTATTACTGCGCTTACTTCAAAGTTAAATATTGCGTTGAGTAACGTTATGAAATGGTGTAGTAACAATTACTTGGTTCTGAATCCTCTAAAAACTAAATATATGTTGCTTAAAAGTGCTCAGAGGTCCTTAACCTTTATTCCTGAACTAAAGCTTGGAATTCATTCAATTCCCCCTTGCACCGATGTTACTTTTCTTGGCATTCATCTTGACTCTAACCTTACATTTCGCTGTCACTTCCAACATCTCAAGCTGAAGACTGCGTTTGGTATCCGCGCATTAATCAAACCTCGTCCTTTTTTCTCTCGTGAGGCTCTACTAGCGTTGTATTTTGCTTTCATTCATAGTCACATTAATTACGGTATTGTTTCATGGGGCAACACGTACGCTTGTCACTTATCATCAATTCAACACATCCAAAATCAGTCAATGCGCATTATCACTTCTAGTACTATGCAATCCAATGCTGCAGCGTTGCTTCGCTTGTACAGTATCTTGCCTGTTAATAATTTGTTCCAATTTAACATAGTTGTCTTACTCCACAAGTTGCTTCATAATAACCTTGCGTTTCCTTTTATTGCAGTTGACCTTTGGCAGAATAAAAATGCAACCAGATTTGCGGCTAATAACAATTTCTTGTTACCCATGGTTCATACCAATTACGGCAAAAAAACATCTGCATTCACAGCTATTTCTCTTTGGAATGGATTACCATCAACTATTAAATCATGCTCTTCTCTTGAAATCTTCAAAAAGTTACTTAAGTGTCATTTCCTGCGATGACTATACTATGATTCTAGCGGTGTATGTCAAAATTTTTCTCTGACATGTCACTTCTTAGGTTTCATCCATGTTGTTTTCATCCATCCTTGTTCTCGCGTTTCTTTCTTACCATGTTCGTGTTTCGTGTTTGCTTGATTGAATTGAATTGTCTAATAATGTATTTAATCTGTCGACGTTGTTTGATAATAGCGTTCATTTGCTGTGTATAGAAATCACCACGTTGTATTATTTACCAAGGGTCCCACTACAGTTCTTTCACTTTGGGGCCCTTGTCTGTATATTATTGATGTTGTAACAACTTTTTTGGTACTAATAAAATCTGAAATCTGAAAATCTGAAATCTCAACGCACAGCATGTTAAAGGGGCGTTTGCGAAGGTCTTCTCGGCTTAGTCACATGCTACCCTAATGCGCTTTCCAGATCAAACATTAACAATTTCAAATTCTTTCTTGCCCTTGGCAATATACTCCTCGAATTGTCTCCGTGATAATATTGTCACACAAAGATATTAAAATTAATTTCGTGAAAAGGTAAAGTGTTCTTTACGTAACACGACCTCATTCGCTCTGTCGCAGATTATTCATTGCATACTTTATTCACTATTATTTTGTTGTATGTCCAATCATTCGACATACGGACGTTGCGAAAGCTTCCGCGTGTTCGGAAAACAACGTTATTAGCTTTACCCACATGCGTGCTTTGTTACTATCGTTGTTAATAACCGAAAGCTTTTTTTACGTTCTTACTTTCTATTATGTGCACGCGTGAGCAAAAAAAATTATGTAGAGGCCTCCTCTATAAAATGCCCTTGAGGCTGAAAGGAGAAAATGTAACTGCTTTTTCGCCCTATGTCAACAGGGAGCAGTACTTCTGCACGTGTTGGGTGGGAGAAAGTAGAATGAGTTGCAAAGTCAATTCTGATAAGCATCTTCGACAGGCTATGGGTGTAAAAAAAGTTAAAAAAAAGAAATTTTCAGATGTAACGCGCATGTCCAAATGTATGACGCCCGTAAAGTGAAACGCCCGTAATTACCTGCTTAAAAACAAAACACTATCGCTACAATTGTCATAATTTTCATTTTATGCAACGAGTAATCTTGCGCAATGTTTATGTTTACGCTTTACACCGTTGAAAGCTATCGAGAAATGCAAAAGCCAAATCAAACTGATGCGCAGTGCGAGACATTTATGTAGCGATGTCACAAGGACAATTATGTGGTCTTTCCACTGGATGAATTGTGACGGTAGATATTGAAGCAGATATTTATTGTAGTTAAAGATTTTGTAATGCTCGCGCCACTGTATCACATATGCATTCTGGAGGATTGGTCAAAAATTGCTAAAAAGCTATGGTTTAAAATGTCTTGTTAGGCCAGTCTTGTTATAAAGAAAGTTGGGAGCAGCAGAAAGCTTATGGCTGTAAACCATGCATTATTAGTGTCTCCAACAGGCATAAGAAAAAGTTAGGGGGCAAGGGAATTTTTTTTTGTTCCGCTGCTGCGAAGTTTTAGCAGCCGAGTGGGAGTTTTTTTATATGGAAGAAAGAAGTCATTTATCAGATGATCCAGATAGTCTATTGTGCCCTGTGGTCATCACGATGACATGGCAAGATAAGAAACAAAGTGAAGTAAAAAAATTCCAAAAGAAATTGAAGCCAAGTTTTCTAGCCTTTCGTTTAACACCCGTTTTAAGGAATTGCACAGACTTCAATTGAGCTGAGACTAGGCATACGCGTTTCACGGAGCATACACGTTTTAGTTTGCGCGAGGTTAACAATACATTCAGTTAGACGTGCACAATACCCACGCTAGGGCCAAAAATAAAATACCCCAGCAATATTGCTGCACAACTATCATGAGCATATTTTAAACACATAATAAAAGGAGAGCCTATATAGCATAAATTCAAAAAATAAACAGTACTTTTGGCTTTTGATGAGGCTGTGTTGTAAGCCACCTTTAGCAGTGAACTAAAAAGTAATAAGTAATAAACGCAGCACTACTCCATTTATTCTCCAACGATTGTGAAAGAGACGCCACGTAAAGTTAGTCGAATCAGAGCTTTTATTTTAAAAATAGATTTGAGAATCTTCAGATTTTCCGGCTGTTTCTCTGGACGCGCCTCAACAGGAAGTCGCACTAGAGATCATTCGTCGCAACTCAATCCCCTGCCACCATGAATGCTGCGCTGTAGCGAGCAGGTTCACCGAGATTACGTTGCGCGCAACAAGGATGACGCACGACGGATGTCATAAGCATTCGTAAGGCGTTTTATGCGCTGTTTTTTGTTCGATATGCATTGACGTCCACACACATCACGTGATTGGCAACCAAGTCTGAGGGTATTAGCGTGGGAGTGTCACTGCGCAGGGCCTGTGAACGTTCTGTTCTGCCGTTCACGGCTGCGAGCACGGCCCGTAATACTGAGGGACGACGTATTTCTTGACGTCACAACGCTTTCAGCAATTTCCATAGTTATAAGGCCGTGTTTAAGTGATGAAAATAGCAGGTATACTGCTTCTACGGCGTGTCTTCCACATTGATCTGTAACTTCCCTAATTTTGCCGGACTTCCATAGTTTACATAATTGCGAGCTTTTTTTTTATCCGATGATCTCAACATACTTCTCGTGGTTTCTAGTGGATATCAGACCACGATAGGCATCAGGCCACATCGATATTTCTGCGCAATGTTGTCGAAGAAAGGTTGATGCGGCTTGATGTCCGTCGTGGTCTGATAATATGTGTTAACATTGGCGTCACGTGGTCTTTATCTCCATCATTGTGCTATCGTTGATATTCCCTTACATGGCACAAGTAAGCCTCTATGCCACAATTTCCTAGTGATGCACCACGCCAATAATTAAGCATGGAACACCCACATGCTAACCGACCTGGCGGTGTGATATCGTTGCCTACACTACACGTAGTAAGCCAACACCCCCACATCTGAGTCCAGCGGACAGCGAGCCGTCATCGCTAGTCATAGTAGGATAATGATATCATCTACGCTGATTTTCTCATATCTGCATAACGGCTGACGCAGGCGCTGATGTCGAGGGTTAAGAATTGAATCCCACACAGGGAGAAATATGTTCATGTCTATGTGGTTGCTCATTGGCTTTCTGCCAAGGAAGCAACTATTACATCGATATATGCAGGAGACGCTACGAAATCTGTATGAAAGGTTCCGACAACTATCTTTATTTCAAGGGCAAATTAGGTATATTTGGGAAGAATTCAGGAAAACCTCTGATTTAGCTAACACTCTACAGTCAGATTGTTATATTTCACATAATCTAATAGAGGAATCAACTCAACTGCAGGCCTGCAGAAGGCCTTCACAATAGGAAAAATTATGCTGAAGAAAACGCGCCTAAAAAATCTCAAATGACAAATTCATCGCAATATTAGCCGGAAAGAACTTTTATGGTATACAACCGCTGAAACAAGCAATCAGCCATTCACTGAGGCGGCGCCTTGTCATGTAAACCTATAAAAAAAAACACTATGAGAGCTCCAACGCGAATTTTGCCGTCATATGGCGACAAGTGAGTTTTATTTTACAACCCGTTTATTTTACCTGTCTGCTCTACAACAAACCTGGTTGCAAATATTGCGACATTACATTTTCAGTTGCTCACATTTCGATACCACAGCATTTGCTACACAAAGAGAAATCTCAGGTATGATGGTGCACGAAGACTTTCATACGGTACTAAAAAAGGAAGCACAATGAAAAGAAAAGAATGGGGGACATTGTTTCATTTCAATGCCCATGTCTTATCTCGCTGGACAAAGCATGAAGAAGCGCGAACAAGCCGCGTTGACATGACTGACTACCTTTTGTTTGGTTTTCTGCAGTATGCCTTCAGAGCCGACTTAGGAACATTGTCCCCTTTAAGCGCGCCATCGAAAACAGTACCATGACATCAGAATGTCCATCATATGACGTAACAATAGATCTCTCTGGGGCGCGCTTCGATTGCGCGCTTCTCATTGGGTAGGTGCTCATCGCGAAAGAAGGTATAAGGCGTGCAGACACGGACACAAGAGAAGAGAACCAGACAACACAAACGATGACTATCAACTCAAGGGCGCACTGTGGCCGAAAAGAAAGAAGACAAGAAATGGTCGTTATGGTAGCGCCACCTGTCAATCAGGCACACGGGCGTGCCGACGCGAGGAATAACTGTTTATGCATTTCATTTCTTCTTTCTGCAAGTTATTCGATGGCTGGCTCACGCATACGCTACCACTACTATTGATGTGGCAGGCCTCGACCATTACACGCATTTCTTCATTCTTGTGCCTGTATAAAATAGCGCATTCAGATGCATTCATGTTATTGGTTTGGTATTTTTTTTTACTACTACAGATTTTGCACCTCTTGATCATTGCTAGCGGAACCACGGCGATAAGTGTGATAAAACTAAAGCAAAAGGCTTTCAGGCTTTTTCTTGGCATACCAAGATTTGGTTGCAATGTATATGCTGAGAAAAATATGGCATGACGATCGGAAAGAATAGCCCGTAAATAGAGCATTTTTTTAATGCGCAATGATTTTTGCAAATGTGGATATTTTGAAGGAGTGCCGACGTAATGCATGACAGTTTTCTTTCCTCTGCTGGTATTAATACTGACAGCACTTAACATTGTATAATTTTGCAAGGAATTAAAATTCACTATAACTCTCCATGCAGGTAGTTCAAGTACCGATTCCACCGACGGACGCACGAGAAGGGCAGCCGGTAATAACGTGGTGGGATTAATTATCGATTTCCAAGGAACCCTTCCAGATGTTTCGCCTTCTAAATAACAATGTTGTCATGCGAGCTTAATTCAAACAGCCATTTTCTAGCATCAAGCTCTATCGCGTTCCAAAAGCGATAAGTCACAGTCAATAAACACAATGTGACGATGCACGCCGGCAGTAACTGAGCAGATTGTCAGGTTCTTTTCTGTCAGCGCGTTATTAGGGTGCCGGCTGGTCGTACGTTCGCGAAGGTTCATATGGCTAGGCTCACTGAAACAGAACAACAGTACCCGCCGAACCAGAGTGAACGTGATAGAAGCTAAGTCACATTGGTCACGACACGGGATACGTTCACAGTAAAGTTACGTTGAAAACTATGTCGAGAGTATTACAGCTTTGGAGTAAGCCACGCGGTTGTTCTTTAAAACAGACTTGGTATACCAAGTCTTCACAGGTATACCAAGCTTCATATAGGTACGAAAGATCACACCTTGATTGCTTGATGTAAATTTATCGTTCTTTGAAGACACTGATTTTAATATGATTAACATTCTTTCCCTACTTCAGCAGTTTTAAGTCTATCTATCTATCTATCTATCTATCTATCTATCTATCTATCTATCTATCTATCTATCTATCTATCTATCTATCTATCTCTGGTTTCGTTCCAGAGAAACAGGAAATGAATATTTTAATTCACTTTTTTTATTGACATGATTTAAGGATATGTTGACGCACAAATAAAACGCCGGCTACTCCTTAGCTCTTGAACGGGTCTAGCATACAACATGCAGGGTTCAAGATTACATGTCAAACAAGCTTCTCATAGAAGCACCCGAGCATAAAAAAATACTTGTCAAGCAACGTTTTCACAATAACACTGAAAACGTTGCAATTTTGACCACCAGGGGATCTGTAACGTCTCCCTGACGCACGGGACATGCGCATTTTCGCGTTTCGCCCCATCTACAGGACAAGGTCGTAGTTCACCAGCACTGCCTTAGCACTGCCACCAGCTCTCAAGCCTAAAGATAGTTTGCTTCGCCAGGCTCTCTTCCATTTTTCTCATTGAAAACCAGCACAGAGAGAGGGGTTTTTCAATGCGAGAAAGTTGGAGAGGTCGGCACTAGAGATCTTAATCTAGCCGGCTTACTGGTTGCTAGGAAAGGGGTTTGTGGAACAGACATGGCGGAAAGATACCAGCCGTGGTGGCTTAGCGACTATGGTGTTCCGGTGCTAAGCACGAGGTCGCGGGATCAAAACCCCGGCCGCGACTGCAGCATTTCGATGGGGGCGAAATGCTAAAACGCCCGTGTCCCATGCATTGGGGGCATGTTAACGATCCCCTGGTTGCCAAATTAATTCGGAGTCACCCACTACGGCGCGCCTGATAATCAAATCTTGGTTCTGGCACGTAAACCCCCAGAATTCAATTGAATTTTAAAGCCGGTGTAATGCTAAAAGGTGTAATAATTAGTCTGTTAGAAATGCGCAGGCTTTGTGAATGGTTTTCTAACAACTCTATTCGTGGTAAGTTTTTAAAGCTGGTATAGAGCTGAGGCGGGAGGCTTAACCTGTCGCCTATGAAAGCGGGAAGTATTGTTGCGAATCTCCTTATTCCTAAAATTCCTAAAGTAATAACCATATTGCATTATGCAGAACAAGTTCACAGCTTTAGGCTAGTTCGCACGGAAGCCTGTCGCACGAAAAACAAAAGTTCGTGCAGATATTTGGAACTGTAATTGAGTACGCATCGTACGGAGAATAAATATCTGCGGTTAGCGCTCAACATTCGTCTCCGCGTTGCCAGTTTTCACTAGCATACTCATGAAAGTAGCCGTAGGTTCTCGCAAGCACGAATAAAACGAGATCCCTATTTTAGAACTACTTCTAACAAAGGCGTACCAGAGGGTTCAATATCAGAGGTGCCACTTGCTTTGTTGACGTCCTTCCTCGTGCCTGCTGTGCGCGGGCGAGACCCCAAATCCACCGTTCCACAAATATCCATCGGAAGCAATCGGTCGGGTGACAGGCAGACTGACGCTAAGCAGAGGTGCATGTCGCTGAAGTTAAGCCTCTCGGGACAAAGCGCGCCGCCCTGCCAATAGTTTACTGTCGGGGGCACAGCGCCGCGAGGAATTAGTGTTTTGTGCCAGGACGGCGTGGACGGCGCGCGAACGCGGCAGGTTGGCAATTCAGGGCGTTTGGAATGAACTCTCGCAAAGCTCTTTTCGAGCGCTATAGGCTTCACTTGTTCTGACGCCCGCAGGCGCGCTAACCCGATTGTGCGGTTAGTGCGGATGTGAACAAAGTGTGTCACGAGTGATAGTGAACAAAGTGTGCCACGAGACTTGCTACCGCTAATTGCGTGCAGTGCAGTAGAAAGCGGGGACGGAGGAACGTGAACTTCGTTGTTTGTGCTGAGATCAATAGGCTCGTCCGTTATACGTATCTTAGGCCACTGAATATAAGCTCCTCGAGAAAGTTGGTAAGGACAATCAGCCATGTCAACTTGACTGTGAATCTTTGGGCATAGTATTGTAAGACATTCTGAAGGGAGAAGCAGTGACAACGTGGCAGGGTCTGGAGCGACATATAAACGAGTCCTAACTTTGTATCTTAACGTGTAACTGGGCAAAAATAGTTAGAACCAGCTAAAACAAGGGTGACAGGCACTCGGCGGTACGTTTGCCGCTGAATTTCGGAGCTGTAGGATGAATACGAAGAAATAAAATAGTGAATTGGTTCAAGTTAACTAAATATTGAAGAACACAGGAAACGCCCCGATGTGAATATGAAAAAAGCCACGTTTTAATTGTGCGCGTTAGGGCTCAAAGCAAGTTCCTTCCCCGTCCTGTACTTGCTTTACTTGAATTTAGCTGCTAGTGAAATATAGCTGCGGTGGTTCCTCAATGGTGGTTTCTCAACACGTCTCTATGAGGTGGCCATGTTCCCCACCAAGCGTTTTTACGCTATTGTACAGCCCTGAAACCAATGACATATTGAGGATAAATCGATGTCGAATGGAAAGCATCGAAATTTCACAAGCCTTACGCGTATTTATTTAACCATATTACAGTTATTGGAGGCAGGAGCCGGCGCATAATTTTGCGAGTTATCAAAACTGTAATCGTGCAGAAACTTACAAAGGAGATACTGTGCTCGAGCCATATTTTCGGCTATTTATGAGAAGCCGCAGTGGCAGCCTAACAGCCAAGATTTCAAGCAAAAGCTTTCGGGTCGTTCCATCGGTATCAGCTGATGAAATGTACTGAAGGCATCTTCTTCACTTCCTCAGCTCTACTCCCGGAGCAAAGTGCCCCCATACGACAATGGTCAAGGTGCGAGATTTCCAGCCGACGTATTCGTCTTCAGCCGAGCGCTGTGATCTCAGCCTGACGGCGATTTGATCGTACCATTCGATTGACCGCTGCAATATTATTGTCAGATTACGCAAGACAATGTAGGCAAAATTGTAGCGTGGCAGGAGCCTTACAAAGGTGTCAATTCTGCGACGCGGAGACCACATGAACGGAAGAAAACCAGCAATGAATTAATATCCCTTTGACAGTGAACGTATGCAGACTTTTGTGAAGCACATAAGAGAAAAAAAAAGTGGTTTTGTCTAAGAGGCGAAATTTAGTGACCATGCTACATATTTATTCGAGTTATTATCCGACCAAACGCTGAACAGAAATCTGCATTTTGTGTTATGCTGTATTTTGACGTTACATGGCGGTGAGGTGGTTGCGTTATAAGATGCCTCCAATATTTTGTTACGATACATTCGAGAACGACAGTTAAGTTTTTACCCGTCACGGAAGCCCAGCGGCGATGACTTGCGCTTCCAAACTCGTGACCTGGATAATTGCGATCGTGACTAAACATAAATTTTGAAGCTGGGCATGCAGCCGTCAGAACAATGGTTTTCTTTAGCATTATTAGAAAGAAACTTTGCTGTATAGTACCGTCACACGGAAAGCGTCTGCGCAAACAAGTAACAGTCGAAATTTGTCCCGAAAGGCGAATCGTTGCCAGCGGTAGCAAAGTAGTAGAACATTATACAAAGTAAGGTCGAGTAGATTTATGGGAAATATATATCGCAGTAAACATTTGCTTACTAAGTACCCGCCGTGGTGGCTTAGCGACTATGGCGTTGCACCTCGGGCTTAGCAGGTCAGGTGACCTTCGACACGTCGGAAATGACCGAGCTCGGCCAAGCTGGCTAGGTGGCTAGGGCAGCCTTGGCTACCTATGCACCGTCGCCCACGACGCAGCATTGCTGTAGGAACGTCTACAGCGATGGCCTTAACGCCCCTCGAGGGTCGGTATATTGCCTTGGCAATATAAACATAACGCTCCACAGTCTCACCCTTTAATTCTCGACTGATAGTTGCATTCGATTTAGATTTCTGTCATGATGCTTCAGCAGCGAGGTATTGTAGACAGTCGGGCGGTGTTCCTCAGAAGTGTTCTCAGCTTTTTCTTGGTGTAGGCTTAACGAGAGAGGCTACATTAGCTGAGCATAGCCTCGAGACTCGCGGTGCGTGCGGCAGGCAAGACGCGCTGCGCTACTTTATTTGAAGCCATAACCATACAAATTTGGTTGTACTTAGAACTCTGTGTAACGGGCTCTATCATGTGCCGAAACTCGCAGCCACAGTTATTTTTCTTGCTTGCCAGCAGGTCAGCGGAAAGTAATTGCGTATGAGCTGATGAGTATCCCGGGTGCTGGCATTGCCGAGAAGGCCTCCTTTCAGTGAAACAAAGCGAGCGAAAGAAGAGCATGAAGGTAGCTTGTGGGCTGCCTTACGGTATCGGATCACCATAGAAGCGTCCACTAAGGCCACCTCAGTAAGGAAGCTTTCAGAATTGACGTAAGACTGCGTATACGCAATGGAGGTTTCCTTACTGAGGTAAGAAAGGCTTCAGAAATTGCGCCTCGGTATACACGAAGCGGCGGGCACTCCCGTTGATGGGCACCACCATGTTGCGCTCGGCAACGTGTCTCTATAGGCACTAGCTTTGAACGTAAATCAGAAACAAGAGTAGAGATTGATATAATAATTAACGTAAAAGTTATTTCACCAATATTTTTTATTTTGCTTAATGTCAGGAGTCACAAGTGTCATTAGAAGAAAAGCTGGGAGAAGAACAAAGGCGACTGAAAGGAGGAAAGAGAGCACGAAAGAAATACGAAGAACAAAAGCAAGTAGAACAAGAGACGTTTCGTCCGAGAACAAGGCTTGACGATGCGCTGATCTGTTTGGAAAGCGCCTCTGGTACCGAGCTGCCTGCAAATTTGGGACACGTCAGCACAAGCACTCCACAGGTCACCCCCATAACACACCCCACCACACGGCAATGGGAAGCAGCGCTGTCCAGCTCCGACTCGACAGACCAGCTCAACCTGGTCAACCAAGCGGGAAGGAAAGCTAAGGCTGCTGGACTCTTGGATTGAGGGGAACTGCAGAGGAGAGGAGCTAACTATGCTCGTGTGCTCTTTTGCATAAAGTTAATTCTCTCTCTCTCTTTCAGCGCTTGCGACTCTGGCCGTGCACGCGCTGCTGCTCGCGTTAGCCAGTCCCGCCCTTGTCTGGGACACCAGAGCTGTTCCGGTGCGCGGCAGTAGCACCAGGCGGCACAATCTCTGATCTGTCGGAGCACATCAAACACCGAGTGACGTCGTCTTGGACATGTCCTAAGTTGCGACGCGGCCACCTTACATAGACGATGGACGACTACCGACAATGACAATCCGGTCTGATGCATGCCGAAAACTAAGACTTGTTTCAGGACAAAGAAGTGGTTTTTTATGTTATCTTGAAGAGGGTGAAGGGAGGTACTTCAAAACCCTTTGTGTGTTTTGTCGTTAATAACTTGCGCGTATGGAGCATGTGTTTGTGCCATAAACTGAGTTCGTGCACTCACTTTGTTTTTTCAAGCAAATTTACCAGGCAGTACCATACGCGAGACGCTTATTAAACACGCGTTCGCTTGAGACTAACGACAAAAATTGTTAAATTCAGATGCGTGGAATCTGTTCCTTAACTGATGAAAGCGTTTTTTTTCCCGAGGACGGGTAAATGGAGCTTTCGTAATATACTTGATTCCTCGGTGCAACCTTCGCGCTAAGTAAGCGTGAAAGGCTCCTCACCTAAGGTAAGGAAGTGGCCCAAGAAAAAGAAGGTTTCAGAATGTAGCCCGAGGCGTGATGCCTTGGCTCGTGTTCCTTCGAATCTGCTGTTTGCTTTGGTATCTCAAGAAAGGTTAACTTGTCCTGGAACACCTGCAGCACGAAGGTGTTCATCATTAGCTTTCCCTCGTACATTTTTTTTAAATTCCACTCTTGAATGATGGATCCAAATTTCAAATCGCCAAGTGATTTAAATATACCTGTCTCTGTTAGCGGCCATATTTCAGCTCTTCATATTAATGCCCAGTCGGCCCGGAACAAAGAAGACGTCATCGCAACCTTTATAGAAAGTTTCAAATTTTGTTTTGACGTAGTTATGATGACCGAAACTTGGTATACAAGTGAACTGGAGGTACTGCAATTGCCTGGTTATAAGTCTCACTTACTAAATCGTCGCGGTAAAAAAGGCGGTGGTCTTACATTAATGGTTCAAGACAGATTTGAAAGCGAACTGCTCTCGAATTATTCTCAAACTACAGATGATTACGAAATTCTTACGGTAAAGTACATATATGGTATTTTATCAGTTATGTATGTATCGCCCACCTGGAGGGATGCTACCTTCATTTTTATCTTTTTTAGACGAATTTCTTGCTTGGATTAACGACAATAATTACAAACTAATTTTGGGAGGTGATCTTAACATTGATTTCTTGAGCAACTCAGTGCGACAGGCTCAACTTACGGAAGTGCTCGTAGTAAATGCGTTGGTAAACGTGATAAAACAACCGACACGTATACAGTTAAGTACGTCAACATGTAATGATGCTTTTATAACAAACTGTCAAAATCAGGCAATTGACTCAGGAGTTCTCGGATCACATATTAGTGACCATTTGCCCATATACATAATACAAAGCTTTAACAAACCAAACTAAAAAACAAACATGAAAGGTCTGTCACATACCGTAACGTAAACCAGGAGACATTGCAGCGTTTTCGTTCAATTTTATTAGCTACAGACTGGCGCTCCATCTATAGCAGTGGTAACGCAACTCGCGCGTATGAACTACTAATAGACAAAATTAAAACAGCCTTCACCGTAAGTTTTCCTTACATCAAAAAGACCCGTCCCCGTAAGGCAAGAAAGCCGTGGCTTACTTCGGAATGCTTGAAGGCTATCACCGATAAAAATTCACTGTTTCAAAGGTTCCCTAGGTCAAAAAGGGCCTCCGATTTACAAGCGTTTAAGAAACATAGGAATAAAACAAATAAACTTTTGCGCAGACAAAAAGAACGATACTTTTATAACTTGTTTAATCACGAAGTATCTAGAAAACCGGAACTTGTCTGGAAAAGGCTGAATTCTTTCTTAGAAGGTTATTCTAAAGAAAACACTGGCCCCACTGAGATTAAATTAGATAACGATACATTCACTGGCCGTAAGCTAGCTGACCTTTTTAACAATTTTTTGCCTCTGTCGCAAGCAGTGTGCATAATACTTCCTGCATGGAATATATGCCTTCGAGAACACGTGAATCTGCGTATTTGTTTCCCGTCTCCCAGCCACAAGTTGTAACAATGTTCTTATTCCTCAAAAATAGCTACTGCCCCGACCCTGATGATCTACAAATTCGACCGGTCAAGTACGTACCTGACATCATTGCGCCAGCCCTAACACATGTGATCAATCTAATCTTTTTTTCTGGCGATTTCCCGAGACAGCTACAAGTTGCTAAAGTTACCGTTATTTTCAAAGGCGGTGACAAAAATAATGTTTCAAACTACAGGCCTATTTCCATACTGCCCATTTTTTCCAAAGCTATTGAAAGTTTTTTTGAGTCGCCATAACATCCTAACGCCGTTTCAATTCGGCTTTAGTAAAAAACGTTCCACGGAATCCGCGTTACTTCTTCAAAAAGAAATCATACTAGGTGGTTTTGAGCGTCAACTTTGCATAGTTGGAATATTTATCGATTATTCAAAAGCCTTTGATTGGATTAATCATACCACACTTTTAAAAAAGCTACAGCATTACGGATTCCGTGGGGCATTTTTCACACTTATGCAAAGCTACTTGAGTGATCGCAAGCAGCAGGTACAACTTAATAACTATATATCAAGCTTTCGCTCCCTAAACAGCGGAGTACCGCAGGGAAGCATCCTAGGGCCTCTACTTTTTAATGTATATATTAACGACGTAGTAAGGATAGATGAAAATACCCAATTTATAGTTTATGCTGACGATACTAGTTTTTTTTAGGATCAGATTTATTGGAAATTCAAACCAGAGCAAATAACGTACTCACGAAACTGCATACCTGGAGTTTGAACAACTCGCTAACTATAAATACGTCAAAAACAAAAGCGGTTTTATTTAGAGCTAAAAGCAAGAAAGTCAACTTTGATTTAGCGCTTTTTCTTGGTCCATCAAAAATTGAGGTGGTTCCTGCTGTGAAATGTCTTGGTGTACTCTTTAATGAAAACATGTCCTGGGATTTGCAGTCTGATTCTGTTTGTTCCAGTCTTTCTCGCGAGGTTGGTATATTATCGCGCACACGTTTTCTTTTGCCTGAGAAAGTAAAACTGTTATTGTATAATTCACTTTTCCTTTCAAAACTGTGCTATTGCTACCTAGTCTGGGGAACCACCACAATTTCCAACATTCTGAGGATTTCTAGATTACAAAAAAGGGCTGTCCGTTTGATTGTCAATGCTCCGTATAACGCAGCACACAAGGCCCCTCTGTAAAAATCTAAACGTAATACCTGTTGACGACTTGTACGAATCTTTACTAATGAAACGCTACAAACAAGGCATTAAAACAAACAATCTGTGCTTGAAAGAACTTGCTAATTTGACTGAAAGATTGCATGTTTATGACACGCGCGGAATGAATGAATGAATGAATGAATGAATGGTGTTTCCCCTCATTGTTGTTGCTTACAGTTACGCCAATATTGCACGTTTTGTTGATCCGGCCATCTGTATGTAAAAAAAAAACTACGAAGAAAGAAGGCATGACAGTGTAAAGGTGCCATGCACCTTCGGAAATGCCAATGAGGTGAGACGCTATTCCAATGAACCATCTGTTATTTATCTCCACTGCTTAGGGTCACGCATTGGCATGCTTGCCTGGTGCGAAAAGCTGCTATAAGCCTGTCGGCTGCAAAAATAATACCCGAAATAGTACTCTCCGGCGCGGTGCCGCTGGTTGTGCAAGAGAGAGTACTAACCTGCCACTCGCATTGGAGAAAGTTGACAAGTAGTCTATCCGAAGTAATGTCCGTTTTAACGTTTTCAATCTCCAATTCAGAGGTGACCGTTTGACTGAGCCCTTTGCTGGCATAAAGGTAGTGCATATCTGAAATTCAATTAAGATATTGGAGTATTCGACACAAAATTCCCACTTTACAACTTTATTATTCTTTGCAGATGATACCGTGAACCTAAAGAGAAAAGAGGCGATTCCCACGACATATAGGTAACAAGATCTTGTATAATTCTTCACTCGCAAAAGTTCAGCACGAATTAACGATTCCCGGAAATACGTTCTTTGATTAAGAAAAAGGAAATCTTTCCTATTACCCAGTACTGCTCTCGTTGAGAGTAGGCAACATTCGAAACTACCACACTAATGGTATTATTTCTGTTTCCACGTTCAAATGATACTGTCTGCAACTTCCACGAGATATAGTTAATACTAAAATAACGCAAGCGCTTCAAAACAACTGCGAATATTTTTATTGTATAGCGTAAACACGGACAAATGAAATAAAAGTTTTGCTTTGTTCTGCATGGTACTTCAAAGATATTTAAAGGTTTGTTATTTGACTGTGTTGGGGGCACAATACCCCTGAGACCGGCAAAACAATTTAACAACACCCCTGAGGCGGACTGCGAGGATTTATGAAACGCATGTGAACGAAGCCTTACTTTATAATGCGTAAGGTAGTGCGAAATATGACAATAGGTTTTGAGCGTCAGAATCCACTCATTGATGTTTACCAGACCCACAATCTAACTCACGCTGTCGTCTTCTAAATATTTGCAATATTGAGCATTGTTCCCCTACATAATGCCTTTTTGCGGCGGCTATATTCTCAGAACCATCGTTTAATCTCATCGTCACTGGATAAGAGACGTACCACCAATCGTCAATTAGTGTTTCGCAATTGGTCTTACCTAGTAAAGTGTTGATCACTCTGACAGGCATGAATGTCGCCAATGTTTTCATCGCTCGTGCTTTTAACAACACTAAAGCCCCCGCATGTCCAATTGTAAGCTAGTATTTCGCCATCTCTACTCCTGCACTCCCAGTCTGCGTAAACTTTCCGCAGATCACGCAACTTCTAACGAGTGCTGCGCGCTGCCGTCGGACCATTCTCTCGGTACTTTGGTATGCAAAATCCTTTTTTGTCGCGTCGCTGACATTGACGCATCGTCCAATTCTAACGCAGTGTGTGCCGATTGAGCGTGCGCCCTTGCTAATGAGTTTGCGCTTTGGGAATTTAAGCATGCAAGGGTGCGCGCGTCCGTCCATGCTGGCGAGCCTGCATTGACTAGAACCAAAGTCGTAGTCAACGAACTTGGCCAGCGCAATCCTCTGCAATCCACTAATGAACGAATGACTTCTTTGTGGATAATCATGGTGGTTTGGCCTATTTAGGACCTAACGGAATTCACGCGTAGTTCTGGGATGAATGGATAAGCAGATGACGGCGTTCAGCCCGGGTCGTGCGTGGGGCTGATTGTCTGAACAGCAGACCAGAGTAACAGATACCACGGAAGATGATTGGCTTTCGAAGTAGTAGGTAATGTGCATCGGAAAAATATCCCGAATTATTATTATTATTATTATTATTATTATTATTATTATTATTATTATTATTATTATTATTATTACTACTACTATTATTTGATTTGAAAACATGTATACATTTGACAAGACAAAGAAATGTCTTGAAATACTGGCAATACTTCAGTACAGATACTGCTGACATGGAAAACAGTGTTTGCTCTTGGCGGCAGAAATTATGGTGATGTGATTTCGCAGACGGCACGAATACACGATGACGATGATGGTGTGACCACGATGAAATAACAACGATGCAGATAATGACAGCGTGACGGCCATGGCAGCATGCCCAAAGCAGCTTGACAACGCAATAGTGACAGCGTGGTGAAGATGGCAAGGCGATGCCGGTGCACCTGTCTTTTTCTAAGAGTAAAGTCCTCCATTGTTAACATTCAGGACCTTTGCATAACTTGGAGTCACCTCTGAAGTTACACTTGCTCACACTGTAAAAAAATTACATTTCATTATGTGTCTGACTTTGAATGCACCTTTAAACGACGTGGTCTGAGGAACCAAGCACCTGCATTTTGCAAAGACGGCTACCATTGATTCTTGAGGACAGAAGAAATGCAGCTCAATTTCCAAAAGCGTAAAAAAGTTCTTACAAGAAGTAACAGGACCTTGGGAGGTATGTATATTCCTCCGGAAGTGAAGATGCCAACAGAAGTGCATAAATAAAAAAAAAACGATAAACCAGGCGAATAGCGTCAAACTGGCTTGCCCCTGTGGAAGAATATAAATGTAAGTGGATAAAAAAAATATAAGTCCGCGAAGCTGACGTCGACCCTCCATGTCTGTGGCTGTTTACATTTACATCGTTGCTCTTTCTTTATTCGCAATGCGTTTCCTTCCATTGACGTCTAAGCTTTGTCTTTTGATTTCCCTACAAATGTGCAGGCATATACACATGTTATGTCGAAAAGTACAAGGTGCGCCGACAGGCATTCCGATTTCTGCAAATCGCCATCGTGTCATCCTCGTCCTGATCGACGTTGGGGTGCCGCCTCACACTTCACCGTTGTTTCCACCCTTCCGCCGGTCCTGCAACGAGCGCTGTGACGAGTCGACATGTGGGCGTGGTCGCTTTTGCTCCCGGATACCAAATTCACCGAGCTGTCGGCCACCGCGATGATGCGCCTGTGACATGACACGCCACCTTTCCGACATCATTTTATCCGCCACCAGCAAATAACTTCCCCTTCCCTACACCGTAACCCCTCAAGCCCCTTCCTTTGTTGTGTATGGCGGTTGCTTTTAACGGCATGTTTTGCTTCGACGTCTTTATTGTGGTAGTCGAGGTACGGGAACTCGGGATACAAAAGTAAAGGCGGGTGCCAAAATTCAAGGCGTTTACATGACGTGTACACGGACGCTCAGAAAAATTAGCATAATCATGCGAGATGATGACGATGGAACTCTGCACTTATGCGTATATGGTCGTTCGGTTGGTTTCAGAGCGGAAAACTGTAAAAGACTCGACAATACAGATTCTACACTGCAACAGTTGTTGTTAGCAGTTCGCTGACAGTTAGCGTGGTCTTCGCGCGAGAGCGCCGAGGTGTTAGAGTCAACTATATGTGTAATGTATTGTTATGCATGTATGGTATACTTCTTTAATACTGTACAAAGACGTATACTCTCTACGCCGGTACAATTGATTTTGTGTGCTCGAACTGGCCACAAAATGTGCCATAGCACTTGCTGTTGTATCGCAGTAAACAGAAAAAGATTGCGCGCTAATTCCACTTCCGTGAAGCGGCGTCCGCATTTATTCACCCTTCGATGTTACATTTTGTGCCACAGGTGTTTTTGCTCACGATTTATGACCTTGCTACACGCAGCCTATTTTTTGTATATTATATAAATAACCGCTAAGCCTATTTCATGGACATTTGGCAGCATCTGTGACAATTATTGGAACAGGTCATTTGCACCTGCTGGAGAAGGATGCGACATTTTGCTAGGTAGTATTGCATCTTGTTACGGGTACAGCGCGAGAAACCAGTACTAAAGCACCCACAATACGAGCCCTGCGTGTTGTGAATAACAGCGCAAAAGAAAAAAAAAAGGGGGGGGGAGAGTTGGCAAGGACATCTTTGCTTTAAAAACGGTAAAAGCAGAATCACTTCTGGCATAGTCAGCCGGTAACGAGATGTTAGCTTTAGGAGGGCACTGCTTGTTTGTTTGTCTGGTCTGGATTTCATGTTCTCCGGACCGGGAAGAGACGCCCAAAAGTGTTTTCGGTGTTATAATGAGAGCTCGGCATAGCGCGAATCAAGGTATATGAAGAGGCGTAGGCTCCAATTATATATCGGCTGTATTGCCCCACCCTGTTTTCGCCAGCCGGGTCTCGTTTCGGGAGCCGTGCACATGCCGTTTGACCCAATATCACTCATCACCTTCTGCATTGATTTGAGCTAGCCAATGTGTAATTTAGCATTGAATTAACGAGTGCGGTTCTAGATGTAGTGTATAACGCCAGTAATTAAATCAACGTTATGATGTTTCCTGCAGTCAGACAAAGAATCAGACATATTCAGTAGTGGATCATCACTTTCAGTACAATGTAATACTAAGTTCTTTTCGAGCTACTCTTTGAACGAGGCGGTGACAGTAAAACTCAGCAGCGCCGTTTTGCACGCGTTCTGACTGTTGTCAAGATGCCTCAATAACACCATTTATGTTTCGTTTGGCAAGTATTGGTTTCTGCTTTAATAGAAAACTTATATGCGCCCGAGTTTATTCAACGAGAACTTCAGCGTATTCATTCGTCAGCACGCTCAAATATAATGATTATTTCTGAGAATTTTACTGTTTAATAAGTATAGCTTTCACATCTATGGCTCGTTATTCTGAATTTGTTTTTGCAGATATTATACTTCTATGTTATGGTACTTTCTTACCTTTAAGAGGATATTATTACCCATATTAGGCACGAGAATGTATGCTTCTAACAGAAAGTTGTTGGATCAAGCGCACTCTAGAGCTAAAAGCATATGTGATACTCTCACTAGCCTAATATATGAGAACACAATATTCGAGCAAGTTAGAAAAGAAGAATTTGACCCGTGTGTTGGAAGAAAAAAGATCTAGTGGTATTAGGAAACAAAAACCAACAGAGTTAATAATGGCACTCGGTATGGCTGTAGCCACGAAAATATAAACACATACACGAAACACGCCGTTGTCGATGAGAGAGCAGAAGCTCGTCCCCAGTGGAAAGCGCTTTCGTCATTCGTTGGAGATAAGAGGATAAAAAATTTGGAGGACGCTGAAGCTTCGCCTTTAAGAGTGGAACGCGATAGCATTCAGAGATCCCTGACTTGTCAGCCTTCCCGGCCACTGTAGCTTTCTTTTTTCTCAAACTTCGGCTGACTTCGCCTCCGCAGGCGGCTGCCGTAGGGAGCCTACATGCAAGGCGCTGTGCTTGCATGTAGGCTCCTTAGGCTGCCGAGGAGGCGAGCGCGATCTGGATTGTATTTTTGCAAGGCGAAAACCGCGGCGTGCCACTGTATGAATGGTAGAAATGCTGGAAGAGGGGGCTTGTGTTTGAGTTTCCGACTAACAGCACTGTGTTTTCTCGTACAATTAAACTACAGTCCGACGCTATCGTGTCTGTAGGTTGTGGTTAAGTCGTAGTTTACGATTTTTCTGACGTATTTTACGTTGAGAAATCCAATTGGTTCACTAACGCCTCTGCGCCATGCGGAGAGCCAGCGTGGTCGGGGTGTTTCTGGATGATTTTCTCCGCCACGGACGCCGGCGCTTACGCCGACACCGACACCAACGCGGACGCCGGATTTCATTTTTTTTTTAATTTTTGCGACACGGGGCCCTTAACGCTTTCGCGTTAAAACAGAATTGTCTCTTTAACATGGGGCAGCCCTTGCCTTTCCAGCCTGGTTGTGCACGGAGGAGATATATTACAGGCCCTACGAATTATGGCAGATTCGACGCACTATTCGAGGGTCTGGAGTGTGAGCGCCCTCTCGTTTTTCACTTATTTCCCAAGGCACTGAGCCGTGCACCCTAAAGGGCTGCAGAAAATAGCGCCTCTTCCTCTTCAGAACCACAACCTCTCGCTCTCACCTTGCGCAATATATTTCTTTCCTTCCTTGCCCTGTGGCACCTCCTATATAGCTGAATTTATATCGGCTTCGTTCGGTATCGGTTGCAGAATTCGGCTACTGTACTGTTGGTAACACCAATGTTATCGAAAGCGGTTGACGTGCTATTTTATAAGGATTTAGTGGCAGTATTTATTTACTTGTGTGGTTGTGCGTGTGCGTGCGTGTATTGTGCACATGCGTACTCGCGTGCTTGTGTGTGTATGTCCTTGCTGAAATTGTTCTCACGTTTTTTATTGCCTCTGAGCCAGCCCACGAAACGTCCATCCAGAACACAACGTGGGAAGACGTCGGGTGCGCGCGAAGGCCCTCTTGGAGAAAGCTCGTGAACGCGCGCCCTAAAGGACCCTAATAAAGTTTTTCATCGATCCATCCATCCATCTGCACCAGCATGTGCCGACATTTCTAGCGTCCTCATATAAAAGCTAGGGCGGAAACTGGCCAGCCCGCTTGCAATTTTTTATCTACTCTGGAGGAATTTAAATGAAACCCATGTGAAGGAAGCATCCCGAATGAAATACCTTAACCAGATATCAGTGCCACTTCGTCTCAAAACTCCTTCTCGATATCTTCCGACTGTTCCACTTCATATCTTTGGAATCACCAACGTCAGTTCTGCTAACCGGATCTGCGCAGCCCTTCCCTTTTATATAAAATGTTCGATTCACTGTTGCCGTATCGCACCAGACGTGCACATAAAATGTCTGTTTCCTAAAGGCGTCCGAGTGACTGCTTTTAAAGCCATTGATTTATATCAACTGCTGCGTCCGGTGCACCTCTTCGTATTCCTGCGGGATTCCACGCACCATGTTCGATTGAAGCCCACAATGGGCCGCTTACTACTCGGGCAACGATAAGGCGCCTCAAAAGTCGATGGAAGGACGCATTGTGACACGAGGGAAATGACTTCGTATAGCAGACGACGGGCCGTGAAGGTAGAGAAATGGAACTCGGGTCATTTTATCACTTGTTCTGCAAAGAGTAACTCCAGCAACTTCGGTTAATTTCTTCTAACGAATGGTTGTGCTGAGCTACGGGGAACATGTATGGCGATAGAAATGTTTATTGGATCGTCGCTCTTTCAATTGGTTGTGGAATAGAAAGCCCGAAGTGACGCAATGCCGCAGTTGAATGGGTAGTGTAGCTTACGACACTGATGGTACATTAAAATGTCTTGAAGGCACAGTCAAGTATCGTTAAAACATTGGTAATGCAATAACATGTGTATCTCATATAAATCTCAATGATCTCGGCTACTCTTAGTTTCACTCATTTCTGAACGTAAAATTATAATTAACCATGAGCTGTTTGCTTACAAAACTCGGGGAAACTGTGAAAGCAAGTACAGGTCTCTCTTGCACACATTGGCCATGCCCTACGTGTTCGTGGTCATAAATTACCGAAGCATAACTGCGAGTCGGCCTAGTTGGAACAGATTCATTTTCTTAAATTTTTGTGCGCAAACAGGGACGAAGAAAATGAGACACAAGGACGAGCGCTTCCTTGTGTCTCCTTTTCTTCGTCCCTGTTTGTTTGCGCACAAAAATTTAAGAACATAAATTACCCCTTCAGTTTGCTTTCAAAAACCTCTACTAGTCAAACACCGGTACTGCGTGCATTGGTGAAGCGTCTGTGGTTCTTTTTGCACCACATTGTTGCGCCATCTTGCAGGCGACCAGTGATGGGCACTATGGCGCATGGTTGCCCGAAATATGAGACACTGACAGGGCATAGTACATCACATTCTATAACGATAAAATATTCGCTTATACGTACGTCATCGTTTTCTGTATGCCAATGCACGACTCGATGCGTAGACAATTGCCACCGAGGGTGCCACTGCTACACCTCAATTTGGACCGCCAGCGCTAAATCAGACGAGTTGACGCAATCTCCAGGTTACTTCCCTCTATGCCACTTTCTCTGTACCATACACTGCTGACGTCATATAAGAGGTGCCATAGTCCACAACAGGTGGCGCCACAGTAATTTCTTTATATTTAGAGATAAAAAAAATTCTTAATGCTTTACTGCCAGAGTAGTTGTCTGAACTAAACAAAGTCAAGTCAATCAGTCTTGTTTTGCATCGCTTCAGTAGGTACCTAAAGAATGAAGCATGCGCCCGTCGTCAAACACAATACAAAGTCATACACTTTTCCGTCTTGAGTCTTAGTATATTGTTAGGTTGCGTTTCCTTCATTTTATAGATTTTTTTACGATTCGTCCTGCCAATGGCAAATCACAAGCGAATGGCGGAGGAAAATAAAAATAAATGATAAAAAGATTCTTTACAAAATGCGGCTCCCGAATTTAGGTATCCCTGCTGCTTGTAGAGAATGGTGGCAACGTAAACTTAAAATTCTGTTCCTGGAAAGAAATATTTTATTTTATTTTGCAGAAGGGGAAGAACCGTCCAAGAGCGTCTTCCGGCTTCGGCTCTGGTACGTGAACGCCTTGCTAACATGGCAGAATAAACAAATGTGGCTATTTGACGAGCACGTAGCGCGCCTGGTTTTGACAAATGTCAAATGAAACAAGTTTTGCCAGGAGGCGTATACGTTCAGCGTACCATCTTACTGATATTTGCTTTCGCTTTCGCAAAGTTCTCCAGAATTTTCAAGTTTTTTTGGCACATTACGATTCTTTTTTTTTTGACATCTTACTTTCTGTCAGCAGATACAACGGGCTAAAATGAGACATGTCATCGGAAAGAAAAGAAGAAAAATACCGACGGAACGCCTCGATGGGAACTGGTGAGAATACCGAGCTACGTGAAATGCGTAGGCCGAAAATAAACAGCGAAGCCTGCATTGTAAAAACGCCAAGGCTAAATATAAGTAAGGCACGCGTGACGATATTGAGTATTTTACGTCGAAGCCTCAAAATAACCTGAAAACCTGCGTTCACTCGAAGGCGCTTTGTCTGTATTAGACGCCCCCTTGGGTAGAGGAGAGACATACGTCTAGGTTCCAATGCTGCTATGTCGCTCTTTTTTTTTTTCTTTTTATCGAATTCTCTATGTCTGGCGCTCTAGGAACACATCATAAGAAGGCGAGTCTTGGTGGAGGCGATCATTCTTTGTATTTTATTTGTTTAATTTTAGGGAAGAATTGTGGCAAAAAATGCGTCGACCTGTTATTTCATATTCCAGGTTCACATAGTTGGACAGATTGAAAATATGTGGGCGAAGAAATAGACCGAGTTGCATTGCCATCAGACAATGTACCTGCAGTTATACAAGGCAGAATGACACCCCAGAATAATAAAAAAAAACTAAACAAAAACAATAACACTTACGTTCAAAAGGTATTACACTCATTTAACACATTTCTTACAACACGTGTGGTATAAAATGGCCTACTCTTGCCCAAGAGTGTTAAGATAAATCGGCTGTTTCGGCCTAAAGACGAATCATTGAAAGCTATTGCAAGATTTAGCATTGCGCTTGAGCTCCTCACACCGTGTTCTAACAACACGCGGAGGCGACATTCCCAACGCAGCACGCAAAACAACTGCTTCTCTGCATCAGGAACAGTGCCCTAGCAGGTACCAGGCATCTCACAACTCTGAATCGAAGAGGAGCGCCGGCGTCGAACATCGATGATGGACGATTCGAGATTAGACCGATGGAAAACAGTTGGCGTCTGGCTGTGCACATAAAAAAAAGATTAAATAGTTATAGCTTGTTGTTAATTGTGCCTTATGCTCAGACCAGTGTATGCACGCAACTGATCAACAGGAACGATCATGCCTGTACGCGCAACGCTCGTATGCCAGCAACGAAAGCCAGAAGCTGAACGCAGAACGCTACGCTGGCACCCGCTGAGTCGACTGAGTCAAATGGCAGTGGTTGCGCTTGGCGTCTAGGGAGCTACATGCAACGCTGCCTATTAACGTCGTCATTTTTGCAGCAAAATGCACTCCGCGTCTCTGGAGCCTTTTAGGTGTGAAGCACCTTATGCGCCCGGGTTGTCGGCGTCTCCTGTCGTCGTCGTAGTCACGGTAAGCAAGTACTGAGCGTCCCTAGGGAGCCTACATTCAAGCGCTCTTTCATGTAGGCTCCCTAAGCGTCCCGCGTGCCGACCGCTCCCGCGTTCGTCCTCATCCTCCACAGCTGGCTGCGTTGCCGCTCATCATTCCAGCGTAGGATTTCACTTCTCTTCTGTCGTCGTAATGGGAAAGCTGCGTTTACGGGGTTATGAGCCATTGCTTAAGTCAGTATGAGCCTATTAGCGGTGCATCACTGCATGCTTCGCACCTCCCCAGGTTTCACGTTAGTGGAGCTGCATTTCGCTCAATGGGTCATTTCACACTTGCGCATAAAGTTTAATTCACCGCTTCAACCGAGCCTACGATGTAACTGGTGCTAACTGTAATAACCAATAAAAACCAAAACAGTAAGAAAGGCGTCCATAATGGCCAAATTTTGCGCTATTGAATTCAAAAGTTAAGATTTTCTTGCAGTCTTTTTAAACACCCGCGCTAAGGCCACGCTTGCGCCATTGATAGCGGGACCGCGGATAGCGCTTAGCGAGACAGCGCCAATGGTGTGAATGGCACCTCGAGCGTTATTGTAAATCTTTTTTGGGGATAAAACAAATGGAATTTATGCACTCACATCCACTAGGTACAGCACAGTGCTAGAGACCGGTGCGCACACACAAAAAAAAGAAAAAAAAAAGACACGCAGCAATGAGTGTCTATTCTATACCGCTGACAGCAAGTGATGTTACGTACCTATAAATCCGTTCCGTAGTCTTTACATGCGCCTTGTGAATGGTTAACATGTGACTTTCGAAATTACATTACGTCCCTCCTCGCTGAGAAGTCGCATTTGTTTGTTTTGTTTTCTTACTGCGCATGCCTCTATGTATATAGTCTCTGGATCATCAGCCTGCAGGGTCTCAAACAGGACCATGCGAGTTTTTCTTTCTGCGTATCAGTCTTCCGCGAGGCATATACTTTCTAAACTCCAAATTAGCATCCGTGCTAATCATGACTCCCTATAAAAGCCCTTCCTCCGGAAGTTCGTCAAACGCTACGCATTCGACTGCTCCTCCGTAACATGCACCCCAATCAAAACCGCGAGCGACGGAAAGCCAGAGCAGCAGCCCTTCATAAACGGTACGGCGATGAACAGAACGCCATATGGGTAGGTGATGCATGTGATCAGCACGGTGCCACAGCAATTTCTTACACGCTGAACGCCCCATTCATTAATAAGTAACTACCCCTGGGAACGGACCCAGAGGAAGCGGAAGAGATCGCCGTAGCGCTAGCACTCGCCAGCTCCAGTGCTACCTACATCCTAAGTGACTCTAAAACTGCACTGCAAAATTATGCTAAAGGCAGAGTTCACCCTGCGACCTTCCACATACTGACCAAGAACACCCCCCCCCCCCCGACCCCCTTCTCCCGAAGTGCTGAGATCATCAGGGTGCCCGCGTACTCGGGAAACCGCGGCAATGAGGCAGCCGATTCGTTAGCCTGAGGCTCGAGAAGCCGGGCACAGGTGGACCTCATGGGGGGGTTCGAGGGAGCGTGCGTGTACCTTCGCTGAGCTCATCGTGAATGCTCGCGCCGCGAGGCAAATGTACCCAACGCCCCACTCTTCCCTCACTTATGCACCAACTATGGCGCCGTCTGCAACACCTATGGCGCCATCGGCAAACGCGGACCCTACCTACACCATCCCTCCTCTCCCACCACACACCCATCCCACCTTCCTGCCGTCTGTGCAATGCGCCGAAAGCAAACCTCACCCACATCACGGCCGGACTCGACTCTCCTCCGCGCTCCAAAGGGAGCGCGGAGGGTGGTGTCGAGTCCGGCCGTGCCCACCTACTCCTGGCCTGTCCGGCTTCACCTCACCGCGGTGCACCGACAACACTCCAAACCTGGGAGGACTGGGAGAGCTCACTGCGCTCCACGGACGCGGCCAGGCAGAAGAAGGCAGTGGGAGGCACTGCTCGCAAGCGAGGACCGGGAGAGCCAACTGACCCTCCTGGACCAAGCTCAGCGAGCAGCTAGGGCCAGTGGAGCCCTGGACTGAGGGCCCCACCCAGACCTGCCGTTGATGATGATGATGATGATCCTTCACCATGGCTCGCACCCACTGAGGGGGATAGGCCAAGAATCGGGCGGCAGTAGGTAGCTAAACAAAAAATTCTTTTTGACAATGAGATACGCAAAGTAAAGAAGGCACAAACAAAAACAAAGAAAATTTTGTATACCTAGAGTATTGTGCCAACGAGCAGTCAGACTAACCGAAAGGTGAAAAATATAGTTATTATCAAGGTCAGAAAAAATACAATGTTACTAACGAATTTGGAGAAACAAATTTCAGTGAAATGAATACTGATCTGATAGGTAGAATAAGGTTACTATAATTAACAGGGTAATCGTCTTGTTTCTGTTAAAAATTGAAAGACTGCGCAACAAACGTCTCTGTGACAATAGCCGAGGGAGGAGGCCCCAAATGATAATAATACTGGTGTACTTAATCTTAATCCAATTTTGCAGAGTGGAGCTTCGAGTAATTTCGTTCTCTGGTTTGAATAACGTCGGCATGATAAAAAGTAGTGGTCTATTGTTTCAATTTCCTTACAATTTTGGCACAGAGGGGACATCGTCAGACCAGCTCTGTGTAAATAGAAATTCAATTCCGGGATGCGACAGCGTAATTTGGAGAATGTAACTTCTAACTGCCGAGAAGGACACCACTGATTATTCCAGCCAAAACCGAGATGCTGAAAGTCTGTAGATGGGATCAGCGATAATTTGATTAAGTCATTTCGTAGGCTAAACGTTCTGAATCTCGATGCAGTGACGTAAGCTGTATCCGGTAAAATATGAAGCACAGGTCCATTTAAAGATGTTCTGGCTAATAAATCTGCCATTTCGTTTATGTATAAACCGCAGTGTCCAGGAACCCAGAGTAAATTAATTTTTTGTAACGTTGTAGGGATTAAATTTTGAAACACATTTAAGATAGTTGAATTCGTTGCCGAGGAAAGCGACACACATACCGACCGAGAGTCTGTTACTACGACAGCTGATAATTGATTCGGGGGTAGTTTGCGCAGTGCTAAAACAATCGCCAATAATTCTGCTATGAAAATAGTCGTGTAATCCGGAAGGCGAATAGAAAAGGACCAACTAAGAGAAGGAGAAAAGATGCCTACGCCAGCCTTTTCGTTTAACATTGAAGCGTCCGTGGCTATTATATTGTTTGTTTCCTGGTGAGAGAGGTAATCTTGTAATTGGTCATTTAAATATTGGAATGGCATTAGTTTAGCATTCGAGGGGAAGATATCGTCAAATTCAATTTGGAGGATTTTCTTGGATTGACTTATTGGGTGAATACATTGAATTTGTACATTCAGTGGTGTTAGCTGTGCCTGTACGAATACGATCTGAGGGGTGTGCAGTCGCGACCAATGAGTATTAAAAAACGTACTTGGTTCATTAATGAAAACATACATTGATCTTCTTTGGGGAGAATCGTAAAACTTTAGGTACGTTTGGACAGTAAGGATTTGGAATCTACTAATTAAACATGGTAGTCGCGCTTCCATATACAGAACGTTGTTTGCAACAAACTTAGGGAGTCCAAGGCACAAACGCAGAGCTTCCTTTTCTAATAGTACCAAAGGTTTAATTTTATAAGCTGGACACCCAGAAAATAAGACACATCCAAATTCCATGATTGGTCGGACATACATTTTATATATCATAATTAATGTGTTTCTTCGCAGCCCGTATCGTCGGTTACTGATTTTACGCAACCATCCTACAGCCCGAGTTGCCTTAAACGCGACGTTATCAATGTGGCTTTTCCAGTTTAGTGTTCCATCATATGTAATTCCCAGATATTTAAGAGAATCCACCTGAGGAATGAACTCTTGACGATACATCAGTGAAATGTGAACGGGAACATCTAAAGGAAAGAGAAGGAGTGCACTTTTACTAACGTTCAGAGACATATGTATGGTTTCAATCCAAGTTTCAAGCATAGATAAGTAATTTTGTAACATTTGATAAAGTGAATGTAGATCAGCATTCGATGCAAAAAAAGCGATGTCATCAGCATAAACGTACACATGAATGTCCTGGAGCAGCGGGATGGAGCTTAAAAATATATTAAATAAAACAGGAGATAATACTGATCCTTGTGGTACTCCCCTCTGTTGCTTATACCTAGACGATGAACATCCGTTTTGAAAACAGTAGAACTCTCTTTCCCTTAAAAATTCTGACAACCACGCCGTGATGTATTTCGGAAACCTGTAATTCTCTAATTGCTTTATCAGTATGCTATGTTCCACGGAATCATAAGCTTTTGCTAGATCTAGGGTCACTAATGCTGAATATTCTCTTCGGCGACGAGCAAGTTTTATGCGACTCTCTAAATCTACGTGCGCACACCAAATCGAGCACCCTGATCTAAAACCAATTTGACAGGGGCTAAGTATTAAGTTTTCAGAAATGTAGGTCGTAATTCGACAATTTAAAATTCGTTCAATTAGTTTAACTAAGTTTGATGTTAGGGAAATTGGTCTAATATTATCTAAATCATATCGACCTCCCTGTTTTTTAAGTATCGGAATTACCTTAGCAAGTTTCCATTCTGAAGGTACCCACGCATTTTTTAAAGAGTAATTTACCATATTCAAAATTTCTTCTGGGGACAATTCATACAGAATTTTTATCACGGCTGTGGTAACTCCATCTGGTCCTGGCGCTGAAGAAGGCAGATAGCGAACAACATCCGCCAGTTCTTGTGTTGTGACTTCCCTAAATTCCTCTAGTGGTAACGGTTTCACTATGTACGGTGGAATGATTGAAGTGAACCTATCTTTCAGTCCTTTTCCAATATTTTCTAATAATTCGGATAATTCACGTGGCGAAAGCACGGAAGAGTCAATATTTGCTGGAACTGGAATCATTTTTCGAGAGCGTAAAAACCTAAAAAGGGCTTTTTTGTTTTTTGATTTAGACAGATGATTGTATTTATTCATATCATACTCCTCTTTGGCTTTATCTATCGTACGCTTGAATGTTGCAGCAACAAATTGGTAATCACTCCAATTCTTTGGACATTGATTACAAAGAAGTTGCTTCCAGGCAGCTTTTCGTTTTCGGTGGGCCCTCGCGCAATCTGAATTCCACCACGGACTTAATGGTTTACCTGTGTTGCAGGTTAAATTAACTGTTGCATTCTTCGCGGAACGCTTTAAAACTGCACAGAGGCTCAGAGCCCTAATATCCTCTTGCATATCCGTACGTGAAAGCATCGTAGACTTCAAGTCTTTTTGAAGTTTGTTATAGTTTATAAATGAGTTATTTTTCCTTCTAAGAGAAATCACAGGGAAATCAATTTGAAAAATAATTGGGAGGTGGTCGCTGTTCGTAGCACAGTCTATAGTATTCCACGATGATATAGCTAAAGATGAGCTGGAGAAAGTGAGATCTATAGCCGATTGAGACTGTCCGCGAAGAAAGGTAATAACTTTTGAATTTAGACAAGATAGATTATTATCAAGAGTCCATTCCCACAGGCGTTTTCCTTCTGAATCAGTTTTAAAACCCCAAGATACATGGTGTGAATTAAAGTCACCAGCGAATACTATGTCTTTTCTGCAGGAAGCTAATACGGTGTCTAGAGAAAATGTATCCTGCACTCCTGCTGGGAAATATAAATTAACTAAGGTAAAAGGGGAGCAGTCTGGGAGTGAAATGTCTAATGCTAAAATTTCACATTCGGTAGACATTCTTTGAAACGATATCGTTGCTTTGTGACTAAATTTATTTGAAACCAAGAAAGCAACGCCACCACCTCTGGCAGGCCGATCCAAACGAAACATTCGATAATATTTTAGAGAATATTTTTGACCATTTGAAAGCCAGGTTTCTTGTAAGATAATGATGTCTGGAGAAAATTGAGAAGAAATATACGATAGATCTGTAGTAGCAGAAACAATTGAACGACAATTCCACTGCAAGATTTTTAGAGACCCTATGGTGAAGATAGAACGGTAGCGGAAACCGCCTGATCCAAAATAGTCTCTTTCAAAAAGTCCTTCTTGGAAAGGTTCACTTTTTCATATTTTTGAGTTTTTGACTTTGAAGAAATTTTGTGGGGAGGAGATCGTGTGCGTTTTAGACTTTTGTGTTCCATGTCTACATCCTGGTAGTCTTCATACTCTTCCGTTAGGGGTTCCGGTTCCGTCCGTTCTACTTGAGTAGAAGGTCCTGCGCAAGGGGAGTCAGCTGACGAGTTTGATGACAATGTTTGTTTTTGAGTTATGTTTAGTACATTTGCAACCTGGTATGCAGGAGATTGGGTAGAGGCTGCACCAATGACCTGCGCCATCTGGCTAGTCATCATTTGTGTCAAGGACTCAAAAAGAGTTGTTGCAAGTCGTTCCATTGCCTTTTCCATAGCTTTCTCTACTGCCTCTGCTATGGCCTTGGATAGAGAAACATCCATACTAGCGGTGTGACGAGCTGTTACGCCTGCGTAGCCCTGGGATCTTCCCTGAACTTCTGTAACTGCTTCCCTACGTGAGCAACGCCTGCGTTCCACCACTTCTAGTATTCTTAATTCTCGTTCCTTTGCAGAACAGTTTGAATAGTCTGCAGGGTGTGCTTCATTGCATAGGCAGCAGTTTTCTTCCTGCGACTTACATTCTGTGCTGTCGTGATTCTCTCCACATAGGCGGCATCGAGTAACCGATCTGCATCCTTTTATAGTGTGTCCGTAGCGCCAACATTTCAAGCACTGTAGTGGTCTTGGGGAAAGTGGCTCTACTCTGTATATCAGGGGCCATGCCTTGATTTCAGTTGGACGAACTGTTCCCGCGAACGTAACAATCACCGACTCCGTAGGTGACTTCCTGTTCTCAATAATTCGGCTACACCGGTATACGGATACAGCTCCAGCAACTGAAAATAAGTCTAGCACTTCTGAGGGGTCCAGGCTCGCGTCGACCCCACGAACTAAGCCTTTCGAGCATGCAAGGTGTGGTGGAATAAACGGGCTCACCGGATTCGATGCGAATTCAGAACAGTTTAGAAGGTCTCGAACGCACTCCTGATCCGATGAGCAGCAAAGAATACCACCGCGACCAAACTGGCGGACCTCGGTGATCTTTTGGAACTGGGAGGAGGCCTTTCGAAGCTCCACCTGAATCGCTTTCGGATTCTTCATCTGTATCGATCCCCCATTTGTAGGCACAAGAGCCACAGGGACACTTTTGTTGCCACTGCGTAAAAAAGAGTCTATTGGCCACTCTCGGGAAGGGATTGAGGCTAGCCAAGGGGAATGCCCTTGACCGGGGGAAGAAAGAGACATCAGGTTAGTCTGACTTTACACTCGCGACACAATAATCCTAAAGGTGAAGATAAAAAGATCAATAAATGAATCAAAAGAACAATCGAGACGTTAAAAGAGCAATAGATAACCGCCGCCCGATACTTGACCACACCCGAGACAGGACAGCAGACGAAGACAGCAGGCGAGCGGCGAGCAGCGTCAAGGAGATAGCACCCCTCCAGTTCAGTTTGTGTGAGTGGTCACAGGTTGACATTTTCGATGCTTCCAAGACTAAGTCGTCTTAAATTTTCGCGGTACTGAATTCACAAGCTACCGCAGACCTATTTCGCTGGTGTTGCTTTACGCCATCGCTTCAGGGAAGAATCGAATCTCCACAAGCACGCTGGTTGTTATTAACTTCTCCGCAGAAACCTACAAAGACCTGCCGTTAAACCATTCATATATTTAATAAAGTGTTTTCCTTCTCCTCCTCCTCACCGCCAGCTGGGCTGCCAGCGTCATGAACATGCTAAACATGAACGTTTGAGCACGGCGGGGTCGTGCGCGCACCCATGGTGCCTGGGAGGTCCCAAATGCCGTGTAAGAATAAAGTTTTTCCTCCTCCTCCTCTTCCGCGCTGTGTTCCTATTGCCACGAACTACCTAAATCGCGGTGGGTTGTTGCAGGTGGTGCTACCATGTGTCCAGTAGGCTTGTTCTATTTTCGTGGTGTTTAACGATAATAATTTAGCGCAGATATCCAAGCTTCCAGCCTACTTTATTGTGAGCGCAGTGTACTTCATGTACTCCTGTTGGCTATTGTACCTGGAAATCTTTTATAGTGAGACCGGTGAGCTCAAAGTGGTGAACGCACTAAAAATGCCATGATTGAAAACTGCGTAGCATTTTTTGCCTTTCTCTTGGCACTTTGCAGTAGGTAGGTTCCTGGCTTGCCTCGCTTGGAGAAAAATGAAAGAAGGCATGACCGATGTGGGAAGCGAACCTCTGCCATCGAGCACGGCAGCCGAGTGCTCTAAACATTGGGCCAGAATGAAACCCTTGCTTTTCACGTTCAAAAGCTAGCCAGCTCTTTGAAATACTTTGAAATACTCGGCACGTGCAACGTTTTTACTTCACGAAGAAATACCGAGATCATAGCCATAGACAGATTCGCTGTAGAAACATTGCATCCGGCTGCGCCCAGCATAGTATCAAGACTAAGACAATTCTACGCTACGCCGTTTATTGTGCAGGATTTATTACACCCCGCATGACTCAAACTTCGGTTCTCATGTATTCAAACATGTGCGTTGGATCTTCTTATCTTAACTATATTTGAGTTAATTCCTCCGAGATATTTATGAAAGCCCCTCGACTCTTGGCCAATCCTTCTAATGGCTTCAGTGCCATTGTCATTGTCAATGGAATCTATTGAACTATAACTCTTGTAAGTCGAGCGCCCTATTGGAAGAACGTTGTAAAGAACATTTCAGTGACATATATGAGAGACATTTGGCAAGATAGTCTAATACATTTCATGAACCATGAGACTGCGGATATCCTGAAAACATCCACAGACAGCGGCACCGCCTGTCCCCCTCCCACACACACTCACGCAGCACGAACACATTTCCATGCGGTCTCAAATTAGCTGTCCCTTTCGTCATCGGACCTCACCATACGCATACCAGTTCAGTTTGTGTGAGTGGTCACAGGTTGACATTTTCGATGCTTCCAAGACTAAGTCGTCTTAAATTTTCGCGGTACTGAATTCACAAGCTACCGCAGACCTATTTCGCTGGTGTTGCTTTACGCCATCGCTTCAGGGAAGAATCGAATCTCCACAAGCACGCTGGTTGTTATTAACTTCTCCGCAGAAACCTACAAAGACCGCCGACACAAAAGCTGGCGTAGATGGACAGAGTACGAGAAAATAAAAGAAATAAAGTGAGACGGTGGGACACATGGCATGAAAGAGGCCGCGACTCACATCCGGATAGTTATTGAGACAGCCTGCTTGTCGAAGTCTTCTCGATGCCGGCCACGGCACCAGAAAATGAGGCAAGCCGGGCACACCTTCGCTGTCTCGAAACCTTCCCCCTCTTCCTTCCACCTCTCCGGTAAAATTACAGGAGCACCGAGCTATTGTGTGGTCTCCGTGTATGGAGCTCTATTCTTCTCCCACCCTCTCTTCTTTTTCCCCACTTTTGCACCGCTTCCCTTTTGCGCACAGCCCTATCCTTGGCTCGAGGCGCGCCCGGGGCTTTTGTGCTGGCCCCGAAAGAGGCCGCACACTGTCCAAAGGATTTTGTGTCTATACTTCCGCTGAAAAAAGAAACAGCGAGAAGAAGTATTCCAGAATTACCAGTTCTGTGCAGCATTCACGAAGTTCAATGAAAGAATGAATGATGAAGCAGGAGTGGATGTGGTTTTCTGCATCTGCGAAATGTGCAGGTGTAATATATATATATATATATATATATATATATATATATCCACGCCAGGGTGCCTTCTCATAACGTCCTTTCCTCATTAAAAAACACATTTCCGTTGTTCCGCTGTAGTTTGGGTATTGTGCACTGTGGTACCCGGTCACGAGGATTACATTAAAAGGAAATTGCAGACGGATGCTCAAAGCAAACAAGCGTCATCCGCGCTGTCCGGAATTTGTTCTGAAATAACACCCTTCCTGCTTCTGAACTAATTTCTGATGATTTATCGATGAGCCCGAACGCCTCACAGTGGCACGTGGGATATAACAAATATAATTGTAAAAATTACAATTTTTTTCTGACACATTGGAGTACTTAATCGTTAAATCTAACCTTGCTCCACGCGCCCTTTTGAATTCAAGCCACATTCTAAGACGGCCACGACGGCTGGGAAACAAACCGGCGACCATGCTCTAAGCTGAGCGATGCCATTTCCAAAGGGCCACCTCTACTGGATGAAAACAATGACGTCACTAACTACGATTTCGTTGTTCCCTACATTTTGGAGCACGCGTAGAAGGGAATTGAGAGAAAGAAAAGCAGTTTTATTTGTAGCCACGGGAACGGCGAGGCCAGAAGGCGCTCCTGGGCTTAAGAGCAGCACGGAACACCTGATGTGCAAAAATAGGAGATATAAATATATATAATTTGTCATTGTCAAATGTTTCATGGCATTCTCTTTTCCGCACCATGTCATGAATTAACGAACGATATCCCGACGAGTAAAAAAGAAAAAACAGTTCCTTCTTGCCGCTTTTATTTGATGAACTTTGCGTGCGCGTTATCGTGTGAGGCAGGCTTCAGTCACCCCCCCAAAAAAAAAAAAAAATGAAAGCAGTGTCTACACGGTGATTGTTTGATTTCAGCTGTGACATTTTGTTCTCAATTTTTCTATTCCTTATCGCGCTGTCGTCATTATCCATGCTACCCCAAGAAATTCTTTCTTCTTTAAATGTATCGGCTCTTAGAGGCAAGAATCATTAGCCGGAGTATGTGTGCCACTGATAAGATGAGCCTTCCTTTGCAAGTAGAAAGAACGTTAGAGGTTTCTCAGAGGGGTACCATTAACTCAAAGGTGTCCACACCCACATAAATTCTAGTATCGTTCTTTGCAGGGTCAGTCACTTACGACAGAGCTGATTAAGGGAAAATTAATCTCTCCGAGAGTGTCAATAGAGCGCAATTACACGCGATCGCAAAGACAGAGCGGACAGCTGTACGGTATTACCCTGGCTTTCGTAATAAATCGGGGGCATATAAAGTGCGATAATAAGTATGAAGGAGCTTTAGCAAAATGGCTGTGGCAATCTCTGCTTAGCGATATATTTTTGTTTCGTTTTTTTGTCATTTAGGAATTTTAGCTGCGAACTGATAACCCAACGTGTTATCCGCATGGAGCAGATGGGAACCTGTACCTGCCTTCACGTCCACAGCCTTATTTGTATCCCAAACCGTATATAATTCTGATGGCATATGTTTTACCCATCAGTGATGCGATAACTCTGCTGTTAAGACACTTTATTAGCAATCGTTTTTAAACAATGATTTTCTGTTATCTGGTGCGAATTTGATATAACGGCTTCATTCTAAATTACCCTTTTCTTCCTCCTCTGAAGAAGCACGGCCTGACGCGTCACTAAGCAGGACCACAGCGAAATTATGTGCGAGCATTGTTTTTGGTTAGGAAGTTTAAGTGTTGCTGTGGTTCGTAACAAACCGTATTTCAAGCGAAGCGTTTATTGCGTCACAGGTGTCGGAGGCGGTGGTGGTGATTAGGAAAAAGCATATTCCTAATAAGCCGAAATCATGACGCAGATCATATTAGTTAAAATATTAGTGGCTATAGTGGCAACACCATGGGTCCCTGGTGGTGGTGTGCGGTACCATAACTCCGTAAATTTCTTGTTTTGGTTATGCATTGGTCAGCCTTATTCAGCAACGGACAACACTGGTATGCTCACATTGGTGTGTACATGTTCCCTACAAGTTCCAATTGCTTCTTAGTGATTCTTATCACATCCAAGTGACATATACATGCGCGTATAATCATTCAATCTTCCCCATAAACCCGTCAGTTTCGAGGGGGCTGTATACGCGACATGAACACCAACACTTAAGGTACCGGTAATCCTTTGTAGCTTTAGCGGAACGCGTTGTGTACACTGTTGCGTTATCTTCAGGGAAAGATTACATCGGCCAGACAGGCATGTGTTTAAACGAGAGGTTAAGAGAAGACCCGAATAACTTTAGCAAAGTAGTCAGGACTGGTCATCCTGCCACACATTGCACGTGCTGCGGATGTGAGTTTTTGTTCCTTCATATACAAACACTGGTCAAGAACGCTGATTACCTGACCAGAAAACCTTAGAAGTCATAGAATTTGTCAGCAGAAATACTAATTGTGTAAGTTGTCCGTCTCTGTCTATGTTAGAAAAAGAAATCCTCTTTTCTTTTTCGATAGTAGCTTGTGACAGATGGTCCTGCTCATTTGTACTGTTTCTCTTTTCTTTTTCCCGTATTATGGTACGATGACCGATACATAGATTTAGCCCAATTAAATCCTCACTTTTAAGCAACACCGCGTTGCCGTGCTTCTATCACCTTGTGTGTTACGCTTACGCTACTGCGTACATATTGCTATGCCAATTAGCTCATCAGTCCATCCTGTTATACACAATAGTTCAGTTTGATGCTTTAACAGCCATGCTAGTTTTGCTGGTATTATCTGCGAAGTTTATATATCAGAACTACGTTAGCCTGCATTATTGTGTGTTAGTCTGTACTTTGTAAGAATAAACGTAAGCACTTTTTTCCGCTTCGGCACTCACAGTTCTTGCCTACTGCCATCAGAACATAATGGTACCCCTGCTGCAGTGAAATTGGCGCGATCAAAACACATTTGGGCGTAATTGAACAGCTGACATGGGTTTTCTAATTGCCGCACAGGCTAGTAGCTTGAACAGAGACGTCGAGGTCCGGTTTTCAAATGGCCTTCCATTCGTCTTCGAAATTCGATAAAGACGCTGGCGGCGCGCTCATTTTAGCGCCTTAGAAAGTGGCACCATTAAAAAGGTTGACGCGAGGCAGGCGACGAATGACAGTATCGCTGCTAATGCTTGCCAGAGCGCACGTCACCAGCTGTTGGGACACGCGAAGAGTCCGTGAAACCAAGAGCATAAGGGAGTGTATCCATTGTAGCGGTCCTTCGTAAATGAAGATTTGTTCGAACGCCGAACCATCGAGTCTGCCTTCAATAATGTATCAGTGGTCTTTTACCGGGTGCCAGTCAATGGAAGTCGTTCCGCCTCCGCGGCTAGTGGGCTGGCTCATTTAGGTGAGCCTAAAGAAAGAATGGAAATACTGAATAACTTTATCGATGCTGGCCCGCATACTGGCCGGTTACTATAGATGACGCGCTGTGCTAGTGAAACAGAAATGCAGACTTCAGTAAATTATAGCACCGAGAAAGAGCGAATGCGTTTTCATGTATGAGTGATTGCATAATACCCATTTCATCAAGGGATGAGATAGAATTCGTTTCGCTGAACTGTCAAAACTGATCAATAAGAAACAATAACAGATATATAAAATTAAAACGTGGGAAAGATTGAGGAAGCAGTAAAAAATGGCGTAGCATGCTATCAGTATGAATAGAATTTGCCACAGGACAAGGCAAGATGTATGCACGGAAAGGTAGGCAGGATGGTGTCATCAGCAATGTCAATGACATGGCAAAAGCAGCAGAAGAATTCTATGCTAACATGTACAGTATCCAGAGCTGCCCACTACCTTAATGATGAAGTAATGATGAAGCGGATGCTGATAATAGATGAGGTTTCTGATATATTTAATGATACCACCAGCAGTAGCGCATTGAAAAATGGAGTAAACGGATGCTGTGCGGACATTTAATGCTGGGAAAATATCATACCCCGCCGAAACGCTGAAAACTAAGACCTGAACACGGCGACAATATCGCCTCACCAGAGTCAAAGTGTTGCTAAAGCAATGACTATGAAAGGCCAAAAACCACCTCAAACACGATAAGCTTGTGGCACATATTGAACGTCGAAGAGCACCATGATACCTCGTTGCAGTGGCAAAACAATGAATACCACTATTCAATAAAATAAGAACAAAAGTGACGCCGCGTCCTGTAATTTACCTTGCAGCTTACATACCAAATTAAAGACATGCCATGCGACACACACCCAATCCAAATAGCAATCGAAATAATGAGACCTTACAATTAGTCGGCACCCTGTAATTGAAGTTGGTGGTGGATAAGTTCCGTAGGGAACACGAATATCAGTCCTCTTTAGACAAACAAGAATCGCAAATGAAAGTGAGTGATTAGGAAGAATTCAAGGCGGTGGAGACAGATGCTTAATAATTAGCGGTAGTGTCCCTCGATTTTCTAATCCTAATGTTCTCTTCGGAAATGCGTTGTTATCCGCGTTGGCCGAACGGGAAAAATGATTCTCTGAAAGATATTCGTCAATATTGGCGGGCCGTCTGGTGGTGTGAGTCCGCACGTAATTAGTATACGAGTTATATTCGTTGTTTTTCTCGAGTCCACCAAGCGGCGTGCTTTTGTGCAAAGGTTCATGCGAAAGTGGCTCACTTGGTGGCTTACATGCTTCTTTTTTATAAGCGAATCGCTTTGAAATACGTACTCCGTGTAGAAGTGGTGAACTATAGGAATCTCTGCTCGTCGCCCCCCCAAAATATGAGCGGTAACTGTTTGCTACTGAAAACATGCTTGAATTCTTGTGCCAAAGCCAGAGGAAGCAGATTTCATGTTTGTTTGGGTGAAGCCTGGCCGCAGTTTTCTTGGCAAGAAAAAATATAAAACAAGAAAGTGCACGGCGCTCAGCATTCTAAGCATGTCCAAATTGGCCAAGAACAAGCAAATTCACAAGAACAAGCGTTTCCCTCCTCTTCTTTCTTTCGTGGCTGCACGTCTTTTGTACTGGAGGGACTTTCCGAGTCTGCAGAGTACACTCATGGGACCACAGGGACGTAGTTTTACAGCGGCGCATATAAATCACCGCAATGTATACTCAATGATTCTGATGAATTTCTTTTGATATTAAATGCCAACTGCAACAAGACGTTTATTGTGCTAAAGTGCCTATAAATGCTAAGCATATATTATCAATGTAATCTCGGAAGAGCCGCAGGGCTGGTAATTGTCCCCTTTTCCTATTGGCAGCCTCTAAATATCGCTTAAGCAGACAACACGTACACCTGGCGGTGATCGGTAGCGATGCGGATATGGCGAAGTTTTAGAACCGTTGCCTAGACTCAACTAAGAGATCAGTAGTCTGGTGACTACTGATCTCTTATTGCGCCGTCAACATTTGCAAGTTGATGGGTGTCTCGGCATGGTTTCTCGTTGCGAACGTGATTTGAGCTGTTGCAGGAATGCCTACTCGTTGCGTGGCCGTCAGGTTCTCGAACACGTACTAGAACACGAGCGATGTATGTGCAGTACAAAACACTGGCCAGAGGAAGGCCTAACATACCTTTCCTGTTGCAGCTTTCAGAGTGCAAGCGTGCAGCGCACCGAAGCAAGCAAGTGCGGCGCGGATCAGCCAACGCACACAAAGTATGTAAACTCCACTTGACGAAGCTGCGGAAGCTACATTTCACGAGAACAGTCACTTGCCCTTGCAAGATCTCCCGGCGAAACACTTTCTCAGGATGACTGGCGCGCGAAAAGGAAAGGTAAGTTATATTCAGGAGTGATATTGTCGAGCGATCATTTCCGGTATACTGCATCATTTTTGAGGCGTTACTAGATCGAACGCGTTGAAGCAGACGAACGAAAGCCTTTCTGACACAGCGTCAGAAACGCTGTCAGCAAGAACCGCATGCTGCATTATGAAGGAGAGAACGAGACGCGGCGGCCATAGCGTGTACATGAGGTGGCAAGCCATGCAGGAATGCGATACAGCCAGTGTGGAATGGGCGAAACTTTGCCACTGCCGGAGATGTCATGTCACACGTCATGCCGGAGACGCTATGATCGCTAAAAGTTGACCCTGCGCGTTAAACGGGGCCCGCAGCAGCGCGACGATCAGTTGTTGCCGCAGCGCATGGTCACAAGCGCGCGGCGAGCGAGTGCTTTATTGTTTGTCAAAGGTGCAAACTGAACACTCTAGCTTCAGTGATCCCGAAGTGTAGATTGGCAACTCCAGAATACGTTACTTGTGCTGGCAACACTGTCCAAGTAAACAAAGATGGCTACGTCAGCCAGGTTCACGGTGGCTCTTTCGCTGGGAGCTGTGCTGAAGTTTCTCGTTTGTGGCGTTTAATCGAGGTGTTCCGAGGAAGCCGAAAGAGCCCCTTGCAGCAGCGTAATTATACTGCACGTGAATCGCGTCCGCGTTACGACGGACTATATCCGCGCCTTGAGCTTGGGCACCCCAATGCGTTCTTTTTCTCCGAGCGGAGATAGAACGCATCGAGGCTCTACTCGTTGATCGTGAACAACCAGACACATAAAACCGGCTTTACTCGGAGAATAATTCGCATTAGAAGAACATCGCAGATGCGAAACGTCGTTTGCACAGTGCACGAAGCAGCTAGCAGAGTATAATGACATTTTGGCTGGCATACGTGCAGGACTTGTTCGCTGATATACGGAAACTGTATACAAGCAAGAGAAGCAGAAGACACGGCCACTGGTTCTCTAGTCTAAATAGTACGTCCCTCCCTTGTAATGACAGCGTTTTCTTTTCTTTTCAGTTTTGGTATGAAATCATTGGTTCATGCAAGCGTTTTTTCAAGCAATTCAAGCAGAAAATTTTCTACAGAGTCTACTGCATGTCTAAATTGCTGAAACTGGGCTTTTTTTGCAGGTCCAGAATGCTGTTGCAGTTGGCCTTTAAGCGTGGTCAGTAATAGGTTTGCTGTGTTTGTCCCTAACGGAGATAAAACATTCCGGCAGAACCCATGTCTTGATGAATATCGACTTTAATTGCGATTATCAGTGAAGCAATGTAGCGACATCGCATTGCCAACGCCTAAACGTGTAGTCCAGCCGGGTTCCTCGCACTTCCGATTGCAAATGCTACGCCATCAACGGCGCTACCCCGAAGTATGTGCATGGCGCGGGTTCGATTCCGCCGAGCAGCGGAGAAATTTGATAGATCTTTTTTACAGCGTATCTGTATACCTCCATGCCCCAATGCTTTTGCCGTGTCCGTTGGCGCAAATAACCCCTTTTCTGGGTCGATCCCGGAGGTAGTACATCCGTAGGCTAAAATTGAAGCGGTGCTCAGCGCGGGCGCTAAGTGCGGCAGGACGATGATGGATGTCGTGGAGCCGAAAACGCCGTCAAGCAAAGAAGCTACAATGCAATCGATCGTTTCAAATGTGCAAATTCTATATTTAACAAGAAATTCTAGGCGCACAATTTGGATGTAGCTGCTCCGTGTGTCACCGACTGTGGTTCCAAGTTAAGTGCATGTCGCTTGTCTCTGGTTCACTCTCTGTAGGTGCGCGAGGTAGCTGCGCAAGCCAAGTTTCAGGCCTTTGAAACTTCTTTGGGTAATAATAGCGGAAAATGCATGTGAGCGTCGCCATGGGAATGACTTGGAGCCACGTCACAATGGGCAATCGTTCTAGGTGCCGTGTACAGCTTCGCTGTCTAACGCCCTTCGCGGAGTGGATTGGTGACCTATTTTTTCGCCATAAAAGAGCGGCACGTACCGAGTGGCACCTGCCGAGTTACGCAAGTTAGCGTCAAAGAGGTTTACTCAGAGACCCAAGTTGACGTCAGGCGCAATGAAGAGCGACACAAACCAAGTGGCATATGGCCCGTGCTCCAAGTTGGCATAAAAGAGGCTCATTGAACAGCGGCCCATACCCATAGTGCTGCATAGGTTGCTCTTACGGTTAGTCTCGAAAGAGATAGAGAGATAGAGAACATTTATTTCAACCATCGAGGTAGTCGCTCTTGACGTCGAGTGCATGGGGCCCTCATTCCAGGCCTCCACTGTCCATGGCTGCTCGACGAGCTTGCTGGACCAGCGCTTCTTGGCCCGCCAGGGTATCGCCTGTCAGCTGTACCTCCCACCGCACAAGTGACGTGCTAGGCGTCTTTAAGTAATAGTTTCGAACTGTGTTCCCTCATCACAGCCGCCCAATAGATTAGGAACTACCGAACTCCCAGTTACCCAAGTTGGTGAAAAAACGGTTCGACGCAGACAGACAGACAGACCAGACAGCCGACGCAGACAGAATTCGGACAGACAGAAGCAGACAGGACAGACCGACAAGACAGACAGACAGACATACAGAAGACAGACAGACGACGCAGACAGCCAGACGACAGCCAGACAGACAGACAGACAGACAGACAGACAGCCAGACAGACAGACAGGACAGACAGACAGACAGCAGACAGAAGGACAGACACGGACAGACAGACGGAGACAGACAGGACAGACAGACAGACAGACAGACAGACAGACAGACAGACAGACAGACAGACAGACAGACAGACAGACAGACAGACAGACAGACAGACAGACGAACAGACAGACAGACAGACAGACAGACAGACAGACGACAGACAGACAGACAGACAGACCAGACAGACCAGACAGACAGACAGACAGACAGACAGACGACAGACAGACAGACAGCAGACCGACAGACAGACGACAGACAACAGACAGACAGACAGACCAGACAGACAGACAGACGACGACAGACAGACAGACAGAGACAGACAGACAGACATGACAGACAGACAGACAGACAGACAGACAGACAGACAGACAGACAGACAAGACAGACAGACAGACAGACAGACAGACAGACAGACAGACAGACAGACAGACAGACAGACAGACAGACAGACAGACAGACAGACAGACAGACAGACAAGACAGACCGACAGACAGACAGACAGACAGACAGACAGACAGACAGACAGCTATACCGAAAGTGGCTGTGATCCACGCATTGTTTTATGAACACTCATTTGTCATCAACATCAATGCACTTGTGCGTGAAGAAACTACAATATGATGCCCATCTAGCGCAAATATACTCGTTAAGTGATCGTTTCCATTATAGCGAATAAACGTTTAGAGCATTTCAAGCACTTTTGGGAAGCTGTCTGTCTGTCTGTCTGTTGGTGAACTTTGCCGAACCTGATTGAATGTACCTACAGAGTTCTTTTATTCTGTGTTCTGATTATTGTCGGCGACAATCTGAGAATAAAGTGACTTATGTACAACTATCCAAATCAGATTTCGCCTAGGCGCACCAGGCTTAACTTCTGTCACATCAAGCGTTTTCTGTTTTGCTGATTATTTTAGAGGACTAATTTCATGGTGGGTGAAACCCGAAATTCTTGGCAAGTTTGGCGGGGAACCATGATACCAGTATTCAGCCAAAGGCAATATTTTAGCTAAAACCGCGCGCTTGCATTTTCCAATTAGCCTAGCATATAGACTATAAGAAGAGGAGGAGGGAGCAGTAATTGACGAAAAAACAGGGAGGTTAGTCTAAGAACGTTGGTTAGTTGTGAGCACTTTAGCCTTCAGCAGACTCCAGCTGTCATGGCTCTCTTTCAGAAGAGAAATGGGCGCAAACGCTGACTTCACCTCTCTCGGGCAATTTCTTTTCGTGAGCGGCGGCATGGAGTGGAGGTACACTGTGGGTGTAGCTTGTATTGAATGCAGTCGGATATCCGCCGTTTGGTCAGAACATGGGCTAGTTTGTTGGTGAATTAACTGCAACCTATTGTCATTCGGGGCACGTTTGTACGTTAAGGTATTTGAATATTGATTCACTGAATAAGTGACCAGGTAGTTGTCTATTACCTAAATCTTCTTGCCGACTTTTGCAGTGAAGCTGCCACCAGTTGCGGTACCTGAATTCAATTATTGGTTGATACTTCGTTATCCTCATGCAATGACTGGGTGAACATACGCTCGAACCAGGGGGAAACTTTTTCACTTATTGTGGAGCACACTAATGTCGGAACAGTTTTTTTACTGTGTGTGTTTCTTTCACCAAGCGATACAATCGAATTACGGCTTCGCGGCGCCTACAGCAGTTAGGATTATAGACAAAAATCACTTGGTTTTCTTGCTTCGATGCTGTGATTTGAATGTGATGCTCAAGATTGCGCCAGAAAAGCTGTCTATTATGCTTTTGTTGCGAGTCAGTCGGTTTGTATATAAAAAATGATTTTGAAAGAGCACTGCAAACCTTGTTCTCCATGGCTGAACCTTTTTTTGTCCTATCTGCTATTGCAAAGCGACATTTGGCTTGACCGCTTTGCGGGTGGTCATTAAAATATGGCGACCTTCGTAACAATTATAAAGTACCAGGTAACAAAAGTGCTGTCGTACTCAGACTCGGAAAATGAATGTATTATGACAATCAGTTTGCAAGCTGTAGAATATATCAATTCAAGGCGTGGGCTTGGATGAATGAATCCAAGGATGATCAAGCAAGCAACAGAGTGGTCGAAAATATTTTTTTCATGAAACTATTCGTAGCGATCTTGGTACATTCTCTCATCTGGCTGACCTTTCCGACGGATGACTTGCAACTGCTTACGAAATTGTTTCACCGTTCATGCACGCAAGTGTTCTTTTACAGCGAAGCTGTGTATGACTAGGGTAGCGTGCATTTTTCGTGTCCATCAACAAAAATTATCATTATCAGCAATGGCTCGAGCGTCGTCGTCTTCTTCCACAGCTAGCTTCATTGCTGCTCATCATTCCGGAGTAGAATTTCATTTCTCTTCTGTCGTCGTAATGGGGGGCCGCGTTAATTTTTTTATTAATATTTACGGGGTATCAGCCATTTATGAAGGGGGTATGAGCCATTCATTGTCTTACATGACGGACGCATTGAATAACAGAGCTGATACGAGAATGTGTGTGCGCACCTATCGTCACGATGGCCACCGATCAGGACAATAAATATGTTCGTACGTTTGTTCAAAATTCTGTGTGAGCTCTTTGTCACGTGCTAAACAGCTTCGCTGGTCATCCACCTTCACAGAGTAGAATTGCTCATCATTTTTCCCCTTCAAATCTCAACTAAACATTTCGGCCGTACTTTCATGCAAACGTTCGCATTTCACTGTTCAGAATATATTGTAATATATAAGATTGTAGTTTGTGGCTTTCCACTTAAGCCTACATAGTGTGCAATCGAGTATTGAGACTAAACACTCAAGTTTGAACTAACGAATCACCGAAAACACTTTCTGTTTCGCAGCGTGCTCTTTTTTCTAACAAGCAAGATGAAAAAGAAATGGTTTAACATTTTTGCAATTCTGTGGCCGAAGTAATTCAGCGTTGCTTATATTAAGACAGTTTTGTCGGAATGTATATTAAGACACGTGCCACGCACAGACTTCGCGGCGGCGCCGCCAGACCTAGCAGCGTGTCCCGAGTTTAGCGGGAGAGAAAAGCCCGGCTGCTGTACGCACCACATATATGACGAGTTCCAACAGAGGCACTATGGTGTGTTGCTACAGTTCTTCAAAGCTAATTTGAAGAACATCGACATGCATCCTGCAGTAGTATATGCTGGTATTTTTCTTTTTCAATGTTTGTTTCTTCGGCATGCCAGTTTCTCCATTCATTACTCCCGTCTCTCTCAATTTTTTTTTGTTTGCTGCTGTTTTGCATTCAGTTATTTCTTTATCTCTTCTTCAAGAACACTAGGCAGCTTGACAAAACTGGCTTCGTCTCTTATACTGTAGTTCTTTTTTTTTCTCTTTGCTCACTGGTAACCAGAATTAAATCTGCCCGTGAAGAAGACGGAATCTATGCCACATCTTTGTCCATTCCACAACTCAGTTTCCTTTGTTCTCATTTGTAGATGACTCGTTATTCTTCCCCAGTTGAGTTTTCTCTGTTATTTTATTTTACCATCCTTGCAGTAATTGTTGGTGTTTCTATTTTTACAGTATTTGTTCATGGTATGTTTTCTCATTATGCCCTAATAATGGCTTATCGTATAAAGTGGGCGCGTTGCCATAGTTGAGGATTATCATGATAATCATGATAAACATTGTCATTATCGTAATTCACCGATGCCGATTTCGCGATATGGGGAACCATAGTTTGCAGACTAAAAGTTAGATTTGTTAGGAAATTTTCCGTTTTCAGACACTTTTGTTAACTCGACGTCGCCACCTCATCTCCAAGCAAAAAAAGGCCTAATAAAATAACGGTGAAAGCAACTGACACGCACGTTATTTTCAGAAGCGTCTGCCACACATTTGCCGCAACAACTCGCCCGAAGAAGGCTGTCAGTAAGGATTGTTGGGGTCGCTGCCATCACCCAACAAATGCAATGAAACGATTTTTTATTTTATTTATTTATTTCGTACTGCCAGCCTGTTTTTACAGGCCCTAGGCAGGAGTGGGATGTACATAAAAGGTTTAGCAAGCTAATAACATGTGAACACAAAAAAGAATGTAAAAAAAAAGAATGGTGCAAGCAAGCAAAGCGTAATCTCGTTACACAAGAAAAAGAAGAAAGAAACAGCATTGAAAAAAGAAGAAAGAAAGCAACGAGGATATCGAGGAATTCTGCAATACAGTACACATTTACACAATGGCTTATACACACACACAAAAATAAGGGTGCCCTTAACATGTTTTGATCTATATCACACAGCATATGGAATAGGACGGAGATCGTGGGAAACGTTTCGTGTCATAGATTAACGAGAGCGTGCACAAAGGATGATAAGGTTGAGCTTTGAAGAACGTTTTCAGGCAGAGCGTTCCAATCATGAATGGTTCGAGGGAAGAACGATTGCTTAAATAAAGTGGTATGGTGCGGATACTCGTCTAACCTGAATGAATGTGATGAACGCGTTAGGCGCCGGCTACAAGGTGTAATATACAATTTCTTATCTAATTTTACGTGCTCCCGATGAATTAAATATAACATTTTGAGCCTCTCTCGATATCGCCTTACCTCCAGGGTTTCCAGGTTCGCCTCCTGTAAAAGAGCGCTAACTGATGTATGACGGCGGTAGGAATTAAAAATAAACCTGACTGATTTCCGCTGTATCATTTCAATAATATTTATGTTTGCTTGGGTGTATATAAGGGTCCCAGACAGGAGTAGCGTATTCTAACAATGGTCTGATGAAAGTCTTGTACGCTAGTAATTTTATGTTACTTGTAGATTTAGCCAAGGTCCTCCTCAGGTATCCGAGCTTTCTCATGGCTTTTTTTTTATGTAGGCTACATGGCCATTCCACCTAAGGTCCGACGTAATTACTACACCAAGATATTTATATTCTGTAACAGAGGATAAGTTATGGCCACTAATGCTGTATACAAAAGGTAACGGCTTCTTTTTCCATGTAATGATCATTGATACTGTTTTTCTTAGGTTAATGCTCATTTGCCACTCTAAGCACCATGTCGCTATTGCTGATAAAGATGAATTTAGGATCGACTGATCTGCCTCGCTGTGAATTTCATGATAAAGTACGCAGTCATCTGCAAACAGCCGAATTTTAACTGGTATATTATTCACTATATCATTGATAAAAACTAAAAAGAACAGGGGGCCCAAGACTGATCCCTGTGGGATTCCAGATTGCACATCGGATAAGTCTGATTTCGCATTATCAACAACAACTGTCTGTCGCCTGCCCGTAAGATACGCCTCAATCCAGTGAAGTAGTTGGTCGTTTTTGAGAATAGGTCTTAACTTCGATAACAACTTTTGGTGGGACACACGGTCGAAGGCTTTCTCAAAATCTAAGAATATCATGTCAATTTGGCCTTGACCGTCTAGTGCTGCCGCGATTTCGTGCACTGTTTCTAGTAGTTGTGTTACGGTGGATTTGCCACGACGGAAGCCGTGTTGTCGCGCGTCGCAGAGGCCATTACTTTCAATGAAGACTGAGATGTGCTTAAATATTATGTGTTCTATCAGTTTTGATGAAGTACACAGTAGGGAGATAGGACGATAAGAGGAGAGCAGTGAACGGTCGTCTGATTTAGGGATGGGAATTATTTTTGCATGTTTCCAATCATGTGAAATTTCTGCACATGAAAGTGCTTTATTATAAATAATGCAAAGATATTTGGCGCACCATTCGGCGTATCTCACCAAAAAAGCATTAGGTATTTCGTCAACGCCTGGCGACTTCTTTTTATCAAGATCAAGAAGCAAGGACAATACACCTGCTTCGTTTACGTGGAGATCACCGATGGGTGGAATATCATTTAAAACAGGTATGTGCGGTGTCTTTCCATCATCGTTCGTGAACACAGAGCAAAAATACTTGTTAAGTGCATTTGCAATTTTCAGTTTATCTGTCAGTATGAAACCATCCACACAGATATCGGACACGTGAGTTTTCTTCGGTGATAAGTACCGCCAGAACTTATCCGGGGATGACGAGAGAAAGTTTTTTAAAGCAACATTTTGGTAATAGTCTTTAGCTTTCGAAATACCAGTTTTAAGCTGTAGACGCAGGTTGGTTAGTTTTTCAATGTTAGCCTTTGAGGGGCGTGCTTTATGTTGCTTTCTTACTTGCTTTAGTTTTCGCCCAAGTCGTACGAGGTCTCTTGTCATCCAGGGATTCGTTTCACATGCAACTTTCCGCTTTTTTGGCACAAATGTGTCGATACAGTTGTGAACAAGTTTTCTAAAGAAACACCATAAACTGTCAACAGACACAACGTGGGATTCTGAAAGAGAGGCAAATTCAGAAAAATTTCTGTCTAAGGCATCAAGTATGTCGACATCGCTAGCGCGCGAGAACTCAGGAATCGAGTACTGGTTTTTAGAGGGTTTTAATCTGAAATTTAGCTCTAGTGTAAGGCATATCATTCTATGATCCGAAATTCCCTGGAATATGTCGACACTCGGATTACGATTAAGGACTTGGTCATTTACAAGAAAGAGATCTAATATATTTTGTGCGCGAGTTGGTTGTTTCACCAGTTGAGTCAAGGCATGGAAAAGAACGATGTCAGTTAAAAAAAGGAATCTACAAAAAGGTTCTGTGGGGGAAATTCTAAGCTGACTGGTGGCACCATAAAGCCAGGCGGCTCTTTCTCATGGAATCCTAACGACGCGCCTTTTGCTGAGCGCGTGTCGGCGTTTACGAGCACGCTGTTCTTTGAGGGCTTTTGCGGGTAGGCAAAGTCGCGTTTTCATTGTGTTTACGTGGATTTCGTAAACAGCAGAAAAAAAAAATCTAACACGTTCCGCTGGGGACCAGACATCTCATTGTCGTAAGTGGTCTTTCTCTATTTACGCCACACTTCTTTTGACGCCTGTTTTTTTTTTTTTCAGAGCACGTTGTTTTTAGAATGTCTCGCAGTGCCATTAGAGCCGGTGAAAGAGCCCGGGAGAAAGAACAAACGCATAGACACAAGGCAGCGTATGTCCTTCCCTCCACCTAAGCAATCAATTCTTGTTGCGTGAGTCGTTTCACTGTGTGTGATTCTGCATGCATTTCTTCAGTATATGTTCGCACTTTTCAATATACATCTGGGTTGCCCTTTTACGCGTGATGGCCCTATTTGCGTAAGTTATTTGCAACTATGCTACGCTAAGTGTTCTACGTGTGCACCAATGTATGCCGCTTCCGCCTATTGGTGACTTGCCACCCGAGTCTCCAGTGCATTTGAACATTGTAAGAACAGAGTGAGCGTTAGAAACCTACACATTAGACCGCCAGACTCGTGTTTTGTTGCTTGTGTACAAAGTAAACATGAATGAAGGAAACACTGAACTATAGGTCCCGAAATCTATTATCCAGGAGTTCGTGATTGTCACAAACATGACGACACTCCCTTGCTGAAAAAAGTTTGCCTTTACAATAAATCTACGCCGTATTCCAAGTGTTCTCACTACCTGCAGATCGATAGTTCAATTCATTGTCGTTTAGTCGTGCATAGCTACGCGGCGTGGATGGCCGGTCCTATTTGCATCCTCATTCTCACTCCGCGTGCGCTGCAGACAGCGGGCACCTATTCAGTCAATAGTTTTAGAAAATGCTGCCGGCGCATTTGGGCAGGTGTTTGTTGTGTTTCGCCGCTTTGTTTCTTTGTGTTTACAAGGCATGCTTTGCTCATCGTTACAATGCCGAACGTCTGCTCTAATACTCTAGGACTATCGCGTTACTTCGAAGGCAGCGCAAGTAGGCTATACGCGGGGAGGGCATGCGCCAGTCAATGGCCGAATTATGCCGAAGGCATGGACTGCCCTTCGGCCGCATGCACAAACTGCGCTCCGTGCGTGTGCTCGCTCGCTCGCTCGCCATCCGTGCGTGCGGAGTTTTGCAAACGAGAATTTAAACAGCGAGCACCATGCTCCGGCAGGTTCCTCCGATACTCAGCAAAATATGGCAAGACGCGTTCACGTTGAGGAAACATGGCGTAGAAGGCTACGTCTGATGCATCGTGTGTTGTGCTGCTGTATAGAAAGTATGCGGTGCGCATTCGTTTACGTTTGGCGACGAGGCATCGTTCATGCTTTGCCCAGGTGGACGTAATAGTATCCTTCTGAAGACACTAGAGGGAAATTCGATGCTAGTGTATCTGTGTGACACTCAGCCCCACACGGAAGGCAACACATAAGAGGTACGATAGTAGTCATACTGAAGGACCCAGTAAAAAAGCGCGTGAGGGTTCTTCAACATGTGCCCAGGGAGGGATGAACAAGCGTTTCTTGCACTTCGCTGCTTAGGTAGATTCGGCTCCCCCGCGTAGGAACCGAACCCGCAGCTTCGTTTTGAGCGACAGAACCCATTGAGCCTCCGCAGTGAGTACAGCCAGATATGGCTGGTGCTATAATGATACCAACAAGTGAAAGCCAAGATTTCACAGTTGTAAGCTTTATGAAAGAGAAAAACGCTTTAGGTTTTAATCAGGCATTCATTACGATCTATGCATTAGAATTTGACGTGGCAATATGTAACACGTGTAACTTCCAAATTCAGTAGATGAAACTTCCAACAACGATGATAAGATTCCGTCCAACCCTCTCGACACAGCATATCCTACTTCAGCTAAAAGAGGAGGTGATTGTACCAGCGACGCGTAATTCCCCCACCGCTATTCTTGCCTGGAATCTTAAAGGGCGTTCGATAACGTCAAGCATACAGCAATCTTACACATGTTAAAACACACTGGGCTGGGGGTCAGGACGTATTACTACATCAGAGATTTCCTCTCATACAGAAAAGCCAACCTAAAGCTCAGGAACCAAGCCACAAACCCACTTTCTACTGGGTGGTCGTGGTACACCACAGGGCGCAGTGTTATCCCCTGTTACGTATTCGGCGTGAGAACGAACGCCGGTAGTCGAAGAACGGACCACCAGCACTGAGGCCCGGAGGAAAATCTCGTTTATTTTTGTGTGTTTCCTGACCAATCACATTGGCGCAAATATAAGAAGAAAAGCGAGTGTCGGCGAGCGTAGCAATCTTATCTGAAGATGCAAGCGAGAACACAAGGGAAGCACTGCAGACATAACACCCCTCTCCTGTTCAATATCATCCTAATAGGCCTTCCGCCGCTCCTCGATAACATCCCGTGGATCCGGCGTGGCCTGTACGCGGAGGACATTACCATCTGGGGTCGTCCATCTGGTCATCCACAGGATCAATCGGGGAATTGGAGAGCCGCTTGTAAGAAGTGGCAGACGTGGTGAGCGACTATGCTATGTCATGCAGCCTCAATGGTGCCCTCCAATCGTGGGAGCTACACTCCTGGTCACTCCGCAAAAGAAGAACGCACCTGACTCGCCCACTATCAACATACAGCTGGAGGGACACACCATCGTTCCGTATCCAAGCTTGAAGGTACTGGGAATGGTTTTCCAGTCGGGCCGCACCAACACAATATTAATCAACAAGCTTACGAATACAACAGCTCAAGTTACCCACATAACCCGACGAATAGCAACCAAGAAATTGGGCGCGCGGGAGGCGGTTGCGCTTATAGGCTTGTCCAAGCCTTCGTCTTGTATCGAATAACTTACGCTCTCGTATACGCACTGCTCAACGCGACGGAACTCAAGAAAATCTACACAATGATCAACAAGGCATATATAAGTAGGCGATGGGTCTGCCGATAAGTGCGTCCACAGAACGCCTATTCCGGCTTCTAGTGCACAATGCGGCCGAGGAGCATACCTATCCAGCCAGCGAACAAGGTTGGTGGTCACGAAAACAGGGGGGCCCTTCCTCTCACGCCTGTGGCTCTCTGCCCCGCTCTGCCACCCACCGCTTGAGGCTGTAAGATTACCCCATCCTATCCAGAGCAACATCACCATACCTTCCCTACCCCGCAACATGCCCTCAGTGCACCAGGCGCAGTGAACAATCACTGCGTATGTCAACCCTCTACAGCCTACACTGATGTGGCGTCTTAACCAGGGCGAGCACCCATAACAGCCATCGTAATCGTGAACGAAGAACATCGGAATATCATTTCATTCCTCCGAAACAATCCCCTCCAAGCCGAGGAAGCAGCCATAGCACTCGTGCTCTCCCAAACAGAGGTTGAAGCTATAGTAACCGACTCTCAAAACAGGCATATGGCAGCTTCGGTAGCGGTAGAACTCATACCAACACGCTTAGAATGATCAATAAAAAGCCGCCAGCGAGACCAGTCATAATTCTCTGGGCGCCAGCTCACTACGGCATTGCTGGCAGCGAGATCGCCGACCTCGTGGTACGAGAATGGAGCCACCGAGCCGACGCCCAAGAATCCGAGTCCGAGCACATGCACCCTCTATAGCCTCGTGCCAAGACACCACATATCACTACAAGCTAACCCACAGAACAGCCCCTCCCCAACACAAGTCAGTATCTAGAAAATGGGAAAGATTCCTCTAAGCTGTACAAGTCAATACCCCCCCCCCCCCCCATAACCAGAAATCAGCTCATAGCCCAATTCTCTCCGCAATGCCACTTCTGCGGAGAACCCGGGTCCCTTAGGTATATAGTAGGGGGTTGCATACAGGCACAACTGAAATATCTCAACCCTTATCACATCAACGAGCTTTGGGAGAGAGCCTTCGTCGGCTCCGACCTCGAGGGTCAGCAACGGCTGACAGCGAGGGCCCAGGAAACCGCCCGAGCTCAAGACATTCTGGAATGAGGACGCCTCTCCAAAGCAACATGTTTATTCTCTCTCTTTCTCTAGCGTTCATAAAAATTGAATTTGAAATGAGCGCCAGCATTCCCCGCCTAAAAGCTCCTCAGTATAGTCTCTCCAAAGCACCGTCACTCGTTTTTCATCTCCAATAAAATCAACATCAACTAAGAAAGGCAGTTCAAAACCGAATTTAAATGACACTGGAAAGCCCTCATACATAAAAAAAAACCCACGTAAATTATGGGAGTTCCGGGGCAGCTCCAAAATCGCTGACTGAGATTGCTTTCAATATCTTGCGACTAAGAAACTACACCGCGAAGCGCGCCGACCCATTCTTATTAACAGCCTGTTCACGACACCAATGGAAGCAATATTCCACCGAGCATCAGCGAAAAAGACAGTTCAAAATAAACGTCTTCCTCATTTCAAGTGGCCGCCTCGACTGCCAAAGCACGGGAAATAATCTCGTCTGCTCTGCTTGAAACGCTTCCGCTGCAAGAGCAGGCACTGTGGCGATGGTAAAAAAAATAAGCGGACGACCTGGCAAAGCTCAATTCCTGTTCCAACCACAATTCACTTTGTATTATTCTTTATTTCGTGGTGCTACAAAAGGAACTTACTGGTGATGGATGCACCCTTTGAGTATATTTATCTTTTATTTTCAGAAAGACCATAAGTTCTTAGCGACGAGTGTACGAGCGATGTACTTGACTGTGTGTGGGCAATGTCAATGTTCCAAGAAAATGCCAATGTTCCAAGAAAAAAAAAAGCTTTGAAGGTACTCTTCGTTTCTTCAATGAAAGATGCGGTATACTGTAATGGAAACGCCTGTTTTAGGGGGGTACGGCCGAGCACGGCAAGTTTCCAGAGCATTGCATCCTGAGTTTCTGAAAACGAAGCTTTTTTTTTTTGCAAACCCTCCCAGAATTTGCATACTATGGCTGCAACTGACGCTGTCTTGCCGAAAATAGGACGCGCACGCCATAACAAATACTTTATTTTCATGGCTTAGCTTCTGTACAGTGCAATGCATAAACATTACCATACCATTGCACGACCAAGATTGCATGAGAGAGTACATTGTTACGGAAAACAGTAAAAGTAATTGTACGGATCACATGTAGCGTTAAAGCGCCTTACTACACCACTTCACTTAAGTTCCATCATGTGCGGTGTATCTGCATAAATTTATTATCTCTGTTAAAGCAGAAGTTCGTGCCTCTAGATGGCCCGGATGTTGCCGACTGCTCAACTTCTCGGACTTCATAGATGTGCCTAAAACAACGTAAAAGAAAAACACACGTGAGTTTTAAAGTTCACATACACACCCATATACACAAATACGCAAAAACAAATATTCATAGGCTGCTCACAAGAAATAAACAAATATTCATGTGGAACACAAACGCACTCGTGCGCTTAATTTGAGAAGCAGGTTAAAGAAAGCACATGCGGTCCAGCTTAATCAGAAGCCCCCTCTGGTATGGTGTCTCGTATATATAGTCCACGTTTTCCTTTGGGACAATAAAGACCTTAATTTGGCTTTATTTTACTGCTGCGGGCGTTGTCCTTGCGTCACCTGCGTTTGATTTTATCCCGTGAGAGCGTGATCATATAGGCATATACATATTCAGTATGCTATAGAGGGTGTTCGTTTTTAGGATTTACGGAATTTCTAGAAATCGCCTGTGGCAGGTAGCATAATTTTTATCATTTAGCTGGGTTATTTGACGAGGACGACGAGGAGAAATCGAAACACATATTCAACTAATTAACAAAAGTTCACTAATCAACTTCTTTGTTCAATAATGTTAACGTTACGATACATATTGCAATTTACGAATTGTAGCCGGTGAGCTTGTCAGGCGTATCCACTTGGAATGAATTTTCAGAATGACACCAGTTTGTGTCTTTCATATGTGTACACATTGTGTTTATGTGCAAAACATATGTTTTTGTGTATGTGTAAAACACTTCTTTATTCTGAGACGTGTAGCAGGCGTCGAAATCGGGAGCCGCTATCTCCTTTTTATCTTTTCAATAAAAAGCAATGACGTTTACTCTGCCACGTTGTCACGTCGAAGCACAGTTACAGCGATGCATTCTCAGATCGGGCTCACGTAAAATGAAAAGAATGATATATGAACCACGCATGGAAACTGTGACCACATTACGGAAGCATTAGCTCTAAACAGATTACGCAACTACCGCGGAGTTTCGTTGGCATGCTTACTTCGGTCTTGTGACAGGTTAATGTGTTTTAATTTAAATTTCTTTAGCATAGTGCATCGCTGATTGATTATAATCAGTGCAGATTGATTATAATAAGGACCGACAAATGTTGATAAATATGTCAAGCCCCGAAGAATACACGACAAGAGAGGTCGACGTCGGTTTCGCTTCCAAGAAAACAGCACGCTACATCTAAATATCAGGCTCGACTGACCTACAGGCTTCGTCACACATAAAAAAATCATCGCCAATTCTAAAACAAAAGAAGAAAGCGGTACTGATAGGAACTTGTTTGGAGCACGAGCCAGAATGCAACGTTCTCCACGTTCTCTGGGGCGAACTGCATTTCCTGATGTTTTCTTGCATATTTATGATGACGATCGCGTCGACCACGTCGTTAGCGCCCCGTTTACTTATAAAAGAAACGCTTGCTTTTTAATATGAACAGCCAATTGGTTTTCTTTTTTTTTCTTGAGGAAACGGTGCACGAAATCCACGCTGGTTCTTCATCTTTTATTCGAGCATTATATATTAGTGTTTTTTGCCCCATCAAATAGGACGTCGTGAGCGGGAAACCTTGTAGGGAACAAGCTTGGACGCCACAGCTATCACCACATACGACCCGAACGCAGCGCGTATCCATGTATAATAAATGGAGATGGAAGGCGACAAGTAACATATAGGGAGCACGTGGAAATAGAATGACTTGTTTTTTCTATTCCTCAGCCCCACGCATACGCATGTTGGGCTGCATTATTTAGCATCCCTTTGCATGGGAAGGCATGGAGGCTTTGTAACGTGGAGGTATGTTGCGTGCGACCTTAAAGCCATTTGCCGATAAAAACGAAACAGGAGATGGCAGCAGTGCATTACGTTAAGGTGATCCATGAAGCGCAGGGATATCTCCATCTCGCCTTACCTATACACTGTTTCAGTAGTTCCGTGCAGCAATGTGGCCTACATGCTTCGACAGGCCTCTTCGACCAATCCAGATGGCGAACGCATCTTACATGTGTCTTTCCGCGCCCTCTCGTCTGCTAGCGGTGTGCGCTGCAGCGCCTAAGCATCCCGGAAGACTGTTCCCCTTACCTATCTATCTCGACGTGGTGCAACACTGCGTCAGTCATTTGATGACTCATCTCGTCCAAGTGAAATTAACGCGACAGCGTTAAGGGCCCGTGTCGCAGAAAATCCGGCGTCGGCAACCGGCTTCGGCAACCGGCGTCGGCGTACGATGTCGGAGGGTGGCGGGGAGAATATCATCCCCAACCACCCCAACCACCCCGACTGCGCAGGCCCTCCACGTGGTGCAAGGTTCTGGTGAACAAAAATTGAATTTCTCACAGTGAAATCCGTCAGAAAAATGGTAAAGCCGGACTTTACCATTCGGCGTCAGATTCTCCGTCGGATTGTTTATCAATCGGTTTCGGATTGTAATTTGAATGTACGAGAAAACCTAATTCTGCTACGAGGAAACTCAAACACAAACCCCTTTTCAGCATTTCTACCAGGCCTACAGCCGCACATTCGGGTACATGCAAAAATGATATCCAGATGGCGCTCGCATCCTAGGCAGGTTAGGGAGCCTACATGCCACGCCGTTTTAAAGCAGCGCTTGCATGTAGGCTCCCTAATGCAGGTCAAATTGGTACTTCGCCTGCTAATTCGTTTGGATACGTGCGCGCGCGTCGGGGCAGAAGCAAACAATTAATAAAAAATAAAGAAGAGGTGCTAGGGCCCTCACATTTTAATATAAGTCCACTTATATTGCCCTTGGAAAAACGTCTTTCCAGCAATGCATTTCTGTTTAAAAGTGAAGCCGAATTTAAGGGGATTGGTGTAAGCTTGGTTTTTGTAAGCTGGCTTTCCCACGTTCAGTGTTGCAGTGAATGAAGCCTACTTGCCGTATGCGAATGATGCGATGCGAACGGGTCCCGATAACGATATATCGAGTTCTACTCATAAAGGCGAAGCTTAAGCTTCCTCCAATTTTACTCTTTATTATTCCTCCACTTACTTTTATTACTTCCTCCAATTTTATAAGTTACGGACCCAGTGTTCTCGCTTTGCGTGCAGAATCGCAGGGCGCGATTATTTGCCACACATGCGCTCGGCGGCATTGATGCGATCGGCGGCTCGTTCTCAGGCGTCTGAGCGTCATTGCGACGGGATGAATGACCTTGTGAGACACGGCGTAGTGGAGATTTCGCTCTAAAACGAACCAAAATCACCTAAAGGATGGCAGCTCTAACATGCAGAGTACCCTTCAAGCAAACATGGTCCGACTGGACCACTTGTGAAGGTCATTAAGACAAGCAACGGGGTCCGAATACTGGCACTACATCTCGCTTCGCAGGAACATGCGCTCGATGATCACGTAGCCTTGGCTCTGCTGCACGGAACTACTAAAACAGAGCATAAGCTGCCCGTCTTTTTCTAATTTGAGAGCGAGCCTAACTAAACCATCTTTTGCGGTAATGATTTCCATTCGCCACAGGAGGTTGTTTAAAGAATATAGTTTCTTGGGAGCACGCGCAACGCCGTCGCGTAGAGTAGTGAGCGGGGATTAGTCCATCCGTGCCCTCAGCTTTGAACAAGTCACACGATCAAGATTGGCGACGCATCCTTCTCTCTCCATTAGCGCACATGTTACCTGGCTTTCATTCGTTTTCAATACCATCAACTCTGTTTCACAATAAACGCTCTATGCGAGGATCCTCTGCCCTCGCTGACTGAACTTTAGGCCATCAGAAGTTACTGTGCCCAAGTTTTCTTTTTCCAATTGGTCTTTCACTCAAAATATGCGTTTGGGGCTACTTTTCTTACCCCCTCCTCTTTTATTTTTCATTGGTTTTATACCCGTTATTGCATACCAGTAGGAACGGGTTTCCCCACCTTTCATTTAATTTGCTTTCCAAACCAGGGGATCAGAGATAATTTGGGGATTAGTTGGTGGCGTCACCGTGTGAACTACATGTACCAGTAGGAGAAGAACAACAAAAAGCATGCTGCCTAAAATTAAAAAAAAAGCTTTATTCTAAGCTTTATTGAGTGTACGTCGAGAATAGCATGAGCCGTTCCGGTGGAGCCCACCTTCTCTCTACGCTAGGTTCACTGTAGCTCTACTTACCTGCGAGCACTGGTGTTCTAATAAGCACTCTTAAAGAATCTCGACGGACCTTCTACACAGGGTCTGCTCACTAAGTGCTCACTAAGTGCTCCCCCACTTTCCCTACTCACATTTTTTATTATTATTTGTATTTAAGAACTTCTTAGCACCTGTGTATAGGTAGCGCCAACTGCTGCCCTTCTCACGCATAATATTCGTGCTAAAAACAATAAAAACGATTAAATCAACGAATTCTAAAGTTTATTTTCAAAGTTGTGTGCCTATGCTGCTCCTAAATGCAGATTGTAGTGAGCACGCACCGGTGATGCCCTTGAAGAGTGCTACGTTCCAAGCATAACACTAGCGAATACAGATACGAGACCCACGAGAACCTGAAAACACATAGAAACACGGAAACAAGCATGTATTTGATTTGAGAATAAAAAAATTAGATCAAAAATTAGAACGCCAGATGAGAGGTACCCCAAACACATCTAATACCTTTTTTTTGCACACTCTTCAGCGATCCAGAAACTCTAATAATGCAGATGCAAATACTCCATCGCAATTCTTCGGGCAGCTATGAACTTACAATATTTCTGAATGAACTTTATTAACCTAGCCAACACCATACTTATTGGGAATGCCTCACAGTAGCGTTTCTTACAGTTTTTATTGCGATAGCAATTATATGGGCACTCCAGGCGCATATCGGCCGTTGCCGTCGTCGTCGCCGTGAGGTTCAGTTTAAAGTCCACGGGCGATAGAATAGTTTCTATATTAGAACAGAGGCGAGTTTCCGCGGTAATCGAGTGAGATGCGTTCACGCTTGCTTGTCTGTGCGCTTAATACCATGCTTGTTAATTTAGTTAGTGTGCCTATGTTTACAAGTTTATACGGCCGATAAAGCTACCATCCTTACATTGTATAGCTGCCCCCTAATTTGCTATCGCAATCGATGCTTCGTCTTTCGGTCATAACTGCGACTTTTTTGTAACTCTCTCGAACACCACAACCTCCTTTCTCTACAGCTGTGACAGATGAAGCTCTCGACCGCAAGTGTTATGCGCCCTAAAATATGACCACTGCTCGTGGCCCTCTTATATCAGGCCAGTTAGTTCGTGTAAATGGACTAATCACCAAGGCCGGTGATCCAGCTGGACTCTGAGAGCGACAAATCGTTAAGGTGTACAAATAATCTATCTTTTCGACCCAAAACATATCCAGGGTGCCCCAACCATCATGCACCAAGATTTAAAAATATGCAAATGCCATGTAGCTGGAGAGAACCAATGTAATGTCGTTCGCCATCACTTGGAGATATTCAGATTATATGTGCATTCCACCTAATTACATAATTAGTCTTCATTATTATTCAACTTCCCAAATATTATAATTAGATGAAAAGTGTCAGGGAGAAACTTGTAGAGCAACATTAAGACCTCCCGATACAGATTTCTGTTGCACAGTACGTGGTACATGAAAGTGTTTTTCCGAGTGGGAAAGAAACTCACGAATATGCACAACGTGCATCCAGCAGATAGTCACGCGGCAATTTTGTGTGTATTCGCGGGCTTCTTTCACGATTGGAAAAACACTTATCTGGCACGCATTGTACAACAACAAGCTGTATCAGGAGGTCCTAATGTTTTTTTCCATATACAATAGGAAAAAAATGAAGAAAGATGGCAAGAGGGATGTAAAACAACATGTTGGTAGGGTGGAAAGTTGGGTAAAACGTTGGGGCGCATAGATACCTGAAAGCGCCGTTGAAAACAGCGGCAACAATGAATGTCTTTTTACGATACCACGGTTGTTGTCCGCGCCGATCTTTGCTAAAAATATGGCACTTGAAGTGGACAAGAACATCACAAAATGGGGTGTCACATTCAGCAGTATCTTGTCGGGTGTTTATGGGAATATGAAAAAAAAAAACTTCATCGACAGGGATTACTGCTAGTTTGAAATTTAGCGTAAAGCACTTTCCAGACACTTTCCAGAATAAATAAAAGTGCATCTTGGTAAGATCTCCAAATAAACGACGAAACTTACAGCACAATTATGCGTTGTCGCGTTTCCGTCTTGCGACTGACGAGCACATGGATGCAGGCAATTTTGTTAACTTGAAATGATTGCAACTCAGTGTTTCCTTATTTTAGCGAAAACTTCTAGAAGGTGTCACATTAACGAGTTAAAAGCAGAGGGCGAACGCATGCGAAGCATCGTAAAGCCTAGTAATCGAGAACATAGGTAATATAGTGGAACCATACCGCAAAAAAAAAAAAAAAAACTGCACACCATACGGCTGGGGTTGTTGTTCTTATATCTCGCTCTGATTCCCGCGAACAAGATCCCCCAATTTGGCCACATTTTGTTTGCTAAAAGCACGTGGTTGTTTCTTATGTGCTCTGCTGGAGCCTATTTATTTCTGTTTAAGTGGAGCCGATCCAAGGCCAAGCCGTAGCTCTCGCCCCATACTGCACCGTTGAAGCTAACCGTAATTTGTTTCTCGGTCGCTGCCGTGTCCTCGTCGGACCACCGCATGCTGAGAGAAACACAAGCGTACACGAGGATATACGAGGGCAGTCAGGAAGGATCTTAATTAGGATGGAAGAAACGGATTGCAATCGAACAGCACGGATCGGGCGACTCTTCTGTTCTCCGATGGGAAGTCGTTCCAAGCAGGCAGGTAGACTGGGAATGCAGAAAGCAAGGACGGAGATGGTGACGATGTACTTTTAATCAGCAGCAACTTGAGCGGGCTCGCAGCAGTTAGGCTTCTCGTTGCTGTTGACTTTCTTTTTCATCCAGCAGCCGGATACCATCTTCCGCGAGAGAGCCTTCTCCTCGAGTATCGCCATAGCAACAAGGAGGAAGCTCTTTCGACCTAGTTTACGTAGTTAGAATCACACGCTCGTTAAATACGAACAATAATAGCACTGTGGACCGTAGTGAATGAAAACCAAAGTATTGGTTTAAATAATGGACATGATTGTGAGACTCGACTTTGCAGCAGGAACGGCATTATACCAGGCGGATTGTTTTTTATTGCACCGCATTTTTAAAATTTGCACATGACAGATGGCACCATTCTAAACATTGAGCTAAATTACTCGATGAGGCGGCCATTACTACCACGCAAAATCGAATTGCTTATTTGAAGTAAAACATAATTACACTCAGTAGCTTCTTAAATATTTACTTCATGGCACATATTTCAATCTGCAAATTGTAGCTCGTGAGTTCGGAAGGCATATCTACTTAGAACGAATTCTCACGACAACACCAGTTTCGAGATAGTTTTCGAAGTGTCCAACGAAATGCACGGGCGTCCCCATTACTTTTTGCCCTTGAATTCATAAAACAGAGCTCTCTTAAAAAATTCATGAGCCATTTCAATCTGCGATGGTGGATGACCAGTGAAGCTGTATAGATCTAAATGCACAACACATCTAAATGTACAACACAGAGATACATAAATGGTTTGGTAGTTTATTTTTTCATGGAAGGGACTATTGCTTTGTGGTCGCTATGGTAGACAGCCAAGGGATCGGTGACATTGATGGACAGGTTCTTGGCGAAGATCAAGTCCAAACACGTGCGCCTCGTGGTCGTCGGCACCTTGGCACCCAACATTATGCCCTAGCCATATGCAGCTTGGCTGTAAAAGTAATTTGAACAACAGGGCATTTTTCACGGCGCACATCTCGAAACCGATGCCATCTTTAGATATAAAGGCGCCGACATCTCCTAAGCATCACATAATCATAATAACAAGGTATCCTCCTAACAACAAATTGTTCGTCGGGCACTTTGTTGACAGCAACAAACACTTTGTAGCGTAATGCTTTGTGTGCGAGTTTATATTTTGCTTTATACCTACATTCCGGCTCAAACTCAACTTGCAGTGCAGTGATAGCTAGGATGCGTGCTAATGCACGACCACTTGCTCCGCCTGTGCACCTTATCACGTCGTCATCGTCGTCATCATCATCATCATCATGATGAGCAGCAGCAGCAGCAGCAGCAGCAGCAGCAGCAGCAGCAGCAGCAGCCAGCAGCAGCAGCAGCAGCAGCAGCAGCAGCAGCAGCAGCAGCAGCAGCAAGACAGCAGCAGCGCAGCAGCAGCAGCAGCAGCAGCAGCAGCAGCAGCAGCAGTCAGCAGCAGCAGCCGCAGCAGCAGCAGCAGCAGCAGCAGCAGCAGCAGCAGCAGCAGCAGCACAGCAGCAGCAGCAGCAGCAGCAGCAGCAGCAGCAGCAGCAGCAGCAGCCTATTCATGTCCACTGCAGGACGAAGGCCCTGTGATCTCCACTTACCCCTGTCTTGCGCTAGATGATTCCAACTAGAGCCTGCAAATTTCCCAACTTCATCACCCCACCTAGTTTTCTACCGTCCTCGGGTGCAGCTTCCCTTCTCTTGTATCCATTCTGTGACTCTAATGGTCCACCGGTTATCCATCCTACGCATTACATGACCTACCCAGCTCCATTTCTTCCGCTTAATGTCAACTATAATATCGGCTATCCCCGTTTGTTCTCGGATCCACACCGCTATCTTCCTGTCTCTTAACGTTAGACCTAACATTTTCCGTTCCATCGCTCTTTGTACGGTCCTTAACTTGTTCTCGAGCTTCTTTGTTGACCTCCAAGTTTATGCCCCATATGTTAGCACCGGTAGAATGCAATTATACTGCACTTTTTTTTAAAATGAAACCGGTAAGCTCCCATTCATGATTTGGGCACTCCAACCCAATTTTTTTCTCCTGCAAATTTCTTTCTCATGATCAGGGTCCCCTGTGAGTAATTGACCTAGATAAACGTACTCCTTTACAGACTGTAGAGCCTGACTGGCGATCCTGAATTCTGGTTCCCTTGCAAGACTACTGAACATTATTTTTGTCTTATGCATATTAACCTTCAACCCCCTCTTACACTTTCTCGATCATTTGCTGTAATTCGTCCCCGTTATTGCTGAATACGGCAATGTCATCGGCAAATCGGAGGTTGCTGATTCGCGATTGATCCTCACTCCTAAGCCTTCCTAGTCTAAGAGCTTGAATACTTCTTCTAAGCATGCAGTGAATAGCATTGGAGAGATTGTGTCTCCTTGCCTTACCCTTTTCTTGATAGGTAACTTTCTACTTTTCTTGTGGAGAACAAAGGTTGCTGTGCAATCTTTGTAGATATTTGCCATGATATTGATGTATGCCTCCTGTACTTCTTGATTACACAATGCCTCGATGACTGCTGGTATCTATACTGAATCAAATGCTTTTTCATAATCTATGAAAGTCTTATACAGAGGTTGATTGTACTCCCCAGATTTCTCTATTACCTGATTTATGACATGGATATGATCCATCGTAGAATATCCCTTCCTGAAGCCAGCCTGTTCTCTTGGTTGGCTTAAGTCAACTGTTGCCCTGATTTTATTAGAAATTATCTTGGTGAATATTTTATACAATAGCGAAAGCAAGCTAACGGGCCTATAATTATTCAATTCTTTAACGTCTTCCTTCTTATGAATGAGTATAATGTTGGCGTTCTTAAAGCTTTCTGGTACATTTGAAGTCGTGAGGCATTGCGTAGAAAGGGCCGCAAGCTTTTCAAGCATGATATCTCCTTTATCTTTTATTAAATCGACTGTTATTCCTTATCACGTAGTAGAATGCAGTTCCTTGATTTGGCGTCGGTTACATTACAGAATCACTAATATGAAGTGCAACATAAACGTTTAATTGTACTACAAGGTGGAGGTTGGGGTGTTTCTGACATCCTGTATAACTGCGTCTAGTACGTGCCTTTTTCTGCAGAAAATTGCTAAAGTCGTGCTCCCATCGGGAGGGTATGATCCATGTGCGCTTATTTCTCGCCAAAGCAGGAGCTTTCAAAATGGCCGAATAGGAGCTCAGCCGAAACGCGTAGTCCTGTTACAGCGCTCATTGCAGAAATAAGTGAATTTGTGGGTACTTATGTAAGGTATGATGTGTTTTAAACATTCCTCAGTGGTTCAGGCGAACAAAGCAATATGTAGAATGTTATATTTGGGTGCTGAGTGCAATACGGTCTTTGCAACGTTCGAAACACTAAAAAAATGTGGTTTTATGATTTTCTGAGAGCCAAAATAGGATCATTTATAAACATGAAAGAAATACTTGACACAAAACGCACTTCGGGCCTCATGAGCATATAATTCATCACAAAGCTTGCAGATTGCCTAACAAAATTATAATATCCGCGATAATACTTTTCTGAATAGGCAGCGAACTTCTAGCGAAGATACACATTCTGAGGTTTTACGTGCCTAAAGCAAGTTATGACTATGAGGCACGCCGCAGTGGTGGACTCCGGATTAAGTTAGACCACCTGGGGTTCATTAACGTGTCCCCAATGCACGTTGCACGGGTGTCTTTGCATTTCGCCCCAATCGAGATGCGGCCGCCGTGGCTGGGAATCGATCCCGCTTTCTCGGGCTTAAAAGGGCATTACCAATTCCACTACGCCACCACGGGGGTACGTCTTACGAAGACGGATTTTGTTAAATAAGAACTCGCGGTTGGCTGAATAAAGAAGTTCAAACACTATACTATGCGGTTGTCAGGACCTGGAGCAGCGAGACAGTGCTCGCCTAGTCTGTCATCCACTAAACATTTGTACGCGTGGTGTATCGTGGCGTCTCGATAGAGCAGCAACCACAGACCATTCTAGGCGTAGAAAGAAAGGAGAGCGAAAAAAAATGAACACGTTCTTTTTCTTTCTGTTTTGGAAAGCTTCAAATTTATACAACCAGACGAAAAAAAGAATAAACATAGCGGCATGTGTTTATTTCTTGGTTGCGCTCACAATATTGCAGGTCTTAGATGCTATGGTACGATAGGGCTGTACAGTGGTTTTATATAAAATTGGGACTTTATATGAAATCTTTCAGTCACATTTGTCGCTCATTTCGTGACCAGCAGCATACTGAAAAATACTGGCTTCATTTCTTATACCATCATGTTCCTTTAATTAACTACAGTGCCTCACATGATGTTCTTAGTCAAGCATTGGTTGAGAATCTTAAAGCAACAATTTTCTATCGTTTCGGGAGGTATTACTCCACAGTGGCGAGCTCATTTTTCATTGATGGCTCAGTCTATTGGATATCGCCAGTATTTTGGTTGAGAGAAAGCGCTATATCTGAACACCATAAGAAAACTTAGATGCTTCTCAATCGTCTGAAAAATTGAAGCTAAAGCTTGACATTTCATAGTAACATCAGAATACACACGATAGGATACATTTACAAAGAATATAAGTTTATATCTGGGTTAGAAAGCCTCCAAGAAGTCTATCTTAACTTGCATCCAATTGTTCATGCAGTAGGCCACTTACCCAGGAGAGTCGCTTCAAACCGAATCTTCAATGGCTCGGGAAATTCAATATATCAATTGTGTGATGCCTGGAAATATGTACCATATTTTTTTCTATCTAGGAGCTTGATGAAGTACGGACGGAATATGTCCTTACGGGCATATTTATTTTCTAAGCTCGTCTGCATTCTCTGGCAATGTACAAGTTTTATGAATAAAAAATTAGTCGGTCCGAAGCACGACAGTTTGGACGTCTAATAATTGCTGTTATTTTATTGTTATACGATACTGCCAAGCGCGAGTCGTCTTCAAGATCTTAGACGGTCTTTGCGAACTTTATCTTCCACGTATTTGTTCTACTCAATTTAGAACCTAGTCGGAGGCAATAAATTGTCATCACTGACTTCTTTTTTTTTTTTGTTCTATCGGGTCAGACGCTGGCGTTTCTCGGGATAAATTCTGCTACCCCTCCACTTCTGCAACTAAACAAAATGTTCGCAGAGAGCACTCATTAAAACCTACGAAAGGGAATGAACATGACCATTGTCTCCGCATCCCGTCTCTCGCGTACCAGTGTATATTGAACCGGTTGAGAAGGCGAATTCGTAGAATGACCATTGTACCATAGTTCCCCGATCGCAGTGCAAGACCACTGCATGCGTTTGGCGGAAGCTGTGGTTTCGACTACCGCGGTCGGCAATCTGTTGGCTAGTAGGCTTTCATTTTTATTTCCGTCATTTCTGTTAGTGTTTTCTTCCATTAAAGGAAGTGGCAATTTTCTCCACGGTTTCCGTTGCTTCATTGTTTGTTGGCTTTATGGGGCTGTATTAAGAAAAAATAGTCAAGCCCCCGGTTCCCTTTAGGATTCGCGCTCTCTGAGGACTTCTTCGATGACCGGTCGTGGCGTCGGAGAAGCTTGCTTGTCTCGCATCCCGGAGGCCGGGGTTCGAATCCCACCTAGACTACGAATTATAACAAATTTTCTTTTGACAGCTACTTATTTTGACATTGTTTCCAGGAACGGCCTTGAGAAATTCGACGTCAATCCGAGCGTTTCTGAGGTGCTTTTTACTCCTTGCAGCATCGGCCATTTTTGGCGCCATTTCTCGTTCCCTCCAACGCCAACAAATTTTCGTGTAATGGGACACATAATCATTTTGCAGTAATAAGCTGGTTCTGATACTTGTGCTCCCTTCTATCGCACATTCAGAAAATCAGCCCATCTGATAGTGTCAGTGCGTCTAATATTGTTACTTTTAGACCAAATCTGGAAAGTGGAATGGTCCGTTGATTGCGAGGCTCGCCCACTCCGGAGAGTACCGAGAAGCGCATACAAGGTTCCCTCAGACAGTCAATCTTTATACAGAAAAAATACACAAACACACGTTTAGATAAGCCTCGTATGTTTTAATGTGCCATTAGGCTGACGTCATTAGGCTGATGAAAACGACGCTGCCTTACTTTGCAAGTGCTTTTCGTCACACCATTGCTGGTCGTGAAAGAACAACAACTCTTAAACAGCTTTATACTTGCGTGGACGTTAGGAAGTGACTCTACTAAGAAAACTGTTTTTAAACAAACTTTTAAAAGAAGCGCCTAACTTGCAGTGGCAACGTTTCTGTCGCCGACGGGAAGAAGTCGGAGCTCTACGAGCCACCCACAATTTCTTCGTCCCAGTCCTACAGAAAGGCGTAAATGCTTTCTTCGGCTAATCGTTGAACATATTTTGATTGCACATCTCGCATTTAGAGGAAAAGAAGTTCGAGCATGGGGGCAATGTGAATTGCTTAAATTTATGCAATGAAGAAATCAGAACCACAATTTTAGAACTCAGTAGAAAACACAAGAAAGTCGCAGTTCCACCTGAAAGGCGAAGCATTGATTACGATAGCAAATTAGTAAACAGCGCTGCGAAGTATAGATAGTAGTATTGTCGCCGTATGAACTTGTAAACATTCGCTTACGAACTAAATTAACAAGCACGATATCACGCGCGCACAGGTAAGCATGAACACATCTCACTCGATGACGGCGGAACCTCGCTGTCAACACGCTGGAGTGAGGAGGCGCCGCCGCGAGAAAATTGACCTTGGTGCTGTCGCTCGTTTCAACGCGAACTAAACGTCGAAAGCACGGCACATACGAAGCTACCGGCACTAGTCGCGTTTTGTCTACATCGCAGATGGCTTTGAAGATGAGGCCCGTGCGGGCGCGCACGTTGTCCACGTCGCAGATCGTTTTCAAGATACGGCACCGGCGTGGCCGCGCCGTAAGCAGCAGCCGCCAGAGTAGAATGCCCCCCCCCCCCCCCTCCAACATTCCTCACCTCGGCCCCGTGCCTCGCTTCACGAAGACGGTTAGCTTCCGTCCCACTTCCCTCCCTCGCGCAGGCGAGATTGAGCAGCGGTTGTCGGCTGACTGTCGCAAACTTTCGCTCGCCCTTGGACTTTAACGATATTATCGCCCTTGCACTTTATACGGAACCTCACGGCGACGACCACGACCATGCTGACGGCGACGGCAGAAATGCGCTTGGAGTCTCCATATAATTGCTACTGAAATAAAGACGTGATTTGTACGTTTCCTCAAAATACACGTATCTGTAGTTAAAAAAAAAACGATGTATTATCTTATAGTGTTAGAGAGAAAAAAGTTACCTTGCTTTTTTTTTCACGACGCTACATTAACTGTCCAGTGCTTAGGGACGTGCTTTGGCAAATCCTGCTGAGAATTTTCGAATGCGAATGGACGCCCGAATAATCTTTGCAATTCTGAAACCTGTATTGGACCTGTCAGCCGCTGCCAGTCGTGTATTTACGGTTGCAGTTGGCGTTATATTCAAGTTATTCGACAAATTTGAGAGTGCCGTTGCCTTTAGTAGTAGGGAAGTTCCGTCGCTACTAGCACAGCGTGGGCGGGGACTTGGTTTAACGTCGCACCGCCCATCGGCCAGCTGAGAAAATTCCCACGCGATTTCGGGAGCATTTTGTCTATTGCGTTTTAATGGCTACATCCGCGATAATTATTAATTAGGGAAATACTTATAGGGGAAGGAGGGAATTAGAAAAAAGCATTACATTAAAACACGTGCAACGTACACTTCGTAAGCGTTAAGCAATAAGTTGAAGCAATATTGCATTACTGTAATGTTTGCTTTATAGTCATTATAGTCATTATAGTTATAGTAATTGCGTTAGAGTCATTATAGCTGTTTCAACGCGTTTATTAAAGAGTACCAGTAATTTCGTTCTTTTTGTAGGCACAAAATCATTAGCTAATATGTTTTTAGTGCTCGTTATATACATTGCACGTTTTTTTTTTTGCTTTTCTGAATAGAAAAGTAAAGGAAACGCGTGTATACCGTAAAGTGCTTTTATTTCGCAGTCTATCTTTGTTTTTTTCCTATCTTCTTGCATGTTGTGAAAAAATAGTTGCACGAAGTACAAGGGCCATTTATTTATTCAAGTGAGTGAGTCAGGAAACACGAAGGAGGTCTAGAGAACCTTATTTTCTGATAATCGAATTTTAGAGACAGTGAGCAATTTTACCGCTGCTTAACTTAAAATCTTGTTTAGTAGATCAGTATGCAATGACTTCCCATTGTTTAACGTGTCAGATTCATGACTTGCCTTGACGTCGCGATAGAGTGCTGCTCTTTATTTTCGAGCCCCTGTGGTTTAGCGTACATCCATGTAAATTCGCGGGTGAAAAGAGACGATAGCGCACCTTCTATGTACTTGTCGTCATTTCAATGTACAAAGAAAATTCCTCATCGCCATGGTCGGCAAGACTGACAACCGTCCCTTTACGAAAACCAGAATTCATGGACCCTGGTCTCAGCCGACGTCGGCACGGACTGCTTTAATAGCGCTAGTGTGCTTTTTAAAAGAAACAGGACTCATTGAAAAACTTTAGAATCTGCGAACTGATGCGTTCCCCTCTTCATTTTTAACAGCGGAGCTGTTTAAGGTCGAAGTTGAACCTCACAGAGATTTTTAAAAGGTAAGAAACGAATTGTGCATAGCGTGAAGTCTAAATATATTTTAAGTGTTCTTTCGAGACTGTCCCAGAAGAACACGGCATCCCTACAATCGACAAAACAGTGATCAATAGTTGCAGCATGTCGACACAAAGGGCAGTTTGTAGACCACGGAACGAAACAGCCCCTTTTTTTCTAAAAAAGTTTTGACAGGAAGGATTGTCAATTGTCACTTAAAAGAAAAAGGTTTCGATGCTTGGAGGAATGATCATTTGACACAGACGCTTAAGTACATATAATATATATATATATATATATATATATATATATATATACATATATATATATAGGTAATAACATTCCAAATAAAACGCACGATAGTGGGTAACAGGAAACAATCTGTTCATCAGGGCAGCAGAAATTTTCTTATGGGCTTCAGTGAAAATATAATCCATGCTAAAGCGAGTCTTAAGAAAGTGAAAGCCTTCAACAACTTCATTCAAGAAGCCCCAAGGAGCCGGTGGTGCATGTCTGACAGATGACGACACAACTATTTCTGGAAGGTAATTGATTATCCGAAGTTGTAGCATCTCTCTTATAAATGGACTGTTTACATCACGAAAGAAGAATAACCGGGCGACAAGTTGCCTAACAAAAAGAGGAACTAAGCCAAGACCACCACTCTCGAGAAGAAAAAGAAGGTTATCACGCCTCGTGGCGTCAACACGTGCGCTCCATACATAGGTAGCAAACACACGATAGAAAGCTTGTAGCCTTAGTCGCGAGCCGTGTAATACCTGCAGGACATACGGAAGTCGAGCTGCTAGAAACACACTGCAAGCTTCAGCTCGGCTAAATATGGACAACTGCCGCCCCTGCCAGTTGTTAACCTCACGTTGTACTTCTGCAACTTCCGCGGACCAGTGTGGATTACAATTGCGATATTAAGAGAGGGGTACACCTAAGTACTTAAACTCTTGCCTCCACTAATTACCTGCGAAGTGAGTTGGCATTGTACCCCATAGACCGAACCGAAACGCTGAACTCTTTTTAAAGCTGGCTGTTGCACCATAGGCTGAGCAAAACTGCTGAGTTATGGCAAGGGCAGTCTCTACACTTTTCTTGTCAGCGCAGAAGAAGGCTATGTCATCGGCGTAGGCAAGTACCCAGACCTCACTGGATAACAATTTGAACCCGTGGAAGGTATGATCCTTCAAAATTCGTGAGCAAAGCTGTTCCAACTACAAAGCGAATAATAGAGGATACAATGGACAACTTTGCCTTGCCGATAGCCTGAGGTAGATAGATTCAGATAGACAACCATTAACGATTAATTAGCATTCTTGTCTCATAAGCATAACAGATGGTGATGCCTTTAAAAAAAAGGGACCCAATGTTTATGAGCTCTAACACACGAAACAAGAAGTAATTAACTTTATAAAATGCTTTTGCGAAATCAACCTTAACTATTGCCACCTGGCCCGCACTTTCTGCTACACACTATAGCACACACCGTGCAACGTGGATATTTGTCTGGATTGATCTTCCTCTAATGCAACATGTTTGATGTACTCCCACCACTGATCGAATTACGTCTTGAATGCGACTAGCTAATATCTTAGCAATTATTTTATAATCCACGTTGCAAGGTGACATGGGGTGATATCCCTCAACTTTCTGCAGTTTTGTTGCATCACTGCTCTTTGGGATAAGTACTGTGTGCTCTTGATAGAGCATGGCAGGTAGGTATCCAATACTGTAAGCTTCTTCATACACTTTAAGCAGAAAGGGAGCCAATATAGAGCAAAAGCACCGATAAAATTCCCGCTCGAGCCATCAGGCCCAGGAGTTTTGAGTTTAGCTAGCGAATCAATGGTTGCTTCAACTTCCTTCATACATATGTCTCTATCAACGTCATCGCATTCGTCTAGACTGAGCTGTGGCAGCAACGAAACAAAATTTTCTGCTACATCTTCACTATTAATTGCTTTATGACATTGAAAGATATTCTCCTAATGATCCGTGAACGCTTTCATTATTCTATCCTGGCCATTAACAATCGCTCCGGTATATTCTATCTCGAGAACTTGCTTCGACAGAGCATGCCGACGCTCTTCACCAAGCGCACGACTATAAAACTGTTCCTCCAAATACCGACGAGTACGCGCTCGGACTAGAGCACCCCTGTATCTCTCCGTGTCCATTGTCTGCATTTGTGCCTTAACTTTGTAAGTATCCTCAATGTACTTGCCATGATGCAGGTCTCCAAGTTCGCGTAGCTGGTCTAGCAACTTTCACAACTCTTTATATTGTCCTTTTTTCTCAAAAGACAATATCGAAGTTTCTTCAATGGCTATAATTTGAACTTGTTGCTTAAATATTTCCCACTGCGCTAAGAGAGATAAAGAAGTGCGACTTGATACTTTGAAACGAATTTCCGGGGCGCGCTTGAGAAAAGGCTTATGTCAGAGTAACACATTAATAATTTTGCATAAATCCCAGTTCACGCGCGAACTTTGAAACTGCCGGTTGCCAAAACAAACCGACACCAAACAATGATCACAGAAGAAGACAGGGTACACATTGTAGCCGTGTAGTCTTGGAAGGATAGGTAATGATACATAAATCCGATCGAACCTTGCATGAGATGTATGTACCTTGAAAGTGTGTGTAGCGAAATGGGACTTTTTCATGCTCCCCTACATAAACAAGCTGGTAGTTACATGTCATGGCGTTCAAAACGTCAACGCTGGTATCATGGCGTTGCCTTGTAGACGACCGATCCTGTGCACTATACAAACAATTAGTGTCACCTAAGACAACCAATACACGGTCATCACATAAGAGCTGGGTCAATGAGTGAAAGTAGTCCTCCCGGTAACGTGCCTTACTTGGCACATACACTCGAAGAAACCTCCAAACATGACTATCAATACTGCCATCACACCATACAAGGCGCCCTTCCCTATCAGTGCCCAGTCCCAACACGTTGCATTGCCCCGTTTTACTCACAAAAAACATACATCGTCCAGAGACACCAATCGCGTGACTGACACATACTTCATGCTCCGAAAAAAATGCAGCTACAGCAGCCGCTTTGTCGTCATCGGATTCAATTATTGTTTTCTGAATTGCAATAATATCTAACGCTGGGCTATGTAAACAAGTGTAACTGACCCTGCCGTCGCTTACTACGAAAGACACGGACGTTCAATGTTCAAAACTTAAAGGCAAGGGCGCCCACCATAATTTCACTACTGAGGCGCAACGCCTACACGTAGCGTCGCTACCTTTGTTTTGCCTGTCCAAGCCCTTTCAAGAGTCGCAGCTGCAGAAACTTCTTGAACTACAGCGGCATCAACACTCACAGGTTCTCCATGAAGGGGTTTCTTCGCCTTCGCCGTGGCGACCCTGGGCTCTTTCCCAGCGCACTCCAAGTCATCTGCTGGCGCTCGACGCTTCTTGGACGTCTCAGTTCATTTCAGTATCCTCGGCAGGATGAAGCTGGTCTTGAAATGGTGGTGATTCGGCCCACGTTGCACAAGGGTCCTTTTCACGGTTGGTCACTCTATGTTCTTCAATAGCCTTTGCAGTAGCTGTGCCAGCAGCTGGTAATACTTGGACTTCCTCAGCCCGGTGGTCTTCAGCAGGCGCTTCTCCAGAGGCATTTACGACCTCACTTACATCCACCACGAGGTGGTTAACGATGGCGTCATCGCCCACTGGTTTAATACCGCGAAGCTTGTCAGCATACGTGCCAATGCATGCCTCTGCGTAATGACCACAATGGTGGCACTTCGCGCAGCGTGGTGTTTCGCACTGTCTTCTTATGTGCCCTACTCTGTTGCATCGAAGGCACAAGGGAGGTCGTCCGGCAATCAAATTTAAGCATTGATGTTCGAAGATCATCAGAAGATGAGGGTGGGAACTGGTAGAGACGCCTTCTTTGAGCGTGAATTCTACATCACGATTCATCGTCTGCCAACTCCCCATGCTCTCACTATACTGCATTTCTCTGGTTATAGATTGCACAATGCCATATCGTTCCAACGCTTCAACAATGTGTTTCTGTTCTAGGTGACGAGGAAGCGAAAGACGCTTCATTTTGACTTTCCGGCTTTCTAGGTCGATGACAAGGCACTTCAGTCCTTTGACTAGAAGCTCACCTTTATCAACGAGCTTCTGCTTGGAAAGGCTGTTGGCACAGATGCAGATGGCTCATCAGATACAGGCCTACTCCGAGAATGTCCTTGGCATCCAGCACCGGGAGAGGGCATCAGGTAGAACATGCATTTATGGGAACCATATGATAGCGTTGTACCGACGGTTGTAGCACAACGTGCTATGGGCGAGAGAAAGAGAAAGTGAGAGCAAGACAGAGACAGAAAGAAAAAGAAACAGATAGACAGAGAAAGAAAGAGAGAGAGGCAGAATTCGAACCCGGGCAAGCGTCATACCCACTTAGCGATACCACCACGCTTTCAGAACTGCGCTGTTACATCAGATTTCACAAGCGTGAAAGTGGCTTAATTTTAAATGCGGCGAACATTTGCTACTTTGACAGTATCTATATAGCCGCCTACGTCTTTGTGCTCTCATGGTTGTATCGCTAACTCGGTATTTACGAAAATTGGCATACCTTGATAAGAGTGTATGACGAACATAAAAAATAGGTCATCACATGAATATCATGACACCTGTGTCATGTAAGTCATGAAACAGCTCTCTATGTCTTCGTGTTATCATGGTCATTTCGTTAACTTCGTAGGTACCAAAATTGGCATAGTATAACAACAGTGTATGACGAACATAAATTATAGGTGATGACATGAATGTCATGACATGCGTGTCATGTAGGTCACAAAACAGCCACCTAAAGCCACAATGGCCAAGCGGAAAAACATTAACACTCAAAAACCACTGAAATGGGTTCGGACGTGGGTGCTAAGTGAAGGAAACACTAAAGGATGATGCCAGAAGTCATAGTCATGAGCATGCCTCAGCAAAAATGACAATGATTCAGAGAAAAAACTTTAGCACTCAAAAACCAAAATAATGGGTTCCGATGTCGGTACTAAGTGAAGGAAACACTAAAAGATGATGATAGAAGTTATAGTCATGAGCATGGCTCAGCAAAAATGACAATGACTAAAGAAATAACACTTAAAACCACTGAAGTGGATTCGCACGTGGGCACTAAGTGAAGGGAACACAAAAGGATGGTGGTAGAAGCCATGGTCATGAGCATGACACAGCAAAAATTAGTATGACACAGCCAAAAAAAATCAACACTGAAAAACCACTGAAATGGGTTCTGACCTGGGTACTAAATAAAGGAAAAAACAAAGGATGATGGTAGAAGTCATAGTCATGAACGCGACTCAGACAAAATGACAATGAGTCAGCAAAAAAAGATTAACACTCAATAGCTACTGAAATGTGTTCGGATGTGGATGCCAAGTAAAGGAAACACTAAAGGATGATGCCAGAAGTGATAGTTATGAGCATGACTCAGCATAAATGACAATGATAGAGAGAAAAACTTTAGCACTCAAAAGCCGAAGAAATGGGTTCTCACGTTGGTACTATGTGAAGGAAACACTAAAGGATGATCGTAGAAGTTAGTGATGAGTACAACTCAGCAAAAATGACAATGACTAAAGAATAACACTCAAAAACTAATGAAGTGGATTAGGACGTGGGTACCATGTGAAGGGAGTCGCCAATGCAAAAGTGGGGAAAAAGCAGGTTGGTGAGCAAGCCATTGGCAACTACGGCATCGATTCTAGGAATGCAAGAGGAGAGATGTTAGTAGAATTCGCGGAAAGGAATAGGCTCCGAATAATGAATACCTTCTTCAGGAAGCGCAGCAACAGGAAGTGGACCTGGAAAAGCCCTAATGGAGAAACAAGGAATGAAATAGATTTCATACTCTCTGCCGATCCAAGCATAGTGCAGGATGTAGAAGTGTTAGGTAAGGTTAAGTGCAGTGACCATAGGTTAGTGAGGTCTAGGAGTTCTCTCAATTTGAAGAGAGAGAGAGTGAAATTAGTCAAGAGGAAACAGGCCAACCTAGAGGCAGTAAGGGTAAAAGCAGACCAATTCAGGATGGTGCTCGCAAACAAATATGCAGCTTTAGAACAGGAAGATGAAGATAACATAGAGCTAATGAATGAAACCTTAACTAGGCTGATCTCAGAAGCAGCAATTGAAGTGGGAGGTAAGGCACCAAAGCAACCTGTAGGGAAGCTCTCCCAAGAAACAAAGGACCTAATAAAGAAACGACAAAACATGAAAGTGTCTAACTCAAGAGATCAGATAGAATTCGCTGAACTGTCAAAACTGATCAACAAGAAGAAAGTAAGGGATATTCGAAATTATAACGCGGGAAAAATTGGGGAAGCCGTAAACTATGGACGCAGCATGAAATCAGTAAGAAGAAAACTAGGCATAGGACAAGGCAAGATGTATGCACTGAAAGATATGCATGGTAATATCATCAGCAATTTCGATGACATAGTAAAAGCAGCAGAAGAATTCTATACTGACCTGTACAGTAGCCAAAACAGCCAAGCTTCTTCCATTCGAAATAGTGATGAACCGGATACAGAAGCTCCTTCTATAACTAGCGATGAAGTTAGAAGGGCCTTGAAAGACATGACCAGGGGAAAAGTGCCTGAAGAAGATGGAATAACAGTAGATTTAATCAAAGATGGAGGAGATATCATGCTTGAAAAGCTTGCGGCCCTTTATACGCAATGCCTCACAACTTCAAGTGTACCAGAGAGCTGGAAGAACGCCAACATTATACTTATCCATAAGAAGGGAGACGTTAAAGAATTGAAGAATTACAGACCCATTAGCTTGCTTTCAGTATTGTATAAAATATTCACCAAGATAATTTCCAATAGAATCAGGACAACACTTGACTTCAGTCAACCAAGAGAACAGGCTGGCTTCAGGAAGGGATATTCTACGATGGACCATATCCATGCCATCAATCAGGTAATCGAGAAATCTGCGGAGTACAATCAACCTATCTATATGGCTTTCATGGATTATGAAAAGGCATTCGATTCAGTAGAGATATCAGCAGTCATAGAGGCATTGCGTAATCAAGGAGTGGAGGAGGCATACGTGAATATCTTGGCAAATATCTATAAGGATTCCACAGCTACCCTGGTTCTCCACAAGAAAAGTAGAAAGATACCTATCAAGAAAGGGGTCAGGCAAGGAGACACAATCTCTCCAATGCTATTCACTGCATGCTTAGAAGAAGTATTCAAGCTCTTAGACTGGGAAGGATTAGGAGTGAGGATCGATGGCGAATATCTCAGCAACCTTCGGTTTGCAGATGACATTGTCCTATTGAGCAACAATGGAGAGGAATTACAACAAATGATTGAGGACCTTCATCGAGAAAGTGCAAGAATTGGGTTGAAGATGAATATGCAGAAGACAAAGATAATGTTCAATAGCCTGGCAAGGGAACAAGAATTCAGGATCGCCAGTCAGCCTCTAGAATCTGTAAAGGAATATGTTTATCTAGGTCAATTACTCACAGGGGACCCTGATCATGAGAAAGAAATTTACAGAAGAATAAAATTAGGTTGGAGTGCATACGGCAGGCGTTGCCAAATCCTGACTGGGAGCTTACCACTGTCGTTGAAAAGAAAAGTGTACAATCATTGCATTCTACCGGTGCTAACATACGGGGCAGAAACTTGGAGGTTAACAAAGAAGCTCGAGAACAAGTTAAGGACCGCACAAAGAGCAATGGAACGAAAAATCTTAGGAGTAACGTTAAGAGACAGGAAGAGAGCGGTGTGGATCAGAGAACAAACGGGGGTAGACGATATTCTAGTTGACATTAAGCGGAAGAAATGGAGCTGGGCAGGCCATGTAATGCGTAGGATGGATAACCGGTGGACCATTAGGGTTACAGAATGGATACCAAGAGAAGGGAAGCGCAGTCGAGGATGGCAGAAAGTCAGGTGGGATGATGAGGTTAGGAAATTCGCAGGCGCAAGTTGGAATACGCTAGCGCAAGACAATGGTAATTGGAGATCGCAGGGAGAGGCCATCGTCCTGCAGTGGACATAAATATAGGCTGATGATGACCATGTGAAGGGAACAATAAATAATGGTCGTAGAAGCCATAGTCATGAGCATGACTGAAAAAAAAAAAATGGCAATGGATGGATGGATGCAAAACTTTATTGAAAGTTCGGAGGTACGCGACTCAGCGCGCTGCGGGCCGCTCAATGACTCAGCGAAAAAAGATAAACACTCAAAAACCACTGAAATGAGTTTTGACGTGGATAATAAGTGAAGGAAACACTAAAGGATGATGGTAGAAGTCATAGTCATGAGCAGGACTCAGCAAAATTGACACTGACTCATCAAAAAAAGTTTAACACTTCAAAACCACTGAAATGGGTTCTGACGTGGGTACTAAGTGAAGGAAACACTAAAGGACCAGGTTGAAGCCAGAATCATGCACCATGACTCAGCAAAAATGACAATGACTCTGTGAAAGACATTAACACTCAAAAATCAATCGAATGGGTTCGGATGTGGTAGTAAGTGAAGGAAAAGGTTGAATAAGGGTTAATGGTCGCAGGCAAATCATGGGCATGACTAAGGCTTTAGCCTTAAGGTCTCTTAGGCTTAGTTAAAGGTACTCCTGAGGACTCATGACATGAAAGTCATGAAATGCATCTCATGTAGGACATGAAACATACGCCTACGTCTTGGCGCGCTCATGTTCGTTTCGTTAACTTGGTAGGCACATTACTTCGCATAACATCGATTCCCATAGGGCGTGGGATCTGCCGGCTTTTTTATCTTCTCTTGTTTTTTTATCTTTTCTGCCTTTACCCCATCCCCATGTGCAGAGTAGCCAACCGGCCACTTTATGTGGTTAATATCTCTGCCTTTCACCACTTGTACTCCCTCCTCCTCCTCCATGTATATTACCCCACATTAACGTTTCAGCGTCACGTCCATATTGAATTTGGGTCTCCGCTACCGGGATTCAATCAATCGATTTTATGTCGCCTAACAGCAGCCGACAATGGACGCTGAGCTAAAGGGACGAGATACGCGGGCAAACGAGCGTGCGCATATAACCTACAAAATTAGTGCGGCATGTAGGAAATTAAGGCATCAAATATATTCTGCATAATGGATATATTTAGACTTTGGCCGCCTACATGATGTGTTCTTATACTGAGTGAAAATTAACGAGCATGCAAACAATATTTTCGTTTGCACAGTGCATGCATATCAAGACACACGAGGAAGGAAGACGGCACGCAACTGTCCAAATGACCAAAATTTATCATCATAAACGAGTATTCACACGGCAAAGCTTTATTTGTGACAGAATAAAAACTTGTTAAGGTAGTGGGAGCCTAGGCTACTGGGTGTTCGTAGTTAATATGCATGTTTGAATACGTGAATATAAACAGCATTCGCAATTGCAGCGTACGCAAAAATGACAGCAAGGGAAATTGTTTTTCCATTTCGGTCTCTGTTTTATTTTTCATAAGCAGCTTCACTCAATTAATTCACTTGGGAAAGATTGTGATGCGTGCCAAGTACTCAGCGGGAATAATTCTGAGCACACATTTCTTGTGTGAAGTTTTTTTTATTGCAGCGAGCATTTTTACATCACTGCTGCTTCCTTTTTCTCTTCGTTAGCGGTCATTGTAGTCATGCATATTAATCACACTCAAGCTATCGGGAACCGACTAAGAAGAATAAAGCAAGATCAACCTGCGCAAACTCTATCATCCCACTCATGCAGACTAAAACCCAAATGTTCACTTGTAACGAAGAAAAACACAACACTGGGTTAACGTTTCGGTTACTCATGTAGCAAAAGGAAGTTCACAGATCGCATCGCTCGTTCACAAGTACCGTAATTTTGTCCCTCATATATAATGAGATTGAGCCTAACTGCGTTGCATTCGCCAGCATGACTCATCGTTTCCGCCACTAAGATAGAAAAACGAATGAACCCAAATTTCGGCGGACTTGTTTGTGCTTAGAGGTTAAGGCGGCCCAACTAACCCGCCTATAGATCGCGGGTTTCCCTATGATTTCATGCTTGACGAAGACTGAAATTCAAATCGCTGAGCACATGCAAACCAAATCCGGTTGTTTTATCTCGTCATTCTTTTTCTGCCAAACACAATTAGGTTTAGTGGCACTCGTGAGCGGAAGGCAAATCCTGTAATAAATTGGAGATATGACGGCAGGAACTTCAGCTATCCACGTGGCCTCGTTGAAAGGTACTATATTTCGACGTTGCAAGCATAATAATTCATTGGTTTCGAGTGGCTGGATCCAGCGGCTAAGACGGCTTTGGTTTAGGACAGCATTATATTAATTTTACCATTTCTGCAAAAGGTTCTATGGCGGGAAGGTTTTACGGAATCTTAATGTGAAAAATAAAAATGTGAGGCACTAGTGTTTTTTTTTTCGGTTTAGATTGGCCCAAATGGGAAGTTCAAGCGGGAATATTTGTATATTGGTACTTTAGCCTAGATAAACAAGATCGTCAGAATAAAGTTCCGGCATTAGATAAATCTACTATCTATCTATCTACCTAGCCTCTTACGCCATCAATGTTTCCCGAGTTGTATACTCGCTTGTACCACTAGGTAGGTCCTCCCTGTCGTGATGATCTCGTGATCGTTTCAACGTCTTCATTCCAGCCTCGTGATCTTACTCTCGTCAGGTCGTCATCGTCACATCTACCCCGCACTCAGTGGCCCAAGCTTACTACCAGGGTGGGCCACTATAGGTATGGGCTCTGGTCCTGATGCCATCACGGTCGTTGCATTGTCGTCATTCTAGCTTTGTCATGCGACTCTCACCATGCCGTCGTCTTGAAGCCATCGTCGTCATAGTCGTAGTCAATGCCATCGTTTTATCATTGTCGTCATTTCAGCAATATGATCCCATCGTCATATCGCCTTCATCGTTCTATCGACGTCATTCGTCATTTAATCGTAACCACGGTGTCATATTTCAATCGTGATTATGCCACCCTTGTCATGCCGTCATCGTTAGGCAGTTGCTATCATGCATCTGTTGCCGGACAATCGTCAAGCCATCGTGGTCGTGCCGTCGTCATCCAAGCTCTTTAGTCCTTCGACTCTCGTGATACATTCGACGCCGTGCATTCGCAATCACACCGTCCTCGTGAAGCCATCGCGCTCATTACATCGTCGTCACTGTAACTTCAACATCTGACTCTCCTCATGCCGTCGTTTCGAGCTATCATCGTCGCAGAGTCGTCATCACACCGTTGTTCATAATTACATCACCATCTTGCTGTCGTTTAGCCATCTTCACCCCTTCGGTAACGTCATCCCGTTGTCGTCATCCCGTCGTCGCCTTACCACCTTCGTCAGTATATCGACGCCATTCCTTGTTCGTCATTCTATCATAATTATGCTGTCGTTAATTAATCACGATTATTCTACCGTGGTCATGCTATCATCGACATTCCAGCTTCTTCATCCGTTTGTCGTCATACCTTCGTCATCACGTCATCATCGTCATACAGTCGTCGCATATTGCTGCTGTCGTTAGACCATCGTCATAATTTAAGAATCGACATCTCATTGTCTTCATGCCGTTGTAGTTACGGCCATTGTCGTCCCATCGATATTATTCCTTCTTCGCCATTCCATCGTCACTGCATGGGCGTCATAAAGTCGTCGTCGTATGCCATGCTGACGGGTAAGCTTGGCAAGCGAGTGCCGTAGCAAAGTGGGACGATATCGGAGTACGTGGCATATAGTCGAAGCAACGAGAGTCTCCAATTGCCACTGGAGAAGTTAAAAAATCACCGCATATTCATGAAGTGAATGATGATGAGTGGGCGAAGCCCCCGGGGATCATTCGGGTGACCGTGAATCCCCCGTATATATATATATATATATATATATATATATATTGTTACATGCGGAAAGGCACACACGAAAGAGGCTATTTACAATATATTTACACTGGAATCAAACCGCCAGGCCGACACCTTGCTCGCGCCAAAAGCCCAGACACACTTCATCGTCTTTCTCGCGGCGGCTGGTCTCTTGAGCATCTCTAGATGATATCGTAATACTAACCCCCCCCCCCCCTCCCAGCAGCAAAAGCGCCGTCACGGTGCTGTTAATTATCCAAGGCACTTGGAGGGGTATAGGGTTTGAGTCGGGCGACGTGGACAATATCACTGGTTGTCACAGCGGAGGACGTAGTGGGCGTGGCCAGAATGATTTCATAGGTGACGTCGGTCACTTGGCGGAGCACGCGATATGGGCCTGTGTAACAAGAGAGCAGTTTTTCAGAAAGGCCAACTTTACGCGATGGTGACCAAAGCAACACGAGGGTGCCGGGCGCAAAAGGCACATCACGGTGACGGAGGTCATAGCGTTGCTTCTGTTTGTCTTGAGACACTCGCAGACGAGCACGCGCAAGTTGGCGAGCATGGTCAGCACGGGTGATTGCATCACGGGCATAAGCGATAGTTGAAGGTGTAGTGGACGGAAGCAGAGTGTCTAGTGGTAGACTCGGTTCTCGGCCATACAAGAGGTAAAACGGGGAAAAGCCAGCAGTTTCAAGACGGGGAGAGTTGTACGCAAGGGTAATGTAAGGTAGAGCCAGGTCCCAGTCACGGTGGTTGGCTGAAACGTATTTAGATAGCATGTCTGTAAGGGTGCGGTTCAAACGTTCAGTGAGGCCGTTCGTTTGTGGGTGGTAGGAGGTGGTAATTTTATGCTGTATTGAGCAGGCACGCATGATGTCGTCAACGACTTTGTACAAAAACGTACGGCCACGGTCGGTGAGCATTTGACGCGGAGCACCATGCATCAAAATTTTATCGTGTAGGAGGAAGTCCGCAACATCAGTAGCGCAACTGGTCGGAAGAGCGCGTGTTATGGCGGAGCGGGTCGCCTGGTCCGCCGCGACGGCAGCCCACTTGTTGCCTGATGTAGATTCCGGAAATGGGCCGAGAAGGTCTAAGCCGACACGATGGAAGGTCTCGGCAGGGATGTCGAGCGGCTGCAGGTAACCAGCGGGGAGCTGGGAAGGCTTGTTGCGTCGTTGGCAAAGTTCACAAGCGGCGACGTAACGCCGTACGGAACGTGCAAGGCCCTGCCAGAAAAAAACGGCGACGTACTCGGTCATAGATTCGAGATACGCCAAGGTGTCCTGCCATTGGAGCGTCATGAAGCTCTTCAAGAACGGTTGAGCGAAGGTGTTTAGGTACGACAAGTAGGAACTTAGAGCCGCCCGGATGAAGGTTACGACGGTATAGAGTACCGTCGCGGAGGACGAAGAGGTGTAGGTAGCATCGGCCGGAGCGTGTTCAAAACGGTCGATAAGTGCTCTGATGTAGGCATCACGACGTTGCTCTGATGTAGGCATCACGACGTTGCTCGTCGGTGAAATTAAGGAGCTTGGATACTGAGAAAACGAAAGCAGCACTGTCAATATTGGAGGTGTCAGAGTCTTCAACAGGGTAACGCGACAAGCTGTCAGCGTCTTGGTGCAGGTGGCCAGACTTGTAGACCACGGAATAAGAAAACTCTTGTAGCTTCAAAGCCCATCGACCAAGCCGGCCTGTAGGATTTTTAGCGATGAGAGCCAGCAGAGGGCATGATGGTCAGTGACTACGGAGAAAGGACGACCGTAAAGGTAAGGCCGGAACTTCGCAACTGCCCAGACTACAGCAAGGCATTCCCTTTCCGTAATGGAATAGTTGCGCTCCGATGGTGATAGGAGACGGCTTGCATAAGCAATAACGCGATCCTGGCCACGCTGACGCTGGGCTAAGACGGCACCGACGCCATGACCGCTGGCATCTGTACGCAATTCTGTAGGGGCGTCAGGGTCGAAGTGGGCGAGAATGGGTGGTGAGGTGAGAAGAGTGACGAGACGAGAGAAGGCGGTGGCTTCTGAAGTACCCCACGAAAATTGTATGCCTTTCTTCAACAGATTAGTGAGGGGTCTAGCAATTGCCGCAAAATCTTGAACAAAACGGCGAAAGTACAAGCATAGCCCAACAAAACTGCGAACATCTGCGGCTGTCTTCGGAACCGGGAAGTCTCGGACAGCGCGAGTTTTGTCGGGATCAGGCTGTACTCCGGAAGCGTCGACGAGATGGCCCAGAACCGTAATTTGGCGGCAGCCAAAACGACATTTGGACGAGTTGAGTTGCAGCTTCGCCTTTCGAAATACATCAAGTATAGTTGTTAGACGCTCAAGGTGAGTGTCGAACGTTGGCGAGAAGACGATGACGTCGTCGACGTAACAGAGACACGTGGACCGTTTGAAACCCTGGAGCAAGGAGTCCATCATACGCTCAAAGGTGGCAGGGGCATTGCATAATCCAAACGGCATTACTTTAAATAGGTATAGGCCATCAGGTCTTATGAACGCGGTTTTTTCTCTGTCCATATCGTCAACAGCAATCTGCCAGTATCCAGAGCGAAGATCAATACAAGAGACATAGCTGGAACCATGAAGGCAGTCAAGGGCGTCGTCGATACGTGGGAGCGGGTAGACGTCCTTCTTAGTAATTTTGTTCAAATGACGGTAGTCTACACAGAAGCGCCACGTACCGTCCTTCTTTTTAACCAACACCACAGGTGACGCCCAGGGACTCGAAGTCTCAATGATGTCTTTATCTAGCATTTTGTTTACTTCATTTTGAATTACTTGGCGTTCCGTCGCAGAAACTCGATATGGTCGTCGGTGAATGGGCGTAGCATCGCCAGTAGGAATCCGATGCTTGACCGCGACCGTCTGGCCTAAAGGGCGATCGTCGAAGTCGAAAATATCTCGGTACGACTATAACACTTGGCAAAGGTCTTCAGCCTGCGCAGAGGACAGGTCTGCCGCAACCATTTTCTTTATGTTGGGATCGGCGCCCGAGGCTGGCGCGAGGGGCCCGCCATGTTCGGAAGAACCATCGGTTGATAAAGCTGCCACTTGATCGTCGCCGAGACAATCAACCTTGGCAAGGCATATACCTTGCGGGAGAATTTGCTTTGCCAATCCAAAGTTAAAGATAGGCATTCGAGTGCCGTTGTCATTAATAGTAAGAACGCTGTGAGGCACGGTGACGTCATACTGTAGTGGAATGTCGGGCAGAGGAATGACTAGGTACTCGCCGTCAGGAACAGGTGGGGAAGACATCAGTTCAACATAGGCTAATGACTTTGGCGGCAGGCGAATAAAGCCGGTGGGGCGTAAGCGGCACTGGGGTGCATCAGGAGGTTCTGCGAGAATCGGCAACTCAAGGCGAAGGGTACTGGCAGAGCAGTCAATAAGAGCAGAATGCGCGGAGAGAAAATCGAGGCCGAGAATTAGGTCGTGGGGCAATGAGTAAGCACGGTGAAGAGTACAGGAGTGTGGCGGTCGGCGATGCTGACACGGGCCGTACACATGCCGACGATAGGGACAGTACCTCCATCCGCAACGCGGACGACGCGTGTCGACGCTGGGGTGAGGAGCTTTCTGAGTCGTCGTCGGAAGGCAGCACTCAAAATAGAAATATGGGCTCCGGTATCGATCAGTGCAGTGACACGATAGCCGTCAACGTCAACGTCAAGAAGGTTTTGGTTCGTAGGCAACGTGAGCAGAGGATTTGAGGGCAGGGTTGACAACGCAGCTTCACCTCCAGAAGCTGCAGTGGCTAGTTTTCCGGCTGGATCCGGGAGGCGATGGGAGGCGAAGAAAAGCGGCGGGGTTGGGGTGAACGAGACTGATGGCGTCGAGGGGAGGGCGAGCGACTGTAGCGAAGGTTCGGAGCTGGGGCATCAGCGGCAGCGGGTTCATGGCGGGTAGCATAGGGAGCAGTAGGTCGAAAAGTACGGGAATAAGCGTCGGCGTACTTCCGAGCAGGTGGTGGCCATCGGTTGCGGCAGTGACAAGCGACGTGGCCGATGCGACAGCAGTGGAAGCAGATCGGCCTGTCATCGGCGGTACGCCATTCGGACGGGTTGCGGTATGGAGCAGAAAATGACTGCCGGGGACGAGGAGGGCAGCTAGAGAACTGGTGAACGCTGGGTTGAGTGGTTGAACACACGGAGTTCAGACCCATGTTCTCAAATTCCTGTCGTACGACTGCCTGAATCATTGCAATCGTGGCTGCAGGCGGATCGGGAGGCGTCGGGGAGAAGGCTGGTGAACAGGTGGCCTCAAGCTCGTGGCGAACAATACGGGTTACGTCGTCACAGGTGGTCGTCTGACGAGGTCGACCCTCACATGTCGACGTAGCAGCAGTGTTTGGTAGCCGCGTGATGTGGTGAGAGATACGGCGGCTCTTAGCCTGTTCAAGGCGACGGCATTCTTTGAGGACGGCGTCGATAGTCGAGACGTTGCCGAAAACAAGCAAATTGAAAGCGTCGTCGGCGATGCACTTAGCACATGTGCCACTTTATCTGCTTCAGACATAGTGTCGTACGCTTTGCGGCATAGAGCCAAAACGTCGAGGATGTATGAAACGTAGGGCTCCGTAGATGTCTGAACACGGGACGCAAAAGCCTTTATCGCGGCAACCTTGCGCCCAATGGGGTCGCCGAACAGTTCCCGTAGCTTCTCTTTGAAACTGTCCCAACTGGTTAACTCATCTTCGTTCGTTTGGTGCCACACGCGTGGGGTGCCGCCGAGATAAAAGATGACATTAGCGAGCATAATCGTTGGGTCCCACCTGTTATTAGCACTGGCGTAGTCATAGAGCTTGAGCCATTCGTCAACGTCCTGTCCCTCCAGGACAGAGAACACACCAGGGTCGCGATGTTGGGCAACCGTGACGATTGGAGCAGGCGGACGATCCGAAGCCGTTGCAGACGCGGTCTCGTCACCGGGAGGCATGGTGACAAGCTCGATGTACCGACCACTTCGGAGTTCCGTGGCGAGGACGGGGATCACAATCCTCCACCAGAATGTTACGTGTGGAAAGACACACACGAAAGAGGCTATTTACAATATATTTACACTGGAATCAAACCGCCAGGCCGACACCTTGATGATGATGATGATGCCTCAATACTTGGCACAACCCACTGAGGGGGATAGGCCACGAACCGGGTGGTATTATGATAGAAATTTGAAATAAATTAATTTATAAATACATAAGTATAAGAATAAAAATAAATGAGTAATTCAAAATGAGAAATAAAGCAATAATAAAAGAATTTAGTAGTGTTTACTAAGTTAGTCAGCCTTGCCTGAATAGGAATAGTAATATGAATTTAATAATAAATTAAATAAAGCAAAGGAAATACGTAGACTTTGAATAATAATAATAATAATAACATAATTGTGGTTTTATGACTTTACTTTTTGAATTTGCTAAAGCTATAATTTATTGAAGGATAAATAAAGCAATCGCATAACAATGGGAAAATATTAATAAGGCAATCTTTTTGTGTCACATAAAAAGTTATAAATGGCTCGGCAAACATTCCCGTGGCCATATCCTAACACCGTGGCTCCAAGTGAGAGTAAAACTGAACTGCTTAACGGCAGTCCTAGATTACGAAGTGGGATTTCTAAACATCGTTGTCGATGATTAGAAAACCGCCGACAGGATAGTAAAAAGTGATCAATAGATTCTGGTTCATTGCAGAGGTAGCATAATGGTGATGCCACCAGACCACATCTGTGCAAGTAAAAATTTAGTTGTGGAATACGGCAACGCAGTCTTGTCAGTGTTACTTCGAATTGCCGGTTGGGACACCACTGTCGATTCCAAGAATAATTTAGATGTATAAAGTCTGTTGATTTTGCTAGTGCGAGGCTTTTCTTGTCTTCAGTCAAAGCAAACTGCCTATATCTGGCTGCAGTGATATACGCAGTTGCCGGCAGCACAGATATCGCCGGACCCTTTAAAGAAGCTCGTGCTAAAGAATCAGCTATTTCATTAAGTTGGATGTCTCGGTGGCCTGGTACCCATACTAAATGAACTAACTTTAAGTGGGGAGGAGCTAATGTATAAAACGTGTTTAAAGCTGTCAAATTTGTAGATGCGTTAAGCGCGCTGCATACAGAAAGTGAATCTGTGACAATAATAACTTTTGTAACATATAGCGGTAACTTTCTTAATGCAAGAATTATTGCCAGAAGTTCGGCCTGAAAAACTGGTGTGTAATCTGGCAGGCGAAGTGAAAAAGACCAATCGAGGGATGGTGAGTATATTCCCACGCCTGCCTTCTCTTCACACAAGGAAGCATCAGTCGCTATTACATTTATTGGGAAATGGGCCAAATAATCTTGCAAAAGGGCATTCAAATATGTTGGTGGCAGCAGTTTTGCGTTATTGGGGAAAATATCCGCAAATTCTATTTTAAAGGACAATTTGGAGCTATCTAACGGAATGATTTCCCTAATGTGAACATTTAAAGGTGCTAATTGTTCCTGCACAAATACAACCTGTGGGGTATGTAACCGAGGCCACGTGATCTCAAAAAATGAATTTGGTTCACTAATAAATATATATTCTGTACGTCTAAGAGGCGACTCATAAGCCCTTAAGTAGGTTTGAACCGTAAGCATGCAGAATCTCGTGTGAAGAGAAGGTAAGCGCGCTTCCTGGTATAACACGTTATTAGCAACGAATTTAGGCAGACCTAAACATATTCGAAGAGCTTCTCTCTCTAAAAGAACAAGTGGTCTTATTTTATATTTTGCACTTCCGGAAAACAAAACACATCCAAATTCTAGAATCGGTCGTACATACATACGGTAGATCATAATCATAGTGTCACTTCGCATACCAGATCGCCGGTTACTGATTCTACGTAATAAACCTACAGCTCGTGTCCCTTTCGTTGCAATATTTTCTATGTGAGAACGCCAGCTAAGTTTTTCATCATATGTGATACCCAGGTACTTAAGCGACTCTACTTGTGGAATTATTCTCTGATCACATACTAAAGATAAATGTATCGGCCCGGAAAGCGGAAAGACAAGGACTGCACTTTTGTTTACGTTTAGAGACAGGTGAAGAGTGTGAAGCCACGTCTCTAGCATACTGAGGTATGTTTGCAAGGACAGATAAAGGGAATTGATGTCTCTTGCTGTCGCGAAAAATGCGATGTCGTCTGCATAGACATAGAGATGAACTTCCCGGCTCAGTGGAACTGAACTCATCAAAAGGTTAAATAGGACAGGAGACAGAACAGCCCCCTGGGGCACCCCTCTTGTCTGATCGAATTTTGTTGAAGAAACGCCGTTTTGAAAACAATAAAATTTTCTATTCTTAAAAATGCAAAAATCCATGTCGTTATATATCTCGGAAAATTGTAGGACTGTAATCTGTCCAGTAGTAGTGGGTATTCGACACTGTCATAAGCTTTCGCCACGTCAAGAGTCACTAAAGCACTCAATTCTTTTCTATATCTAGCAAGTTGGATACGGCTTTCCAAGTCTACATGCGCACACCAAATAGAGAGACCAGGACGGAAACCTATTTGACTTGGGCTCAGTAACGAATTTTTAGATATATGATCGATCATGCGATCATATAGAACTCTTTCAATAAGTTTTACCATATTTGAGGTAAGAGAAATAGGTCGAATATTGTCAAGATTGTAGCCAGCTCCTTGTTTTTTAAGTAGCGGAATTATTTTGGCTGTCCTCCATTCTTGAGGAATCCAAGCATTTTTTAGAGAATAATTCACGGTGTTTAGAAGTTCCTCAGGAGACATTGCAAACAAAATTTTTAACATGGCATTGGAAATGCCATCAGGACCTGGTGCTGAGGCAGGCAAAGATCTAACGATATTGGAAAGCTCCGACACTGTGACTTCCACAAAGTCATCCGCGATGGGAGGTCTTAATTGTCGATTCGGCAAACGTGATGTTAAGCGTTGAGCTAATCCCTTTCCTATGAATTCTAATGAAGCAGCTGTCTCACGTGGCGAAAGAATTATCGATGTAGTATTCGCTGATGTCGGTATGAACTTTCTATACCGAAGGAATCTGAACAGTGCTTTTTTGTTGTTAGGCTTAGAGAGGAATTCATGATGTTTTTTATCATATTCGTCTTTGGCATTCGATACAGTTCTTTTGAATGTGGCAGCTGCAAACTTATAATCACTCCAGTTACTCGGAGACTGATTGTAAAGTAGTTTTTTCCAAGCGGCTTTTCGTCTTCTATAATCCCGCGTGCACTCCGAATTCCACCAAGGAGAGTGAGTACGTTTATCTTTGTTAATATTGAACTGAGATCTTTTATATGAACTTTTTAATACCGCGCAAAGACTCATGGCTTTGATGTCATCCGGCACCGTTATCTGGGAGTTGAGGGTCGCTTTTAATACACTCTGAAATTTCTGGTAATTGACAAAATTTCGCGCCGGAGACTCTAATGAAGTAAGAGGGCACATAATATCAAATCTAATGGGTAGATGGTCACTGTTTGAAGCAGAGTCGACTGTAGACCAGGAAGTCACGCACATCCCCGCGCTGGCAAATGTTAGATCCAATGCTGATTTATAACGGCCTTGAATAAACGTAACTGTTTTCGTGTTTAAGCAACAAAAATTTTGATTAATTGCCCAGTCCGATAATCTTTTTCCACATGAGTCTGTTCGGAAACCCCAAGCCACATGGTGTGAATTAAAGTCTCCCGCTATCACAATTTCTTTCCTACAAGATTTGACAACGTTATTAAGGTATCGAATATCTTGAACACCTGCAGGAAAATATGTATTAACTAAAGAAAACGGAGAACAACCAGGAATAGTTACATCTATTGCTAGTATCTCGCACTCCGTAGACATATACTGATATGATATTGTTGCTTTGTGGCATATTTTATTTGTTATCAGGAAAGCGAGTCCTCCACCTCTGGATGGACGGTCCAATCGAAATAAACGGTAGTTTCTTATGTGGAAATCTTGGCCATGTGATAGCCAAGTCTCCTGCAAAAGAATAATGTCGGGAGAAAATTGAGAACAAAAATATACTAAATCTGTGGCTGCAGAAATAATGGAACGGCAGTTCCACTGTAATACCTTTAAAACACCTATGATGAATTAATGCCTACTGTAGAAATCACTTGCTCTAATAGACTGTCTTTTAAAAAATCTTTCTTCGAAAGACTGTCTTTACCGTGTTTTGCGGGTTTTGATTTATGGATAGAACTTGAAGAATTGGGGTTAGCATCGGATTTAGAAATGTTATCTTTAACAATTTTTTTTGGTTTTGGAGTGCGGGACAGAGGTGGATGAATTATCATTAGGTGATCTTGTGCGTTTAAGCGTCGGAAGATCCATTTCTACGTCCTGGTTGTTTTCCGACACTGATCCAGAGAAGCATCCGTTGTCGGTCTGCTGAGTTGAAGTTGATGGTCTTGCATTTTTAGTGCTTTCTGCAATGACTGGCGAGGGATCTATTAGGTGCCCAGCGTTCGATGTAATGGGATTTGTAGGAATCTGCGAGCTAGTGTTAGGGCTCGTTACAGAACTGAAAAGCTGAATCATTTGTGATGTCATCACATGAGCAAGAGTCTCCGATAGGTTTGATGTTAGTCGTTCCATAGCCTTTGAGAGCGCTTTTTTCGACAGCTATCGCAATAGCATCGGAAAGGGTCGAGTCTGCAACCATTTGTTGACGGGCTGTCACTCCTGCATATCCCTTAGATCTTCCCTGGACCTCAGCAACAGCATCACGGCGTGAGCAACGTCTCCTTTCAATTACTTCCAGGATTTGAAGTTCCTGCGTTCTCGCAGGACAGTTCGAGTAGTTAGCGGGGTGACCACCACTACAGAGACAGCATTTCTCTTCTTCGGATGAACAATCAGTGAAATTGTGGTTGTCACCGCAATTACGGCAACGTGGCGCAGATCTGCAGCCCCTCACGTTGTGACCGAATCGCCAACAGTTGGCGCATTGTAGAATGCGTGGAGCTAGAGCTTTAACCTTATATATAAGGGGCCAGACCTTGATTTCTGTCGGTCGCAATGTACCAGCACATGTGATTATCACTGACTCAGTTGGAGTCTTCTTATTATCAATCACTCGGCTACACCGGTAAACGGAGATGACACCAGCCACCGAAAACATCTCTAAAATCTCTTCAGGGGTTAAACTGACGTCTACACCTCGTACAATGCCTCTAGAGCATGCAAGATGTGGTGGGACGAAACATCTCACCGGATGTGAAGCGAATGTTGGGCAATTGAGCAGTTCCTTGGCACAGTTGTGGTCTGGCGAGCAACATAAAATACCTCCCTTGCCGAACTGGCGGACCTCAGTGATCTGTCGGTAGTGAGTTGACGCCTTCTGCAACTCCACCTGAATCGTCTTCGGGTTTTTCATGTTAATTATACCCCCGTCGGTAGGCACCATGGCCACGGGAACGTTGCCGGTTCCACTGCGGAGAAAAAACTCAAGCGGTAGCTCCTGGGGAGCCACCGAGGCTGACCACGGGGAAGCCCCGAGGCCAGGTGATGAGACAGACATGAAGCAAGGCTGAGTAACTCAAAAACACATAAGAATTCTTCAAACGGAAATAAAAAGAGTAACGTAAGATCAAGGTGAACAAAGAAAATACCACCCGATACTTGACCCAAGCCCCCAAAGCAGGAGATGCTATTACAGGGATCAAACGCAGGAACGTAGGAATCGAAGCGATTCAGCATACAGACACCTTGCTCGCGCCAAAAGCCCAGACACACTTCATCGTCTTTCTCGCGGCGGCTCGTCTCTTGAGCATCTCTATATGATATCGTAATAATATATATATATATATATATATATATACTCATACATGTATATACTAAACATGTGTACAGTATATACAGCGCTTATAAAGCCCTTGTGCACCGCAGCGCCCCTAGTGGTCTTCATGCAAACCAGAGCTACGGACAACGCACGACGACGCGGGACAAGGCTCGGCTCTAAGGTGCTTCGCCCCTAATAAGCGTCACGTCGGCAATATCGTCTGTCGTTACCGTGCTCGAATGCTATTCGCATTACCGTCGATAGTAATCGTGAGATGAGTTCTGCCGTAATTTTTTAACTTAAGTTTTACCTAATTAACGACACTAATACCCCTTACATTGTGGTAATGTACGCTCGAATCTGATGGAAATTTACTTTGTCAAACAAAATTTATTTGTGTTCTGTGCTTTCGCGCTGCCAATACTACAGCCGGTCATTCGTTATTTTTCTCCGCCTCTTAAGCAATGGCTCTTACGTCAGTAAACACGGCATCCCCATTACGACGACAGAAGAGAAGTTCTACGCTGGATTGTTGGGCGGCAACGGAGTCAGCTGTGGAAGAAGACGAAGCTCGAGCCATTGCTGATGATGATAATTTTTCCCCGCGGACGCCATGGCCCAGCCATAGACAGCTTAGCCGTAGAAAAGAAAGATAGAGAAGGGTCCTACGCCGCAGCGCAACCTCACTTTACTAGCACATCAGTGCTTCCTCGCGTATTTCTTATAAAGACTATCTTACGTAATGCCGTCAAGGCTTTGCTTTTGTACAGTTTTTACTTTACTTTGTCTCAATCCTTGTCTGTTTACTTTGTCTCAATTCTTTGTCTCAATCCTGCCTTTTGCTCATCGCTGCCTTTCCCAGCTAACTTTTATTCAGCTTTTGTTAGTCATCTGGGCTTGATTTGTTGGTTTATTGATAGTTTTTTTTATTATTATACCTTTTTTGCGTCACTCTTCCACTTACGCGTTCTCCCATTCCTGTCATCTCACACACCTCATCTGAATTAGCAGGCACAGCATATAGCAGGGCTGACATCTTCAGCTTCCACTAAACTCTTTCTCTCTCTCTCAATTCCCAGTGCGCCGTCCTCGGTATTGGCCCACGCGATGCTGCCTTCGTCGTGCCATAGCCTCCTCTTCCTCATCGTCATGTACATATCATCCTTGTAACTGCGCCATTGGCATGCCGTCTTCGCCATTGTCAAGTCGTCATCGCCGTGACTATATATCATCTTGTCGTTCACGTCACACACATGCTCGCGAGACACGTACACACATCTGCTTGCTTAACACGAATGCGTTGTGCCATCAGGTAACATTTTTCGCCGCACCAAACAATGCTAGATAGCCAGATGTCCTCAAAAAAACTATCAGTGCATGAAGTTTGCATCATTTCTTACTGAATCTTTTTGTAGGAACTACGCTCGATTCAACTTTCATTAGCACCAGTTGTTGGTACCATGGTCATACTAATCTTACCAACGTCTTCTGCCGGTCGATGCCTTCTCTAAGTTCGATTCGCGGACAGATTATACGTGAATCTACTACAGAAGCCGGTTACAAGTAGGAAGGCATCTAAAAACTTGTGTATTCGATTCGTTAGCAGAAGTCTCCTTCAAGCGGTATAAGGTAGGGTTTTCCCACTGAAATATTTCGTACAATCTAGAATACGTAATGCGCATTCTACGTAGAAAACTGCAGTCTTCTTTCAGACCTATTCCTTCATTCATTTATACTTCTTCACAACAGTTCTAGAAGAAAAATGCAAGAAAATGTGAAGACGAAAAATAGGGCAAAGGATATCGAGGACAACATGACTGACCGATTAGAAGAATCAAGGGGCTGTGGTGCTTAGCGATGTTATTTGTCCATGGAGCGAGGAATTTTCCTAAACAGTTTCCTTTTATTCGCTCTAGGGCAATGGATAAACCAAAGAGGTGGCCCGAAGATAACACGATGAGAGTGACAGTTGTCGTCGTCGGAATATAAAGAATGCACGGATGGGCAAAGCAGAGTCACTTTCGAGCTTTTAAATTCTACCACGGTACCAAAACAATAACGGTGCACATATTTAGGAGTGTATGTGCTTGTACGCATCTACGGGATTCCGTAAAGCTTTCTTAAGTCTGTGTTAGTCTCTTTTATCCAATTATCTTTTGAGTATGCTACTGCGTGCCAAGATCAATTTACGTTTATTCCATTCGAATACTCTTATATCAATTTTAAATACTATTTTTTTCCTCCCACAGTTAGTTATCTAGTAAAATCAACTCAATGCTGACACAGCCGCAAAAAATGACATCGACAAATTCTAGAGTGTCCTATGGGTAGAGAGGCTAGAAGGGCTCGGGATGTGCATTTCTGTTTATTGAGAGTATTATTTTGTCCGCGAAAATAGATGTGTACTTATATTGTTGATATTGTTTCTGGGATAGGCTTCGATTTGGGTCATTCCATGCGAAACGTCCCAGCCCATAAAGCGACCATCGTTGATTTTCTTGAAAAAAAAAATGGGCTAGATGGCTATTGTGTGAATAAGGTTTCAGCAAAGTATTTTGGTTGAAAAAATTTTTTTGATCACGTGAGCGCTGTTTGAATTTTCTGCGAAGAAGCATTAGTTGGTTGGAGGTAAATATCTTTTATTCAAGTCTGAAACTAGGTGTAGTAACAAATTTTATTTTAGAGTATTCTAGAGGCACCCTTCTTTCATATAATGTGATAACTGAATGCATTTTAGAATTTATCTCGTTTATTTTTCTCAGTAAAAAAGCAAGCAATGTTGCGTTTTCAGAAATTTTTTCACATAAACTGCGCAAATTTTTCAATCACAATATCTTTTCTGCCTTTTTGCATAGTGTATGCTAAAAATAATTTGAATTTCTTAAGGCATATATTTTTTTAGAAAACCGCCTCCAAATTTGGCAAAAAAATCGATATTCTGCGAGATTCAGGATACATTTAAGCCTTAAGGACCTCCGGATAAAAATATTTCAGATAGCTCAATATGCGCACAGAACTCTTAGCTTGTGATTTAGAAATTTTTATTCCAGTAAATTTTGTTTGAACCGAGAAAAAAATTTTTGAAGTCAGCAATCAATATGATCAGTAGGCACTGCGTTCGTGCCGCCGCTCCCCTCGTCGTCCGCTCGTTGTCGGCGGCGGGTCGCCGTCTGCCGACCAGCAGACGGCGGCTAGTATATGGGGTGGTCATTTTTAAGATTTATGGAATTTTTAGAAATCGCCTGTAGCTGATATCATAATTATAGTCATTGAGCTGGATTTTTCTGACGTGGACAATACTTGCACGAGAAATTGAAATTCATATCGAAATAATAAACAAATAATTGCTAATTACATAATTATTTGTTCATGGCGCATATTGCAATTTACGAATTGCAGCCGCCGACTTTGAAAAACGCATTCACTATAAATTAATTTCCCCCATGACACTAATGTTGACATGTTATTTCCTAAAGTTTGGTACGAAACAGGTGGGCGTTTCGGTTATTTTTGTCCTTCAATGCACAGATTAGCATTTTGTTAAATAAATCGAAGTTTCGCTTGAAAGCGAAGTATCGATTGCCATAGCAAAGTGGACAGCTATAGGAAAATCAGGAAATTTGCAGGTGCAAGTTGGAATCCGCTAGCGCAAGACAGGAGTAATTGGAGATCGCAGGGAGAGGCCTTCGTCCCGCAGTGAACAAAATATAGGCTGCTGCTGATGATGATGATTAAAGGACGTAAGGATACTAGTTTTATCGGCCGTATAAACTTGTAAACATAGGCATACTAAGTAAATTAAGAAGCATGGTGACACGCGTGCACAAGCAAACACGCGCACCTCTCACTCGATGACCGCGGGAACTCGCTGTCAAAACTTTGGGGTGAGGCAGCACGGCAGCAGCACCCGGAGTAGAAGGCTTCTCCCTTCTACGTGGGGAGAAGGGAGGGGGGGGGGGGGGCTGTTCTACTGCGGGCGGCTTGTATCTTGAAAGCGATCTGCGTCGTGGACAGAGTCCACTCTGCGCTGTGTTTTCGCAGCTTAGTTCGCGTTGATGGGAGTGCCAGCACGAAGGTCAATTCGCCCCTGCCCTCGCCGCGCTGCCTCACCCCAGCGTTTTGACAGCGAGTTCCCGCGGTCATTGAATGAGATGTGTTCATGTTTGCGTGTGCACGCGTGTCACCATGCTTGTTAATTTACTTAGTATGCCTATGTGTACAACTTTACACGGCCGATATAACTAGTATCCTTACGTCCTATCATCGTCATCAACATAAGCCTATATTTATATCCACTGCACAACGAAGGCCTCTCCCTGCGATCTCCAATTACTCCTGTCTTGCACTAGCTGATTTTCAACTTGCGCCTGCAAATTTCCTAATTTCCTATAGCTGTCCACTAATTTACTATGTCAATTGATGCTTCGACTTTTGGGCGAAACGTCGGTTTATTTAACAAAATGCTAATCTGTGCATTGAAGGACAAAAATAACCGGAACGCCCACCTATTTCGTCCCACACTTTAGGAAACAACATCTCAACATTAGTGTCATCGTGGAAGTCAATTTCAAGTGGATGCGTCTTTCAAACTCGGCGGCTGCAATTCGTAAATTGCAATATGCGCCATGAAGAAATTAATTAGGTAATTAGCAGTTGTTTGTTTATTAATTCAATACGCATTTCGATTTCTCATGCAAGTATTGTCCGCGTCTGAAGTCTCCAGCAGAAGGACTAGAATTATGATGTCTGTTACACGCGATTTTTAAAGATTCCATAAATCTTAAAAATGACCACCCCCTATACTAGCCGCCGTCTGCTGGTCTGCAGACGGCGACGCGCAGCCGACAACGAGCGGACGACGAGGGGAGCGGCGGCACGAACGCAGTGCCTACTGATGATATTGATTGCTGACTTCAAAATTTTTTTTCTCGCTTCAAACAAAATTTACTCGAATAAAAATTTATAAATCACAAGCTAAGAGGTCTGTGCGCATATTGAGCTATCTGACATATTTTTATCTGGAGGGCCTTAAGGCTTAAATGTGGCCTGAATCTCGAAAAAAATAATTTGTTTTGCCAACTTTGGAGGTGGTTTTCTCAAAAAATATATGCCTTAAGAATTTCAAATTATTTTTAGCATACACTATGGCAACATGCAAAAAGGCAAAAAAAATATTGTGGTTGAAGAATTTGCGCAGTTTAAGTGAAAAATTTTTTGAAAACGCAACATTTCTTGCTTTTTACTGAGCCAAATAAACGCGACAAATTCTAAAATGCATTCAGTTATCACATTATATGAAAGAAGGATGCCTCTAGAATACTCTAAAATAAAATTTGTTATTACACCTAGTTTCAGACTTCAATAAAAAAAAAGTTTACCTCCAACGAACTAATGCGTCTTGACGGAAAATTCAAAGCGCCCTCACGTGATCAAAATTTTTTTTCGACCAAAATACTTTGGTGAAACCTTATTCACACAATATCCATCTAGCCCAATTTTTTTTCAAGAAAATCAACGATGGTCGCTTTTTGGGCTGGGACGTTTCGCATGGAATGACCCATGTACATTTTTTTTATTCTGCTGTATGTTTCTCATATTGTTTGTACCACATTTCCGAAATTTCTATCGTTAGGATCAGCAGTATATAAACGGCTATTTATATCTTTGTATAACTGCGTCATTTGCTTCCCGCACCTCGAAAGCAGAGGAAGTCAGAAAAACACAACAGCTGTGGTCCGGCTTGAAGTGTTGAAACTGATCTCATTAATTCTGCTAAACATAGTAATCGAGGCAGGGTGTGTGTGTGTTGGGGGGGAGGGGGGGATAAAGTCTGGAGTGTGACCGCAGGGAATGCCCCCGAAAAGGGGCCATAAAAGAAAAAAGAATATGTAAATGCCAAGCCACTCACATAGGAAATTACTAGGGAGGCGCGTGTTCCGAACGGAGGTACTGGAGAGAGAAAACAGGTCAAGCTGACGTTCGAGGAATTCCGCTGGCAATAAGCGTCTCGCGTCTTGAAGTTGATCAAGGGAGAGAAAGGATCCCAGAGAAAGGATCGTGTAAGGGATCCCAACTATCCTTGCTCATGGCTGCTATCCGGTTATTTGTGTTAGGTTACTTTTATTGCTTTGAGCACTCTTCACTCTGTTTTTCGTTTGCGGGTAGGCAGAAATCTGTACCCCTAGCTTTATTTACTTTGTGCGTAGCTATATATGGTCCCTTGCAACATTTTTAACAGTTTTGAAACCGTCAAAAACTGACGAACCATGAACTCTTCTCTAGATAATACATTTCCAGAATAGTCATTAAGTGTCGAATTTGTCCACATGGCACTTGTGTTCCCTTAGCGCGTGTGTGAGTCCACTTGCTCGCCCTCTCCCTGTCGCTACCTTTAAACATTCTTAAGTATTTTCTACTACTTTGCTTGAATCTCAACGCTCTATGATATAACGGCGCTTAGCGTATAGTGAACGCTAGCTCCCGTATTCGGAAGCATTGCTCCAATCGTCGTTGTAGCTCAGTTCATAAAAATCTATGGTCGGGACGTCCGCTCGAATCAGTGCACTTGCATGACAGACAGCGACGTTTTTACTAAGCGAAAAATTTGTAACAACGTGCTCTCGGCGTCTACTGGAATGTACTTTAAAGAATGTTTGTTTCTCAAGGTACTCTTAGTGGTATATAGCAAATGGCTGCGAATTGAAGTGCGATTCGCCTTCCGTCGAGAATTGGCGTTTTGTCGCACTTGAAGAAGTCAAGAAATTGTGTCATATCGAGGCCAGTGTGTCAACACGAGAGTAAGTAGCCGAAGTTATGGTGCGCATTGAGGGGGCAATGCGATGGAGAGAAGTTGTCGCAGCAGCCGCATTTCTGGGACACCGATTACGAGAAAAGAATGCCGATTAGGCGTTGTAGACAATCGCCGTCCAATTTTTTTATCACTTCCGTAATTATTTTTGCCATGTCGGCAAGAAGAAGCTGATCTATTTTAAGACAAAGTGCTGATAACAAAAAAGAAAATTCAGCTAACCAGAAAATGGTCTCATTTTCAAGCCTACGCCCGGGATAAAAAATACAATGCCGAAAAGATAAATTCATAAAACTTGCTTCAATTAGATTCATTTCACGTTCGTTCTGCATACTTTAGGCGCTTTAATTGTACGCCAGCTCATTATTTCCAAAACAAGCGATCAAGTGCATTCATGAATTAGGCATTGTATGGCCGTGAAAAAAAATGGTATCAGTCACACAGTGCCTGTACAGAAACCAAAGTGTTCTCTGCGTAGGAGAGACAATGAACGCAACTTTCGAGGCTCTAAAACGGCCTCTCGCTATTTGGTTCATGGGATAATGCAGAAAATGTGCAACTGGCTCTGGTGTGCCTTGTACTTTGTAGCATTATATGCTAGGTAAAATGAACTTTCCATTTTGCTACTATAAAAATTGTGCAGACAGGGTTCGCCTGCTCTCGTTTTGATACTAAGTCATTTAAATTATTATCGTCATCATAGACACTATTATCGCCACCATGATCACACTGACGCATGTTATGAGACGGAGGCTTCTCCTTAAATCTCCATCTTCTCTTGTAGTGTGTACATCTAGTTGATATTTTTTTAATATTTAGGAGGAAGGTCATTTGTCTCCTCTTCAAGTTCCTACGTGATACGGAGTTGGAGTGCAAATAATAAGTCAGGTGAGTCAAGGTGGTGGATTGGAGAAGGCGCAGCACGTTGCGCTTGTTCCTTGTGTTTCCGGCTGTTGCTGTTACCAGGTGGACTGTGACGGGCTTCAGACTGTACCTCGTTTGATAATTGGCGTTCGGTTGGAGCAGTCACCGGCAGCATTTGCAAGGCTAGGTCCGGTTATAGCAAGAAACACGTTCCTTCTGCTGCCTTCTCATCTTCCTCCTATACAAGCAAAATTCTTAATGTTATTGCACCACATAATCATCTTCCACTTTCGATTGCGCATTTTTTTTCGTTCGTATACAGTCTGTAAATCTAACAGACCATTGCTTGCATTTAACATTACGTGAGGCGCGCAACATCCATTACCGACATTACAGCAAACCAGAACACCAGCCAATAATAATGGCGTCCGATAATAATATCTGTGTATGTTATACCTATAAATTTTTTGTCACCTGTTTCATGGGCGTTTACTTCCTTTTTCAGTCCTTTAGTACCGTCCAAACTTTATTCTCCTACACCAGTACTGATCACGTGATACCTGAACGAAGACAGTGACTGTCGCCTCGAATGAGTAAGAGAAGTAGAATTCACTATAAGAAGAGGTGACTAACCGATACCAAGAAAAGTTCCAAAACAAAGGTGAGAAAAAAGTGCTAAATTGACAACAAGTAGTGAAAATAGACGTGGTTTTACCCGACTGGTTAAGCTTTGACAGCGATTGCCAAGTATCAGAATAATACACAATGTTACGGCTCGTAATTAGGGGCGTAAATATAGGAGCAATAACCATTCGCCTACTAATCAAACACGCATAATAACACGTGGTAGGAGGAAAAAAATTAGGCACCTCAGCATGCTGTAATAAACCTGCAAGTGCAATCCAAGTAGTTTGGTCTTGTTAGGACTCGCATGTCCTTCATAAGTGGACTACTACTCAGGCGTCTTGGTACAGGCAGAGCCCAACTCTAAAGTTTGAGTTAGCTTCCCGCCCCACGCATACACATTTCTCTCATAAAATGGTCTTGCTAAAGGGGCGTGTAAACAATTCATAACACGGTCATTTCGAGTCTGATATATGGCGCCATGGCCCTCATTAACCTGACGTTAATGACTGGTCCTTCCCCATTAGACCTAAGACCGTAAAACTTCTCCGCCCCCATGTCTAATCTCACTAGGAACATTGGATTAGCGAAGGCAGGAAATGGCGAGTAGACTCATTAAATGTGGGCGAACATGCGTTTACATGCAAGCATAAAATGTTCTTCAGAGCTACCCTGAGCCTTGTTTACACCTCAGGCACGAATACTGCTTTGTTCAATGCGACCCACATTAATCGCTAGCGCCCATTGGATCTTTTTGTGTGGGTGTGTTAGGAGTGTGTAGGTAAACACACTGCATCGGGTGTAATTTAGAGCCTAACTAAGCGAATAATTCATCTTCGTAGACTGTGATGACGTAAACGTTCTTTCTGGAATATAAAATAGGTTCAAGATTTGCGCAGGGTTACTGTTGAAAACGCCAGCTCGTTTTTCTATCTTTTTTTTAGACGCGAAACTGAGCGGGATGCAGGGATGGGGGCACCATAGTTTTGCACACAAACCAGATTTTAGCAAAGCGTGTATATCATGCCCGAGTCAGATGCTGGCCTTCTTCGCCCGCGTAAAAGCGGTGGCTGCAATTTGCTGTCCGCAATCTGGAATATTTTATCTGTTCCTTCTGTTCCTGGGAGCAGACGACGCATTTTCCCAGACCACGTTTACCGCGAGTAGCCTACCACGATGCCATAGAAACCAACCGTTTTTCGCTGTTCCTGCCCGCATTTCCGCGCCACTTCGGGAAGCAGGAAATGGCGCGGGCCCCTCTTCATTTGCGTGCGCGCCACAGCTGCCCGCAGAACGGATGCGGGGAGTAATTAAATCCCGCACCAGAAATTACCCAACAGGCCGGAAAGATGGAAGGCACAAAGGAAGCTTTCCCTGACGCCCGTTTGTTTGCGGTCCCATAAAAGGCGCGTTTCTCGTTTTCATCGCCAACATATTCGGAACGCTGTCTCGCCAGTGACCCACGGCGTGTGGTATGGCATTAAACACGCGCTTTCCCTTAGCGCCTGCTACTGACGAACGGAACACGACCGAAAGTAAGAAACCGTGCAGCACAAGACATCTAACGGACAACACTTTGCTAAGCCTCGTTCGACTTGCGTTCAAATTATACCTATAACTTTGCGAGGGGTAGTTGCAGAGGCAGAAGCACCTCTTCGTTTTCTTTTGTTGTAGTTTCGTATTGTAGAAGTTTGTAATTTAGTATTTCTTTTGACTCACGCTTTCGATGTCTAATTTTGTAACCTAGTTGGAGACGAGCTCTCATGGTGGAAGCTCTATAGGTAGAGTCTCTGATTCTGCGAATGCATAGAAAAGCTTTGCGCAATTTTATTGCACGTCTTCAGACGTGAACAGTAAAACAGCACTGCTGTCTTGTTTATTAGTCTGCAGCAGCCTCGACACTGCATCACAAGCATCTCTCATGTAAAGTCGAACTGCTATATGATGTCACGTAGTAGTGTCACATCTGGTGGAGCTGCTTTTATGTCCTTGCACCGGACCCCAGCGGTGAGCCAAGCCCACACCGTCGAGAAGACACCGACGCCTACCCCGCACCTCCACTAGATGTCACGTAGTAGTGACGGCGAATAAAGTCCCTATATAGTAAAAGTACCGCGATCTACTCTTTCCTCCGTCGTCTCCTCTCCTAAAGCGCTTGCTTTTCCTTTATTTTTTGCTTGCGAAAGCAAGTCGACGGTGGCGGCCCTAGAAAGTCCACGTTGAAACTTTCAGGCAGGGCGCGCGCCGCCGCCGCTGCCGCCGCCGTAGACTGCGGCTGCGCAGAGGTACTTTCAACATGGCTCTGAGACGAAAAAAAAAACAACAAAATATAAAAAAGTCAAAGTGCGCGCTATCATCGTCCAATCGGAGATACAGGAGAGAGCGAAGCGGCGTTGATCAAAGGATGGCGGTACTTTTCTTATATAGGGACTTTAACGGTGAAGAAAACAGTTTCAAAACTGTGAATGACGAAACGGACTTTTTATTGGCCGAACCTGTGCCCACAAAAGCAAGTTGCACTCGAAGCACAACGATAGCGGCGAACACAGTCGGCTATCGTCGAAATCTGATCAGCGGCAAAACGCGTCGACTTTTATACATGAGTCAGCGAAACTGTTCCTGAGTAATCCCTGTCTTCCAGAAAGTACTAGGCAATTCGCGTCGCTCATACAATCAGATTACATAAGCGTCAATGATAACAGACAACGGATAGAATCATCGATAACGTTCGAGAAACTTTCGATACATGCAGGCGCGTCCTGCGCCGAGCGATAACGTTTAACATTTGTTAGCCGGTGAAACGCTGTCACCGGTGAAAGACAAACGAGTGCACGTGTCAATAAGAAAGTGAAAATGTGGCCCGCACCAATTCTGATGGGACAGATGCAACCGATCGATTAAAGAGCAAAGATTGGCCTGTATCTGAGAGACGGGATAGATTTATAAGCTAATCCGAGGCAGTCTCTCGTTTCTAATGCGGCTCACAGCAGCGCTCTAAGACTCATGGAAGGCCCGCATTGGGCTTGAGTTATTAGATGTCGTTAGCACCCGGTGCATGCAGCCGCATTGCCGCAGATTGTTGCGTGCGGAAAAGGCAACGCGCTGTGTTTCGCACCTCTGTAATATCGTCGATGGCAAGAGCTCGTGATGCGTGCTTCGTTTTTCTTTGTACTTTTGCTGTACGGCGTCAGCATTCAAATTACTATTTCGCCTCTCGTGTATGTTAAGTAAAATTCGTACAAAGGTAGGATTTTCTTTTGTGTTCTTTTTTCGTCACCATTATGGTTGCTTACAAGGCTTTCCACTCGAAGATTAAAATAAACGAGCTCGAAGTTTGCATGCGGATGATAGAGTATAAAAATGACAAACGAATGGTTCCATTTTTGTTTCTCTTGCCTCCTCCACATCTCAGTAGAGCCGCTGATGCCGTGGTCAAAAACCAGCCTCCAGATTTTTTTTTTTTTGTGCTAGGTTTGCCTGCGCAATGTCATATTTTTTGCTTTGGAAGGAATAACAAATGACCCTATTACACAAAGGAATGATGATGACGGCTTCCTAAAATTACGCAGACACGAGCCGACAGAGCACAACACGGTGTAATTTCGCCGCCATCTTGAACTCGCTGACTGAATTAAGAGTTTCAAATTGCTCGCTCATCCTCAAACAAAAACAGCAAGAAATAAAAAAAAGAAAAAAACATGTGCAGTGTACGTATGGAAGTGTTCGGTTACGACATTGCTCCTTAGAAATGGCGAGCGCCATGCGAGTTAAAATAATAAGTTAGTCGGTCTTTAAAAATTCCTGCCTATCAAAGTGCAGAGTACAAATCCAAGCCGCTAAGGCTTTTCATTCATATCGCCCAGATGAAGTCTACGATTTCTTATCTTGCACTTCAAACCCCAGCCCACTCCTCCACACCTTTCCACCCCATATGCACCCACACTAAGGCGCCTCACGTATTATAGTCCTCACGTTGCATCTGGAAACAATCATTCAATAGACTGATCTATTCTTTGTATTCAACAGAAGTACGACACTGATGCCTCAGTTTGACACAGGAACGGAAGAAAAGAAAACGCGAGCGCAAACGCTTCACATCCGGCGGTACACTCCAGCCCAACGCGTTAAGTCCCACTAAGCGATGAGCCTCTCCTGTGCACTTGCAGCGTTTCTAAGGGTGAGCCGGTCTTTTATACATCAATGTGTATGAGGGTCCAAGTTCTGCGTTGTTTGGTTTGCAGGCCAGTGCAGACCCGTAGCTCACGTTGTGTCGATGGTGTAACACCAACAGAGCAGATTGAGCAAACCAATCAATATATTAATGCGTATATTTTTGGCAGTTTTGGCAATTGATGATTGTCCGAAAGCAGCTGAGCAGCTAATATTTGCCTACCACACCACGGGTAACGTGAAGCTAAAATTTATACGACCTTTGTTGTGATTTTGTCCAACGTCTACAGTGTTTTTATTTAATGTGCTGCATTAGGAGTGTCAAAGTAGAAGAAAGTGTATTTGTGTGAAGTGGGAAGCCGGTCACGTTGTAGAGGTGCAAATAAACATACCAGTTGTCCCAAGTATCATGCACCAAAAATATGCAAATGTCACGTAGCTGGACCTAACCAAGGTAATGCTGTTTGCAGTCGCTTGGAGATGCTCAGATTATTTTTAACAGCGGAACTGTTTAAGCCGAGCGTAACTCCGTAACATGCGAACAGAGAATGTGGGCCGATCCTGGCGGTTGTGCAGAAAGAGTCTTAGCGCAATGGCACATTCATTTGTGAATTAGTGAAGCTGAGCCTGGCTAAGTCTAGCTTAGCATCGTTGGGACTACATAAGCTTAGGTAGTCACTTAAGCTTTTCAGTCATCGATAGCCAATCGATAGCCAATCAATAGGCAATCCAGAAAATTTCGGGAAATAATGGGGATGACTTGGTAGTGCTTCATCATCGTCATCAGCCTATATTTATGTCCACTGCAGGACGAAGGCCTCTCCCGGCGATCTCCAATTACCCCTGTCTTGCGCTAGCTGATTCCAACTTGGTAGTGCTTACCCTAGCCCAAATACACGGCCAATACCTTGCGAGAAAGAAATTTACAGAAGAATAAAATTGGATTGGAGTGAATACAGCAGGAATTACCAAATCCTGACTGGGAGCTTACCACTGTCGTTTAAAAGAATATTGTACAATCATTGCATTCTACCGGTGCTAACATATGGGGCGGAAAATTAGAGGTTAACAAAGGAGCTCGTGAACAAGTTAAGGACCGCACAAAGAGCGATTGAACGAAAAATGTTAGGCCTAAAGTTAAGAGACAGGAAGAGAGCGGTGTGGATCAGAGAGGAAACGGAGATAGCCGATATTCTCATGGACATTAAGCGGGAAAAGTGGAGCTGGGCAGGCCACGTAATGCGTATGTTGATAACTGGTGGACCATAGGAGTTACAGATTGGATACGAAGACAAGGGAAGCGCAGTCGAGGATGGCAGAAAAACTAGGTGGGGTGATGAAGTTAAGAAATTTGCAAGGCACAAGTTGGAATCAGCTAGCGTACGACAGGGGTAATTGGAGATCGCAGGGAGAGGCCTTCGTCCTGCAGTGAACTTAAATATAGGCTGATGATGATGACCTTGCGATAGCGAATAGATAGCCAATCAATAGCTGATCGACAATCGATCAATAATCAATAAATTCTAGGAAAATACTGTGGAAAACTTGGTAGAGCTTAGTCTAGCTCAAATGCGTGGGCAATACTTTGCAATAGCCAATCAATAGCCAATCAATAGCCAATAAATAGCCAATCAAAAATCGATCAATAATCAATAAATTCCGGGAAAGGCTGGGGATGAATTGGTAGGGCTTAGCCTAGCCGAAAAGCCAGGACTAGCTAGGTGCCCATCAGTTCTGCTGTCTCTTTAGCATTGCCCCGCGATTGCAAGCTACGCTATTTTTTTTGCATTCCACCGAATTATATAATTAGTCTTAATTAAATAATCAACTGCTAAAATATTATAATTAGACGAAGAGTGTCAATGAGAAATTTCACAGCAAGGTGAAAAAAGCCGGCAGATCCCACGCCCAGTGGGAATCGATGTTATGCAAAGCCGTACGCCTACCAAGCTAACGAAACGACAATGAGAGCCCCAAGACGTAGGCGACTCTTTCATGTCATGAGTCCTTAGGAGTCGCTTTAGCTACAACGAAGAGACCTTAAGGCGAAAGTCTTAGTCATGCTCATGAGTATGACTTCGACCATCATTCTTTAGCCTTTTCGTTCACTTAGTACCACATCCGAACCAATTCCATTGGTTTTTGAGTGTTAATATTTTTTTCACTGAGTCAATGTCATATTTGCTGAGTCAGCCCATGATTGTGACTTCTACTATCATCCTTTAGTGTTTCCTTCACTTAGTGCCGACGTCCGAACCCATTCCAGTGGTTATTAAATGTTAATCTTTTCTCGCTGAGTCATTGACATTTTTGCTGAATTATGCTCTTGACTATGATTTCTATCATCATCATCATTTATATATTTCCTTTGCTTAGTGCCCCCGTCCGAAACCATTCCAGTGATTTCTGAGTGTTATTTTTTTCGCTGAGTCATTGTCATTTTTGCTGAGTCACGCTCATGACTATTATTTCTACCAGCACCCTTTGGGGTTTCCTTCACATAGCACCCACGTCCGAAGCCATTCCAGTGGTTTTTGAGTGTTAACCTTTTCTAGCTGAACTATTCTCCTGCTCGTGACTGATTTCTACCATCATCCTTTAGTTTTTCCTTCACGTAGTGACCACGTCGGAACCCATTCCAGTAGTTTTTGAGTGTTAATAGTTTTTGCATGGTCATTGTCATGACCTACATGACACGCATGTCATGACATATCCTTCATGTTCGTCATATACTCTTGTCATAGTATGCCAATTTTGGTACATACCAAGTTAACGAAACGACCTACGTTACACTTAGTTTTGGTTAGTGAACAATAAGCTTTTACTGGCTATACAAGTGAGGTCATTGATGGAATCTCTGGCCATAAAGCAGTGATGGTTTCACTTACTGTTGATGTGCCTAAAGCTCATATTGTTTATGTTGATTTCAATGATTTCTTGCGCACACATTACGCATGTGTAATGAATCGTCCTCACGATTGCTCGTTCCCAAGATTTGAGCAATTCAGTGCGTTTAGTGATGTCAATGGTTTAGTAGCTTGCTTCCGGAACATTCTTCAGATGTGCATCAACGAATATGTACCTCTCACAGCAGTGGAAAAATAATACCAAATTACCTTGGATAATAAGAAATTTTGCAGTTATATTTTCGTTTAAAAAATTAAATTATGGGGTTTTACGTGCCAAAACCACGATCTGATTATGAGGCACGCCGTAATGGGGGACTCCGGGAATTTGGACCACCTGGGCTTCGTTAACATGCACCTAAATCTAAGTACACGGGTGTTTTCGCATTTCTCCCCCATTCGAAATGCGGCCGCCGTGGCCGGGATTCGATCCCGCGACCTCGTGGCTCAGCAGCCCAACACCATAGCCACTGACAACCATGGCGGGTAGTTATTCCTTCGTGTTGCTAGGATTGCGCCGATGAGGACGGAACGGTGACCTGTTCGTGCCGATCGTGCCATGCTTAACAATTGTTTTGAAAATATTTCTAACGGGTGCAGGAAGTGGCAAATAAACATTTTTTTTCAGTAAACTGTTTGTATGTCCTTTTCAAGACGCCGAATGCCCTTCTCAATTTTAGTACTCATTTAACACTGGTATTTTACAAATGGTACTGGAATATATGTATTTAAAAATTATGTTTTCTCACAACACGGCTCGGTCCAAATGCACCAGTTTACATGCAATAAGGCACTCAGAAAATTTTATTTTCTTCAGCGTGCGCTACGCGCCGCTGCGAAATAAACAAAGCTTAATTTCGACGTCTAAAATGCCAGTTCGTTCAATTTTATTGTACGCGTCGTCTGTTTGGAGCCAATATAAACAATATAAAAACAAACAGATTACAATCAGTGCAAGAGAGTCGTACTGCTTATATGTACCAGCTCGCGATTTATATGTAGCAGTTAATTCTCGCTTTCATCCAATCTTAATCATCTAGGTCTAACCTGGCTGCAGTGCCAACGCCGCACTGAACGCCTAAAATTATTGTACATTTTTTGACACTCTCCACGTCGTTCTTGCGTAGAATATGTCAAATTCAATAACTAACCACGGACATTACCTGAACATTTCAGCATTCGTCCTCGTACAGACTTTTTTAAGTACAGTTTTTTTCCCGTGCTCTATATATAGACCACTGGAATTTGTTGCCCTGGTGTTTTCGCTAATTGCCACTTGATGAGTTTCTATGATCTATTGAATGTTAGTGCCCCACGCACCTTGTTTTATTTCATATGACTGTATCTTACTACGCTATCTGGTGCTCTTGCATTATTCCACTCTTGTTATAGACCATATTTGGGCCACACTATGTACAAATAAATCAAAATTGAATAAATGAACTCCCTTTAGCAGTTTCATCATTACACAGCTCTGATTGATTCCCATCTGATGAGAGTTAATCCAATTATTTCTTTTACACAATCTTGGCCCCCCAAAAATGGTTCGAGCCATCTTGTGTGGTCGAAACGCCCAAAATCTCCAAGCGGTATAGAACCTGCTACACTAAAACACATGCTCTGGGAATATGAGGCAAAGACTAAAGGCATTAATCCCGATGTGCTCTCGGTGAGGTGGGCTGATGCCCTGCACAGCTCCAAACTCGCCGACAAAATCTGGGCCATCCAGCAGGCCCGCGAAGCGGCGTCTAGGCATGGCCTGGACGTCCACACGTGGGAAACCTGAACCCGGGTCACCATTCTGCAGGGCACTCAATAAACACTTTGACCAACCAAGCAACCTTGTGCGATTTAAGATCACAAGAAAAGAGGGCAAATGGCCAAAGGTTTCCTGTTGAGCACCCATCTTGTCGTACGCGCTCCTTTATTCTCAATTTTTCTTGCACGCCGATCGGCCTGCAGTTTCCAATTGAAACAACTAGCCCCGGCAATTTTTTTTATTGTACGGAAATACGTATGTCATGCGCAGCAGGTATTTCGATTGGGGCGAAATGCGAAAACACCCGTGTATATTTAGATGTAGGTGCAAGATAAATAACCTCAGGAGGTCCAAGTTATATTGTAGTCCCATAATACGGCGTGCCTTATAATCAGATCGTTGTTATGGCACGAAAAAAAGAACATATTTTTTTTGTGTCCAGAGTACAAATGGCACTGGGCTGCAGAAACGCAACAACGAACAGAACTCTGGCCCCCTGGTCGATATTGCTGCTGGATATCGATCGACCCAGACCCTGCTCATTGACGGCTCCTGTTGAACGGAATGCTGGTTGTCTGATAGTTCGGCCAAACACGTCGATGTAGACTGACTCGCGCCAATAATCAGACAATGGCCGCGACGACGTTTGTTAAACTGGCACAGGATCAAGAGAGACAGCTGGCCAAGCCATTTGGAACAGCAAACTATGCGAGTGTCTGAACAGCAGCAGCATTCGTTGCCAGAACTAGCGAGATGGAATAAATAAAAACTGCATCTCCAGACGACGAGGGCAAACGCTGCTCGGCTAGAGGCACGAAATTTGTCGTTTCGCAGGGTAGTTCATTTACCCATCAGGCCACCGACATCACTCACCACAAGCCCAATTAATTAGCCCACACCCACAAGTCTCAAGGTCGCGGAGTGGCACGCCAAAGCGGCACGTAGAGGTTCGATGAGATGTACACACCTCTGTTCCTCGCAGCCCCCCCCCCCCCCTCCGTCCTTGTTCTGTGCGCTCGCGTTCCTTGGCTTGCGCTACGTTCAATGCAATGCTTAGGTTAACAAGCGGACGTGTGGGGGCTTCTTCAAACACATATGGCAGCGCACATCACCGATACATAACACCAAGTTAACAACGTTAATAACACCGTAATAACAACGTAATTAACGCCGTTATAACGACCGCGATGCTCCGCATCAACCCATGGTTCCCCTCGAGAAGATGGTGTAATTTTTCTATTTCCAGTCCGCTGTGGCATCGATACCTTTCCCAGGACTTATCCGATTATTTATCCAATAATTCATCGAATGCATGCAAAATTTCCTAACCTCGGATCGCCATCTAATAGGAGCCACAGAAAGCTGTCCGAAGGGAACGCTACGAAGGCAAAGCGCACACAAGAACGCTTAGGGAAAGAGTCCCCCGTTTTAATCCACTTTAGTTTAGGCTGCGCAAGAGAAAACGTAAACACATTATTAGCAACACTTGAACAAAGACCGAACACACCACTGAGTGTAAATGTTTATATATGTTGCTGCTTTTTCCCTTCCGCGTCTGGGCAAACGCTAAACCATCGCACGTGGAAGTTTCATCGATTTAGCGTCTGTTCCGAGCAACCAAAAGCATTTTCAAGCATTGCCGGACTACTTGGTGTAGTAATACATGTGCTGCATCCACGCGCCCTTAGCTATCTGTTGAAAGCCACAGAAAGTTGTCCGCGAGTACACGCTCGGCGGCAGCTTAGTGGTCATGACGTGTTACTTCTGAACACCAGCTTGAGGTTTCCACAATCGGCTGATGTGACGTCGTTAACTTTGGATGCCGAAAAAAAAACAACGAAAAAAAAAACAACGCGCTCGTGTGCTTAGATTTAGCTGCACATTAACAAACCTAAGGTGGGCGCATTAATACCGAGACCACCGATATGGTGTTTCTCATAGCCTGTGTATTGGTTTGGGGCTTTAAAGCCTATGATGGTTGATTAACTTACCCATGTACTCTCGTATCTCAGTGTATTCAGGATTAAAAGCCCCGTAATGCAAATGAACTAGACAGAATTATTTTCATTTTGCTGCAAATACACTTGCAATGTGGTGATTGCGGCTTAAATCCTGGATCCGGGACCTAACAGACGTGCGACGTAGTGCTAAGGCATATCTCATGTTTACCGCTATATCGCCACGAATTCTATATTGATTCATTGATTCATTGATTCATTTATGAGGCCCGAAGGGCTTGCGAGGGACGCTATATTTACACTGTACACGCAGGCGCCGACAACTGTACGAGGATACAAAGACACAACAGGAGTTCAGGAGCCGTATTCTGAAACGTTCCCTTAGGCGAAATTTCTGTTTTCGCTTTCAGGCGTGCGCGCTGATTGACTGGTTGAGCAAAATTGAATGACGTCGGGCTACACCTCCCAATCAGCTCATCCAATATTGCTAAAACAGCCAATCAGCGCACGCCTGAAAGCGAAAAAAGAAATTTCGCCTAGGGGAACGTTTCAGAATACGGCCCCAGCTATGTCTCGCATATCACGTTTCAGCAATCTCTCCTGCCCGCGAAAGCTTCAGGCTAATTGGTTCTAAAAGAAAAAAAAAAAAACCCGCGCAAAACAAAATCTTATTGAACAGCAGGCACCAACACGTATTGAACTGATGCCACCGTCCTCGAAGAAGGGACGTGTCATGAGAATGAGATCATTGAAAGACGGAAGGGGAGGGAATTTGTACGCATGGAGCTCATCGCAGCGAAGGTTTGCAGCTCATCATAGACTACAAATTTATAGCATTGTTCTGGTATGTATATACACACACCTATAGAAATACACTAAATTATACTATAAAATACTATATAAATACACTATATAACAGACTATAAATATACACTATAGAAACATACACACACCTATAGGCACGCGCGTTCTGCTTAGGGATATATTCCCTACGCAATTGCCAATGTGGTACACGTCCTCGAAGGAAAATGCGTGGGCACTTCAAAAAATTGTCGCAGTTTCAACGGAAAGGCGAAGCATCAATTGCGATAGCAAATTAGAAACGGAGTAAATATAGTAGTTTTATTAGCTGTATAAGCTTGGACATGCAGCAGCAGCAGCAACGCGCAGAACTGTTGTCGACCCCGTCGGCGTTTTGCCCGCGTTCGCTCCGAACGGGCGCGGCGTTGGTGACTGTTGCCGGTGCCTCTGGGGGTGGCTCGGAGGTTTTCGACGAGATCGGAAGGGGACACTCGTCGAGCAGCGCCGGAAGTCTTTACCATCTTCTCGCCTCGAAAGTTTTTATATAAATAGGCATTTGGTGCCGCAGCTAAACGTCACCTCGCCTCACTCCCTCCCACCCCTCACGGCCTTTCACGCGATGGAAGAAGTCGCGTTTGCTCTATATACATGGTGATTGTAAAGGCACGGCGCAGAACGCGCGTGTGCTCTCCGCCGTGCGTTCGCTCCCCGTGAAAGTGCGCGTCCCTCGCGCCCTTTCATTCGCACATAAAGCATACGGCACGCGGCGACGATTTCATCGCCGTTGACGTCATACGGAATCTCATGGTGATGGCCATGGCGACGGCATAAATCCGCTTTTCAGTGTCCATATAATTGAAATCGCAATAAAAGTATTTGATAATAAAAACAAATAGAGTATGTTAATGTAGACGAGATGATTGTTTCTTTGCATATTCAGTAAACAACTAGCCTAACATAAACGGCATACAAAGCGACTTTATTTTCTGATGCGAGGGTGCACATGCGGTGAGCAGTTCCTGAAATACAGTCAGTCCACCTTTTCAATGAACCAGGGAAATATTTCATATTACTCGCTTGCTGATTATTTTCTTTTTTCAAGAGAACAATAGCAAACTCAGACAACTACACCAAAAACAGATTTCATTATGGCTTATTTATGTCGTTCCAGGAATCCCCACGGTTAACTTCTTTTCCCGCCTTTGACTCCAATGCTTGCTGTTTAGAGCAGATACTGTTTTCTAAACATGTTTTGATGCGAAAGCATCAAGTATTCATATTTGATCTGTTGATTAGTGATGTATTCTTATGCAATAATAAGATAGAAATTAGAGCGTAGTTGATACATTACTCTTTGTTACATTTCCAGCTCCTATTCTTTGATTCTCGTCTTAGATTTCTCTCGTCGTTCGCATCCTTTTCTCCTTTCCCGGCAAAGGGTAGCCAGCCAGAGAAGTCATCTGGGTAAACTACCTGTCTTTACTTTGCCTTTATCTCTTACTATCTCTGAAGCTCTGGTGCCGTTTTGTATCCACAGTCTCACGTGTAATCAATTTCCCTTTGTCAAGTTTCGTTTCCCTTTTTTATGTTGGAAAACTTAAAAGTCAAAAGCCACGAAGTCAAAAACCTAGAGGAGGCCGACGAAGCCACAAGAGGCTTCACAAAGCTGCGTTTGCAGATGCATTCTCGTGAACTCCGTTTCCTTGTGTGGTTTATTCAATATATAAAAGTGCGTGAAAACTAAGCAATAAGGTTTTGAGAGCTCGGAAAGAGGTTGTCATCATTAAAGATTCAACCCAAGTGCAACATGAAAATTACAATCTTCTATTAGGGCGTGACTCATAGGCATTGATCACTCCAAATAAGTGTTTATCGTTCGATCGGACTGCTATGGCAGGGATAAATTCTTACTGAGCTGGCTTCAATAGTTTGTTGGGTTCCTACATATTAAAGCGAAGCTTTCTTTGCCTCTTATCCCGACTTTCCGGGCGCTGCTGCTGTGACGGTCTTGCTCGCACGCACTAGGTTTCTTGCAACACCACCAGACGGCGCTCGCCTCCGCGCATCCCGGCCGGTGCCGCCGTGCCAGCGTTTCCCAGTTTGTGCGTATTGCATGTGCTGTGCTTGCTTTCCTATGCGACAAAAATGCAGATGCTGGGCTGTGGAGGTCGCGTGTTGGGCGGTGATAGTGTAAACATTACAATCGTCCATAGGCTGAAGAGAGCGCCTGTAGCTGGCGTCTCAACAGCGTGCTGGCCACGTATGCAGAAAGGAGCACGTAAACATGCACCAGTAAAATGGCTCCAACGCATGCGCTTTGCGTCGAGGACACCTAGGCCCGAAAGATGGGTCGTGCGGAAAAGGAGCGTCTTCGCTACGGAGCCAAACGTGGTGCAGACTGCGAATGTGTGCTGGCTCGAAGACATGAGGCAAGGCAACGACCGAGGGCGGCCATGAAAGACGACGAGCTTCGTGAGCACTACGACCGGAAACGACAAGCGGAACAACAACGCGTGGCATCCAAAGGAGATGACGAGCGTGGTGAGCACTAATACCACAAGCGAGAAGCGGAACAACCATGCGTGGCGGCCATGGGAGGCGTGCAGCGTGGTGAGCACTACGACCAGAAGCGAGAAGCGGAACAACGTGTGGTGGCCATGGGAAATGACGAGCGTGGACACTACGACCAGAAGCAACAAGCATATGCAGAGCGCACATACAGCTTCGCTTACATCGTTTCCCTTGGATCATATCCATGGAATCGTATCGACATGAATCATATCCATGTCATAAATCAGGTAATCGAGAAATCTGCGGAGTACAATAAACCTCTCTACATATGGCTTTCATAGATTATGAAAAGGCTTTTGATTCAGTAAAGATACCAGCAGTCATAGAGGCATTGCGTAATCAAGGAGTACAGGAGGCATACGTGAATATCTTAGCAAATATCTACAAGGATTCCACAGCTACCTTGGTTCTCCACAAGAAAAGTAGAAAGTTACCTATCAAGAAAGGGGTCAGGCAAGGAGACACAATCTCTCCAATGCTATTCACTGCATGCTTAGAAGAAGTATTCAAGCTCTTAGACTGGAAGGCTTAGGAGTGAGGATCAATCGCGAATCAGCAACCTCCGATTTTCAGATGAGCATTGCCGTATTCAGCAATAACGGGGACGAATTACAGCAAATGATTGAGGATTTTAAACGAGAAAGTGTAAGAATTGGGTTGAAGATGAATATGCAGAAGACAAAGATAATGTTCAATAGCCTGGCAAGGGAACAAGAATTTAGGATCGCCAGTCAGCCTCTAGAGTCTGTAAAGGAGTACGTTTATCTAGGTCAATTCCTCACAGGAGACCCTGATCACGAGAAAGAAATTTACAGAAGAATAAAATTGGGTTGGAGTGCATACGGCAGGCATTACCAAATCCTGACTGGGAGCTTACCACTGTCGTTGAAAAGAAAAGTGTACAATCATTGCATTCTACCGGTGCTAACATATGGGACAGAAACTTGGAGGTTAACAAAGAAGCTCGAGAACAAGTTAAGGACCGCACAAAGAGCGATGGAACGAAAAATTTGAGGACTAACGTTAAGGGACAGGAAGAGAGCGGTGTGGATCAGAGAACAAACGGGGATAGCCGATATTCTAGTTGACATTAAGCGGAAGAAATGGAGCTGGACAGGCCATGTAATGCGTAGGATGGATAACCGGTGGACCATTAGGGTTACAGAATGGATACCAAAGAAGGGAAGCGCAGTCGAGGTCGGCAGAAACCCAGATGTGATGATGAAGTTAGAAATTTGCAGGCGCAAGTTGGAATACGCTAGCGCAAAACAGGGGTAATTGGAGATCTCAGGGAGAGGCCTTCGTCCTGCCGTAGAGATAAAGTATAGGCTGATGGTGATGATGATGATGATGACATCGATTCCCAGAGTGTGCGGGATCTGCATATTTTATACTTGCGATAAGTTTTTGTGTGACAGTAGTTCTTGCCTTAACATTAGTTCTACCACATGCGCTATTGGATTCTACTGTTCCTTGGATATGCGTTCTTCTTCCGTGGTCGGCTACAAATGTGTCAGGCGGGTCATAGGATTTCTCAGTTTTCTCCCCGAAACAAACTTCTGCACGTGATCTTGCAGTTGTTTTTCTTTCAGTCTACTCGGAATCACACTATGTAAATACGATCCGTTAATTTGATTACATGCGCTAATGCGCGGAGCGTTGTACCACAGCTTTAGGAGATTTATTGATACGTGCTATCTCTCTGAGTTTTCTTCTATTTATCTGTAATGACAAACACGCACAAAACTCACGGACAAAATATTTTCGTGTGATATGTTCATAAATGTGTCATATTGAATTTTTCTTTTTCTTACAAAATTCCCACCTTATTTTCATTTTTACCTCATGTTGGGAAAGAGGGGGGGTGGGATTAAAATGTGTAGGAGTCGTTTGGCTTGCCGAGCAGGGGAATGTTTAGAAGTATGATGGTCACGATTGCTGTAATCACTCGTGCACTTGGATATCGTTGCTTTAGAAGACATACGAACAAATGGCATTTCGTTTTACTTGGGGCAACCTCGCGCATTGCAGAACGCAAATTGAATGAGCCACAGAGTTAATTGCAGAAATTCCTAGATATCGAAGCTTCTCAAGTTCAATGCGGCCCGTAGTCCGCGCCTTTTTGTTTCAGCAACGTGCATAGTCCGACGTGGAAGTTTTCAGATGCCTAATTTGCATTCTGCTCACGCTTCCACCTTGTCGCTTCTCAGCACGAGTGTGTGGTCGCACGCTGTGCATATCTCACTACTTATGCAAGAAGCGTGCCTCCTCCAGAAGATAAGTGTAGGAAGTGGGGTAACACTTCAACCACACTTCTGCGCTGGTGCGTGAGGAACTGTGGCCACAATACACGAAAGCAAAACCATAAAGCAAACGAAGGCGGGGGTGGATATTGAGGTTTGTGGTTAAATGCCGGTGCTTGCATTCGTAAAATCTTCCGCAGAGGGCCAACTTCTTAGACTCGCTCACGAGAACCACGCTCGCAACTTTTACTGATTTGCATTTGCAAGCGCGCTCGCCCCGGAAGCTCTACATTTTTTTCATTCCCGGTTTTCCCTTTCCGTTGTTTTTTTTACTTCGCTGTTCGGCGTCATTGTTTCAATTCCCATTGTGTTATTGCTACCACCGGACTGCCCTTACAAATAAAGGACGCTTTAAAGCACGGGTGTGTATACGCGTGCAACAACCTCTCTTTCTGACTCTTTTGTATCCGCCTGGAACAGTGTCTCGCTCATTGGCCATTCATTTTGAGATCCAGTTTCGTGTTACATCTCGTCGTGTGGGTATTGCGTTGTAGCGTGTCTGCAGTCGTTTTAGTAGTGCTGTTTTCATGCTTAACACACCCTCAATCCCACCCCTCTCTGCTCAACCATGGCGTTTTTCTCTGCTTCGGTTTTCCTTTCTGAATAGTCTTCGTCCTGTTGTCCCCAAGGCCCGGTAGTGTTACTTCTCTCTACATTGCCTTCTTTCTTTCGTACTTTGTCTTGCTCTTTTCTGGTACATTTTTTGCCCTGGCTTTGTATTGTTATTTCGTTTCGCGGCCTTTATTTTTGTCAAATCCAGATTTTCATCCTTATACAATTTTCTCTTCCTGCTTTTCAGCCTCCTCTTTTTCATAGACCATCAATCGCTCCGTTTTTTTTTTCAGTTTTGTCAATATGGGCATATTACTTTCTCCCAGAGTTCGGCGACCTCGCTGTACTTGCTTACGAAGGACGTTCCCAACGACGTCGTTAGGGCGCAGTTCCTGCTCAACTACTCCTCGGTTAACAGTTTGTTTTTCGGGAGCACGTTCTCTACGACAGTGAGATTTTGTTTCAGGCCGGCGAGTCACAGCATAACGAAGCGGTTCCTCGAAACATCCTGTTTGATCGCCTGGCCTACACTAATGCTTTGTGTTCGTTGTTCCTCGCTCTAGTTCAGAACATCTCCAGGGAACGCTCAAACAGACCTGCTCACAACACAAAGACAACGACAGAAGAAAAGTGTACAACGAGAATTTCTTCGGCCAGTATTTGCGATCTGTAGGGTCGCTGCACTGATCCATCAGTGCTTTGTTCTCTGCAGAATCTGTTGAATTCAAAACGTTCGATGAGCTTCCTATGCTCTACCGCAAGACATAAGCACGCAACAATGCCATTTTGTCACTTTTACCAACATGTTTACTTGAGAGCTCTCCTTTTTCTGCGGTGTAACTGTGATTTTCTATAATGTTGTCTTATCTTTAACGTCGTTCAAAATGTGTTCCAAATGGATTGTGCCATGAGCTGATTGTAGAGTTTGTAAAAGATACAATACAGCTAACACAATACCCTGTTAGAAAGCAGTGCTGCCTTTCCGCTCTTGCCATTATAGCAGCAGTTGGGCGTCATACACATTAGTGAAACCTATAACCGTGGTCTACAAATCATGTGTGTCGGCTTAAATGCAGCGTTAGTCGCGCATCTGTCCAGGAGTGAATATCCAATAAAACTTGTAGCGCTTCTGAAGCGGAGCATTTGATCACAGGCAAGATATTGTAATATGTCGGACTACCAGTGACCTGCGACAACTATCTAAAAGAGATCTTTTCTTTTACATTCAGTGACTCTTATGGCCTGATAGTTCTGCGTCCTGACCCCATTGTACTCTCTCGACTCGAGGAATACACAGTGATATTACCTCCAAACCCTGCCCGCCGACGCATATGAATTTATTTATATTGCAACATGACGAAAAATTTTAAGGAAGTTACCGTAATATGAAGGCTCACGAAGCGACTCGAGTATCGTCTCTCCGAACACCCATAAATTTTCTTCTTAGATAACCAAGGGTTAACGTCATCTGTAGGCTTGCAACACCCAGAGGGCCCCGAAAAACGGCTCAACTTAAGCAAAACTAAATGAACAATGCGGAGAACGCGATAATAAGTCGGGTAGGCTGATGAGATGCTCGCTTTATGAAGGGTATACCCGCGGGAGCAGACTCCCCATCGTCACTATTGCACGTAGTGCGAATAGATAAACCAGGAGCAAAGACAAAGTAATTTATGGTCTGAGAAGTAGAGCATGTTTTACGCGCTCACTGGTGCGTGCGCTGAAGCTCCCTAGCAGAGTCCGCGAGCTTATAGTTAGCAACAGACGTTACAAGATAAAGAACAGTTAATTTTAAAGATTAATAGTGAAGGTAGTTACAGTTATCTTGGCGTGAATTTTTTAAGGTCGTCGATGTTCAGTAATGTGGAAAGTTGGGCGAGTTAGTGGCTTCACCCCCTCAGTATGATGCTTAGTGGATGTTTATAGACATCCCATATATATCGACTTCTGAGCAGCGATCGAGGCAACATGAGTCGGAGCCCCAAAGCGGTCGTACGGCTTCGACGTCAAGTCAGGACGCGCGACCGACCGGCATTGTCGATAGAGCCAACGCAGCATAAGTAGGCTCGCTCAATTGTTTGCACCTGCTCGCGGTTGTGATTTGCCGGATGGTTTAAGCCACGGTGTAAGGTATGTACTATTATATCTTACACCTTGGTTTAAGCTGGTTTCCGCGTAGACGTCACACATACTATGGTGATAGCGCCTATGCTGCGTGTCATGTGTCCGCGTTATCTGGCGCTGTCTCCCACATGTCTGAAACGTTGCCTATATGTGACGTCACTTGTCCCGTGTGTGTTCTCTGTATAGGTATGCTGCTGGCTAGAAATAATGGTTGTTATTACGCCCGCCAACATAGTGAACGCTCAGTTATTTCCTGCGGCTAGCCCGGCTGCGCTCGGAATATACGGAAAGGCCGTAACACGACACATGCTTGTTATGCATGCATCGACAGAAATTGTTTGCTGACGCTGAACACTAGTCTCTCAGAATAGCTGACAGGTGGGACAGCGAATGACGAACGCTCAGCGGAAGACGCGGCCGCCATTTCGCTTTGAGCAATGCAATGCTTTGCGTATGTGGGTGACAAACTAGAAGGGCAAACTGAAGAAGTACAATAAAATATTGGTGGCTGACTGGTGAACGTTACGTATTGTTTCAAGTTATGCGCTATGAAAACAAAAGCAATTACGTTATTTTCATTCCATATAAGAAAACGCGACCGAAATTGAGGGTCGACTTCCAGCGGCGATGCCACTGGCGCGCTCTGGATCCGTCGCGTTTCGCTTCATAGCCAAGTAAATTTGTTCGCGAGTATAGATAAACGTGCGTGTAATGCAATGGGCTTGTGTGCAGGAAGACAGATGTTGAATCCCATCATCGGTAACGCATTCCTTTATTCGATTATAGCAAGACTTCGCCCACTTTGGTGGTATCGTGACAGAATATTCGAGGTGTGTTGAGCGCGTCATAGAGCCCATGAAATTCTAAGTTTGCATGGGATTCAGAAACGTCACTTTGACGTATGACATTGTGCAAAGTCACCTGTGACGCGCGCGCGGGCAGTGGTAATTGATTTTGAGAGAATGGCGCCATTTCCTTTCGCCTGTCTTTCCCTTGTTGCGTTGCGTCTTTTCGTTGTATAGAGTTGTGCTATGCAAGTTTGTCTTGTCTTCTTTAGTGTTTTCTTTTACACCGACGCGCAGCTGCATATTCCAGGCCAGGATGTTGAAAAGCTCGACTCGCTTAGCATTATTTTTTTTTCAGTTTTCAGCATCTCCAAGAGAATAAACAACACTCAGTCAATAACATTAAAAAATATGCCTTCGCACCCGTCATACCTCGCTGCTTGCCTATATTTGCACCGCGCCTACCAAAGACTTGCTTCATTATTAATTAGGCGAGGATACAGTTTTTTTTGTGTAATACGTAGGGTAGAAAACCAGTGGACCATTAGAGTTACAGAATGGGTGCCAAGGGAAAGGAAGCGCAGTCGAGGAGAGCAGAAAACTAGGTGGAGTGATGGAATTAGGAAATTTGCAGGCGCAAGTTGGAATCAGCTAGGGCAGGACAGGGATAACCGGAGATCGCCGGGAGAGGCCTTCGTCCTGCAGCGGACGTACACATAGGCTGATGATGACGATGATGACTCGTTTTCAATGCAGCAAGTGACTGTACCCCCTTTTTAGCTGCTCCCAAAATATATCTGATTTGTTGTGAAAACAGTTGCTCTTTAACTTAACAATTAGGCGCACCAGCTCTCGAGTACTTAATAAAGTGCATTACCAGCAGGCGACATAGCGCGTTGAGGTCGAGTACAAATGAAGTGACAGAAGCCATTTCTTCAAAGCACGTTTCTCGCAAATAAATTGAGGCAACGGCACACAGCAACGTTTTATATCATTGTTCCTTACGAAGGCTTACGAGTTATGGCAGTGCTTATATACATGGTGTCCCAACTATCACGCGTCAAGATATAAAAAAAGCGCCACTGCTTTACTCGAAGCAAACCTAGTGCATATTGTTTCCAGTAGAGTGGAGTACGCCAGCAATTTTTTCTTTACTAAGATTTATTTCGGCAATTGTAATTACTTATCTAACTCGATAAGTACTGTCCTAATTATCAAAGTGTCAATAAGGTGTTTGTGGGCACAACCAAGGGACACCTAACTGTGGTATTTTCAGCGACGTACTAATTGCGTACTTATTTTTTCCAACTGATAAATACACCCCGCGAAATATGAAAAATGCCACGTGACAACACTCCCACCCGCATCATAAAGCAGCGCCCTCGAACACGCTCCCTCTGAGTTAGCCAGAAGGAAATAAAGGAAACAAAGAAAAACTACGTGATCTAGCTAGTGCCTTATCTGCCGTGCCGCGGCCCAAGCAGCGCATCGTGTTTGGTGTTAGTTAGAAACATGCTGTGATAGCTGTTGACTTAGCGTAGATAACATGCACGGATGTTTTTTTTTTTTTTTTTTGTCGCAAAAGCTACCACCACAAAAGCGTATTTGCAATGTCAGGGCAAAGGTATAAAGGTGAATTTTGTTTCGTCCCAGTCGCCATTTAGTTCTCTAATGAGCAGAAGGCAAACACAATCCTCGCCCTGGGAGCTGTAAATGGCAACAAGAGGAAGGCCGCAAAGATAAATCAGTCATGGAAGTGTGGCGGCAGACCAAACGCATCGACGATCATCAGAAATTATGAAAACCTGAGACAAATTGACAGCTTCAAGAAACAGCGGAAGATGACTACATCTAGTAGTCCTAGCCTAAGCACGGATGTTCTAGCATTTATGGTCTCAAACCCTCATGCTATAATGCGGGACGTGGCCGCCCAGGTACCAATTTCCAAGTCATCAGTTTGGAGGATTCCAACAGTCTCGGCCTTTCATCCGTACCACCTTAAGCTGCACTAATGCTTGGAAGACAGGAACATGCAGAATCTTCTAGATTTATCCATTTGGGTCCTCACCTTCATCATTCAGTCACCGGACTTTTTGAGCAACATCATGTGGACAGATGAAGCCAACTTTTGCAGAAACGCCCAGCTAATTTTGCATGGTGCACACTATTGGAGTGACTCGAATTCATACTTGGTAAAGCGCACTCATCATCGATACTAGTGGATTCTCACTGTGTGGTGCGAAATTCACGCCGGTGGCTGTAATTGGTCCCATCTTCTTCGGTCCCACACTGACTGGCCAGCGTTATGTGGACGAAATCCTTGAAGTAGGTGTGGATGAGTTTCTCAGCGAAGTCCCACTCTCACGTCTTCCACTTCTGTGGTATCAGCAAGATGGGGTGCCATAACACAGTAGCAGCCGAGCACGAAACGGGCTTAATGCGACTTTTCATGCACACTGGATTGGAAGGCACGAGCCTGTAAATTGGCCGGCTAGGTCATCTGACCTCTCTCCACTCGATATCTTTCTTTGGGATTGTGTGAAAGATCGTGCTTACATGATCGAGACGGCGATGTCAGGTGAGCTGGAGACAAGGATAACGGATGTCTGTCGTAGAATTCCAGCGTCGGTTATCAAGAAGCCCACTGAAGATGTGATAAAGCGGTCTCAGTACAGCGTATCTGCACATTCAAAAATTCCTTCAAAGACACCTTGTGGGACCTTCAGTATTCCTGACGGCCAATCTGGATTCGTGATGGCCATTTAGGAAATTATTCAGGAATCCATCACGGCTCTCCGATTGGGCCCCTGCGACTCCAGCACGATTCTTGAATGTCCATCAGGGCCGGTATTTTGTAGAGATGACTTTCCGATGCTAATGCCTTTTCACGCTTTTCGCATTTGGTAAGTGGTCAGAGCGACTGTCCGCTCACGTTATTAACGGGATCAGCCAGCCGTGAGCGGTGGATGATAAGACTAGTATGGAATAAAGCATCATCATCATCAGCCTATATTTATGTCTACTGCAGGACGAAGGCCTCTCCCTGCGATCTCCAATTACCCCTGTCTTGCGCTAGCTGATTCCAACTTGCGCCTGCAAATTTCCTAACTTCATCACTCCCCCTAGTTTTCGGCGATCCTCGACTGCGCTTCCCTTCTCTCGGTATCCATTCTGTAACCCGAATGATCCACCGGTTATCCATCCTACGCATTACATGGCCTGCCCAGCTACACTTTTTCCGCCTAATGTCAACTAGAATATCGGTTATCCCTGTTTTTTTCTCTGATCCACACCGCTCTCTTCCTGTCTCTTAACGTTAGACCTAACATTTTTCGTTCCATCGCTCTTTGTGCTGTCCTCAACTTGTTCTAGAGCTTGAATACTTCTTCTAAGCATGCAGTGAATAGCAATGGAGAGATTGTGTCTCTCTGCCTGACCCCTTTCCTCATAGGTAACTTTCTGCTTTTCTTGTGGAGAACCAAGTTTGCTGTGCAATCCTTGTAGATGTTTGCCAATATATCAATAAATATACCATAACGCATATAACGCATATAGCATCACGCATATAACGCGAATAAAGCCTAATACATAGCTACAAAATACCGGCCCAGGGCTGTTGTGGGCACCTTTCCAACACCAATGCGAATATTGAATGCCACGATCAGGACTTTCTATGGGCATCTTATCAATAACAATACGATTCCTGAATGTCCTTCAACGCTTTCTGTGCGGATCTTTCCAATGCCAATTCGCCCCCGAGACCTTTAGTAGCTCCCTCTCGCGTGTGACGTCAACGAGGGGACTCCGCTGCCGCGCCGCGCGCTCGCTCGCTGCGTGAAGGTAACTTGAAGCGGTCGGCCCTCCTGCTCTGCGCGCGATTTTAAAAAGGGAGTCTGTAGGTTTTTCGACCAGTATGTGCGGGATGTTCCAGGGCAGTATTCCCTGCGAAATCCAGCCGAGTAGTAGTGACCACGCTGAGTGTGGAATACTCCTTGCGTCGTCTGCTATAGTCATCAGCTTGTATACGCGCTTCTCGCCATTACTGTTCCGTTTTCATGGCGCACTCATTATGATTTGTCGGCCCTTTTTTGACAATGAACTGTGAGATATGGTATTTAGCTACCGTGCTTGCGCTGTAATAGTGTTTGTCTGTTAAGCGCATGCTGCGTGTTCGGTCGCCCACTCCGTTTGCCACAGACATTCCAATTTTGTTGCTGCTCAACGCGTTAAATATATAACGAAAGAAGTTTGATGCCATTCCCAAGAAACTAGGTGGTCACTGCGGTACGTTAATGCATGGACTGCTTTAGCGCCATTGCAGAAAAATGTGGTCTGGAACGTCTGATACAAGGCCAGACAAAATTAGCGGGTAAACCAAACTTACGCAGTCTTGTGCTGCAGTACTCAGGTTCGCAAAATTTCTAATTAAAATGAATTACTTCCACCGGTACACAGCTCGCCCCTGAACGTTAGTCGGCTCAGTGTAACCCTTTGTTTCCTTGCTCCTACCGTGGGTAACGTGCACATTCCCCGAGCTAGATTCGTCAAGCGATGATAAATAGTGCTATCGCGTAATAAAAAGTAGGCGACAACATTGTCTTAGATCACTGTTTCCTATATATTTTGCTCTGTAAGCAGGTCGCACCTATTCGAAACTAAAACACCAAAATTGATAAGTTTAAGTTTGCTGGAAACTATACCGAATGGATACCAAGAGGAGGGATGAGCAGTCGAGGACAGCAGAAAACTACGGGGCGTGATGAAGTTAGGAAATTTGCAGGTGCAAGTTGGAATCAGCTAGCGCAAGACAGGGGTAATTGGAGATCACAGCGAGAGGCCTTCGTCCTGCAGTGGACATAAATATAGACTGATGATGATGATACCGAATAGGTGGCTGGAGCGCTAAACGCAAAAGAAGGAGTGGGGGTGGGGGGTCAGACGTGTAAAGGCGAAATGTTGACAAGCTTCTCTGCGTTTAAAAAAAAACTGTTTATTATTGCGCTGCTAAAATAATGTTCTCCGAGTGGTTTCCGGTAGTCTGAAATTGCATTGAACAGAAATAGTGTTAAGCTAACCTAAGCGAACATAAGTATATTTATGCATTCGAAAGTCGTAATGATATTTATTAGCAAGAAAATAGTGCCATGCATGCTTCACAATTGGCAATGATAGCGCGTGGTGCCCCGCTAATGTTCAAGGTAACATGTTTCTCAGCAAAATAATGAGACTTTTGTTGTCTGAGCACGTTTTATATTTGCAACCCCAAGTTACTGGAATTACGAGCGAAATCTGAAATTTACATTCAGCTACAATGCCGCGTTGTCAACGCAAAATTTAGCGCATCCCTGTGACCGCGCTCTATTTCCAAACCTGCGTAAACTCTCATTTATTGCCTCTGCGCGATGTTTTATGACTCAGTCACGAGCTCGCGCCCCTGCCCGCGAGATATGGGGTCATATGAAAAAGAAAAATACATGTAAAAAATGAATTCTCAGATGTTACGTGTCCAAACCACCATACGATTATCAGGCACATTAGTGTAGGACTACGGAATAATTTTGACCACCTCGGGTTCTTTTCCGTGCACCTAAAACTAAGTACACACAAGCGGGTTTGCATTTCCCCACAATTTAAATGGGGCCAACACGGAAGAGGTTGCCACATTTGTCTCTACTGGGCCAGGTCCACTGGGCGATTACATCGGGTGGTTATATGCAAGATACATTTATATGCAAGGTTTTTTGTCTTCATAATACCGGAAACAATAAAACTCACATTACGGAAAAATACAGATGGTAATTGGAGAGCGCCGTGCTACGCGAGCACGTGGTCAGAGCGCGAGCAGACGCATGAAATTGAAACTATTCTAGCCGGATCGTAGCAGACGACAAAGGCAAGTCCTCCCTCTGGCGTCACGAGAGAGCCGTTCACAGCGCCGCCGTCGGTAGCGCAAGAGACCAACACGACTCAAATTCATTAAGCCTTACTCTACACGGCCGTGCAGCAACACAAATATAGGATCGCTGAATTAGCTGGATTCACCGTTGTAAACTTTCTCTCTAAACGCGTTTTACAATCAAGCTATTCGGCAGACCATGCCAACCGAAGACCATTAAGTCTTAGTAGACCTACAACAAGCGACTGACGATCGAGAGTCGTTGTAGTGTGCAGGCTTTCATACCGTGGACGCTGAAAAGGTGCCAACTGTCGTTTGAACGTAAGCCGCAGAGCGACAACACAGTTTTATTGCGATATCAATTATATGGACACTCAAAAGCAGATTTCTGCCGTCGGCGTCGCCGTCGCCGTGAGGTTCCGTATGACGTCATTTGGAGAAGAAATCGTCGCCGATGATAAGTGGTTCTTGAGGGAAAGGGAAAGGTTGGCGCTATCTTCTGCAGCAATCGTCGCCGCGCGCCGAACGCTGTATGTGCGAGTGAAAGGGCGCGAGGGGCGCGTCTTTCACGGGGAGTGAACGCACGGCGGAGAACAAACGCGCGTTCTGCGCCGTGCTCGCTTAAGGGCTGCAGAAGTAGGCGTCTCTGTTCTCCTACACAATCACCATGTATGTAGAGCAAACGCGCCTTCTTCCGACGGGCGAGAGGCCGTGGGGGAGGGGCAGGGAAGGGAGGCGACGTTTAGCTGCGGCACGCAGTGCCTATTTATATCAGAGGCTCCGGCAACAGTCACCAACGCCGCACGCATTTTGAGCGAACGTGGGCAAAACGCCGATGGCGTCGACAACAGTTCTGCGTGTTGCCGATGCTGCTGCATGTCCAAGTTTATACAGCTGATAAAGCTAATATCATTACTCCGTATAGCTCTCTACAAGTTTGCTATCGCAATTGATGCTTCACCTTTCAGGTGAAACTGCGACAACCTTTTTAATCAACAGACCGATTTAAGAGACGCGTTCACTTGTTTTTACACTTGTTCGGGCTCACAATGAGTTAAAACATTGTTCTGAAGCTATTGAACCTCTGCAGCCGCCAAAACCGATCGCGAGCCGACGCCGATTCTTGTTCAGCGAAGGCTGTACGCAAAGCGCAGCCGAGCTCGTGCACATGCAACTGGCTGCTTTGAACTAAAGTCTAAGCATTTAAGAAACGATTATAACTGCTTCTGTAGTTCACTTTCGGCCATATAGCAACTTCTAATGAACTCCTCTTCCGTTCGAACAATCACAAGAAACGGCAAGCGGCAACTCGGCTCGAAGCAAATATCGCGTCGCCGTTACCGGAAAAGCATGGCGGTCGCACTCGATCGCCGGCGCTTCCCGGAATGAAATGTGGTGACTTATAAATGGTTGGATCTGTACGTAATGTTATGTAGACGCATTATTAAGGTCTTGAGATGATCTGTTCTCCTCCTATGCCGAACAGGCAGCAAGCGGCGGCCACTTCAACACAGCATGGAGCTAGCGTAAATGAATATAATAGAGAGGTTTAGCTTGTCCGGTAATCGGGTAAACGCGAGCGGACCGGGCGTTGGGGCGTTTTGCCGGATGGTGCTGCCACCTGGTGGCGCAGAAATTAAACAGACAAAAAACAGCTCATATTGGAGTAACCAAGTGTATTATACTTTTCTGCTGGTGTAAATGTTCGACAGTGGCGTAATTGTGTTGCCGCCGAAAATTTACACCAGCAGAGAAGGGGAGGAGTGGAGGAGGAAGAAAGACAGGGAGCTTAACCAGGATAACGTGCGGTTGGCTACCCTACACCGGGGGAATGCGAAAGGGGAACACAAAGATGACAGGCAGAGAGAGGAGGGAAGGAAAGAAAGAAATTAGCGGTGAATTCGCTGACGCGTGTGGTATTGCACTATTAGTCAAAGACGTTCTCACAAGCATGTCGTCCCCAAGAAGCACAAAAGGGCCTTCACCGCTTTGTGGGCGGTCGAGCGATAGGCACGGTGTTCCAAGTGCACCTGGACGAAAAGCAGCCGATTGTCCAGTTTTTGTAGCGCGTTAGCAAGTTTTTGTCTTCTTGAGGCATATCGATATTGCTCAAAGGTTACTGCAAAGATAAGGCCGCGCCATCAGAAGTGTGTATTCACACAAACAAACACTCAATGGCGACCTGACGTACCCATGCGCGCCCACTCAACATTCAATGTTATTTTATTTTTCGTCGAAGCTGCAATAGCATTTGTTCCATGAGTTGTATTCTATTCGCGGGGAAAAAATTACGACAAATTGTACTTTCGCAATCGCTTCGGCTGCATGCAACCAGCAAAAGCATATCCTTTAAGATGCTCATACATAATTTTGAAGGCGCAGCCATGGGCGCAACCATGGACGCAACCACTGGAGCAGGGATTTCGACACCATCTATTATTTTTGCGGAAGTCCCAGCAAATGAAGGAGAAATGCCTTTCAAAAACGTCACAGGCCTGCGCGGCCGTCTGTTCGCCTCGTTTTGACGAAAACGATCTGAACTGTCCGCGCGGCGTCGTCAGTGAGCTGCGGCTTGTAATGCTCTCTGCACAGCAGTCTGCTGAGCCCGATCAAGCCTTACAACTGCAACTTACATGTCGGGCACGCTGAGTTTGCAGGCACCTTAACTAGATGGCGCCACCATAGTGGCGGAGGCTCGGCAGCTCGGGCTGGTCGGGATCGCGTTGATTGCGCGCCTCATCTGAATCGCATCTCGTTCTCTGCGCCTGCGCACGCTGCGTTTGCAGGCGCCTTACCTAGATGGCGCCACCATACTGGCGGAGGCTGCGCGCTTGGGAGCGTTTTAGGGTATTTTTCCGCTGCCCGATAGCAAGCGCTTGCGTGGCTCATACAATAAATAAAAAAAGAGCTTGCCTGGCTCAGTGGTAGAATAGACAGTTTTAGCAGAGCGCCGCTTACGCTCCACTCTGCTCAGATTTCACGCTCTGAGATACCGCAGGGAACTACGTAGATTTCGCATTTGATAAGCGCGTCTTGGCGACACGCGAGCGACGCGCTATCAACTCGGATGCAAAACGACGAAGAGGCCAAGTAGACACGCTGTCACGCTCCGCTCAGTCGGCTTTGTAGGGGAGCGAGGGATGCAGGGCTTCGTTCTGCTGCCGGTATGAGCGTTGTGCGCAAGCGCAATAGCGTTCGCGCTAAGCGGTTGTCTAGCATTTGCTAGCATATATGCCGGTCTGAGCGGAGCGGACAGCAAGCGCTCAGCTAAAACACTCTAATATCTGGCTCTCACGCAGTGGGCGTGAGTTCGATCCCGGCGGAAATCGGGTACTTTTTTCGCATTTCCGGCAATAGCGGTTACGGCGGCGTACACCGCTGGCGGCGGCACCATCGCGAACCGAAACGGCTATTGGAATGAGCCCATAACAGCTTACGCTGTAAAACGCATTTTACTTGAATACGAAAGTTATTTATGACTGAATATCTTGGCCTCAAGAAGCTCCCCTCTGCGCCGATCACCTAGGAAATGATCAGCAGTTGACAAAGCAGCATGTACCTCTTCTGCCTGGTTTTTTCGTTCTGTCTCGCAAAACTAATTATTGCGCAAATATCTCGTGATTTGTGTTGAAGAGTGGAACAAGGCTACTTGGATCAGAGATTGTTGCATCGTCAGCGAATAACAGAAGCGTTGGATTGTTAGGCAGCTCGGCCAAGGCTCATCCCGGCGTGTTCTTTGTGGCCATGCGGTGTGCGCTTGTGCAATCATTTGTATTAGAAATTACCGTCACTGCGTGTTGTCGTAGTGTGGGGATAATTGAACCTGATGTGTTGTACTTCGTCTACAATACTCTGCGTACTGCGTCAAAGAAGAAATTGTCCTGTGTTCTGGTACACGTGCGCCGATTGAATACGCCCGACATTGCGCTAAACGGATCTGAACGTGAACTACACGCGCTCGTAACTTTCTGATCAGGTAAGTCCGATGTCACTTTATTTGTTTGGTCTGCATAGTGTAGTGTAAAAATAACGTGTTATGTTATAATGTGTTATGTTATCCGGTAAACTGAAATAATTTGAAAGTAATATAAAGTTCACGAAAGTAATAGAAATGCCCAACAGCAATGAAAAAATGGTGAGAGAAGAAATCCACAAAGATCGAAGGAAGCAAGATTAAAGGCGCTGCATATCTCCGGTGCTTCTGCTTCTTTGAATTGTGACCTCCCTGGCTTCTTTTATTCCGCATCAAACCTCACGTATTCAAGTATTCTTGAAGATGGGCCGCGTGTGATTGTTCTCCCCGAGAAGTCTGGTATTCGAGGCGAGATGGATATGACAATTGTTAAAATGCGCATGTATAATTATGAATAATTTTGAATCGTCCTTGCTTTACCTCGCGTCGGCGCTTCTCATCTGGACACACTCCGAACGAATGAATTTGGTAGAGATGTGTGATCTGTATGCAATGTACCTACGAAGCTAATCTATCGCTAAACATTCGGCACATATTTAAAACCATGCCAAGAGTTTAAATGCAAAGCCTGTACCCTAAGTCGTGTTTGCGATTTGCTTCAAGGCTCATTCTAGACATCGCCATTTCCTTTTGTGAGTATTGTATTTTTTGGTCGGCTCTCCTTACCCGAGGATTGATACTGTGACGCCAGAGAGGTAACCAAGACATGGTGTTGAGCGCCATCGAAAGCTTTCTACATGTAGCTGCTGCGGTGACTCTGTCACTACAGTGCTCTGTTCTGCCCCTTAGCACAATGTAGTGGGTTCTATTCTCGTGTTTCGCGGCCTCGTTTGTGTAATGAGAAAATGCACTTCGTGTACTTTTACTTGCGAGTTGAAAAACCACAAATGCCGAAAAGTAACCCAGATCCGTTCTCTTGCCGTGCCTAATAGCGCTTGCCCTACTTATGGACGTTATATCCAATCAGTTGCTCGTGTATGTATGCATGTATGTATGTATGTATGTACGTGTGTATGTGCGTTGTATGTATATATGTATGTATGTATGTATGTATGTATGTATGTATGTATGTATTGTATGTATGTATGTATGTACGTACGTGTGTATGTAATGTATGTATGTATGTATGTATGTATGCATACATGGATGTATGTGTGTGTGTGTACAAAAAAGTGGAAGTAGAAGATGAAATAAGAGCGGATTTAATCATACATTGAGGAGATATTATGCTTGAAAAGCTTGCGGCTTTATATACGCATTCCTTCGCGACTTCAAGTGTACCAGAGAGCTGGAAGAATGTCAGCATTATCCCTAATCTATAAGCAGGGATATGTTAAAGAATTCAATATATATCCACGAAAATAACTTCCAATAGAATCAGGGCAAAGGTTGACTTCAATCAACCAAGACAACAGGCTGGCTTCAGGACAGGATATTCTACAATGAATCACGTCCATGTCATCAATCAGCTAATTGAGCAACCTGCCGAGTACAATCAAACTCTCTATGTGGTTTCAGAGATTATGAAAGACTTTCGATTCAGTAGACATACCAGCAGTCATGGATGCAACGGTTAATCAAGGAGTATCTTGGGAGTATCTTGGGGAGTATCAAGGAGTATCAAGGAGTATCTTGGGAAATATCTTCAAAGATTCCACAGCTACCTTGTTTCTCCACAAAACAAGTACAAAATTACCTATCAAGAAATGGGTCAAGCAAGTAGACACAATCCCTTCAATGCGTGCTTAGAATAACTATTCAAGCTATTCGACTTTGGAGGCTTAGGAGTGATGATTAATGGCGAATATATCAACCTTTGGTTGACAGATGATACTGTCCTGTTCAGCAACAATGGGGACAAATTCAACTAATTAGGGAAGACCTTAACCGCGAAAATGTAAGAGTAGGTTTGAAGATTAATATGCACGCGTCAAAAGACAAAAGTAATGCTCCAATGTTCCATAGCAAGGCAAGGGAACAAGAATTCATCATCGCTAGTCACCCTCTAGAGTCTGGGTAGAGAACGTATCTCCCTGTCGACTACTCACAGGATAACTTGATATTGAGAAGCAAGCTTATAGAAGAGTAAAAAATTGGTTGGAGTGCATATGTCAGGCATTGCCAAATCCCGACAGGGAGCTTACCATTGTTGTTCGAAAGTGTTTAACCATTGCATTCTACCGGGCCTTAGTACTATGAAGTTGAGGTTTGAGTAGATTAACGAATTGACACCCAATCGTAACTGATGGGCAGACACTGTGCAAGGCCGAGCATCAATACGTGTTTGACCAACACCACCTAGATAGCACAATGCCTGTTCACTGCGATAAATGACGTCATGCCATAGAATCTATTGGGAAGCTACCGAGTAAGCAACAATGATTTTGACGTCACCGCTTACGTCACGCCAGCTTTGGCGAGGGAAATTTCAGGCCATGGGAAGCATAATGGATGAGAGTGAGCAGGCTTTGTGCTGTCGAGGTGGTATCGGCTTGACTTGATCAGATATAACGCCTGGCGTGAACGTGCCCGAGACGTTCCCTCCGGCGCGTTCACGTGAACTGTTATTTTGCCCAAGTCAAATTAAGGTGTATTTTTAATGCGGTTGCATATCTTACGGGGAGCGGAGGCAAGGAGGGCACGTGCGCTGCGGTTTTGTGGGTGGAGGTTGTACTTAATTCTTAGATTGTATCCGAGTATAGGTAATATTCTACTTGAGATTAACAGGAAGGTGTGGACTTGGGTAAGTCGTGTGAGGCGTAGATTAGAAAGCCGGACGTCTTTTATAAAGTAGCACAATGAGGGTACCAAGGGAACAGAAATACATTAGCAGGGGGATGCAGAATTACGTGCCGTAAACAGAACAGAAAATTCAGATTGGGTCGGCCGGCGCATACAGAAATCGCAGGTAATATGCACCTGCCGGAGGCGCTGCCACTTTTTTTTTTTTTTTGCATTTCAGAAAACATTGCGATACGAGATGCCAAATGGGCGTATACGCTACATGTTTAAAGAAGCTATATTCACTTCGCTGAACAGACAATGACACTTCCATATAAAAACCCTAGTTGAACGTTCTTTCTTGTCCATATTCACTTCGCTGAACAGACAAGGACACTTCCGTCTAAAAACCCGCGTTGAACGTTCTTTCTTGTGTGTGCCTGTGCGTGCGTATATGTGTGTGTGCGTGCGTGTGCGTGTGTGTGTTTGCGTGTGTGTGTGTGTTGTGTGTGTGTGTGTGTGTGTGTGTGTGTGTGTGTGTGTGTGTGTGTGTGTGTGTGTCCAGCTTTACTCACATCTTGCGAACAAAAAGGCAATAAAACGCTGCGGAACACAACGGATCATTAGCGAACACACGCAGGTCGGTCACCTGATCAGGTAAACCCCGCGGCCTAGGCTACCTAAAGGTCAGCTAGACGGGACGATACGTCCGTCCGTAGTTCTTCCGTATCCTACCGCGCATTCCGCTTGATATACAGTGACGTGCTAATGTTTAATGACGCTAGGCCTCAGATGCGCGACATTTGCAGTGAATCGCCGCACACCCTCTTGTTCCGCTGAAGCTCTCCAATTCTTTTTGCTTCGTTGAAATGTTTTAGGACACCTCCGGTAGAAGACTATGTACCACGGGCGTCATTAAGGAAGCAGTGGCTCTCATTCATTAAAAATAGAATCTTTAGGTGTGAGTTTCGATATCTCTGAGCCCACGCTTGGTTGAGCGAAGTTTGATTGCTCACTTTTTTATCGCTACGCATAGGCGATTCGATGTGCACTCTTTACAGCTCTAGCTGGTAGAGTTGAAAGCTAGCGCGCCTCCAAAGGACACTTGTGTACGCGCCTCTATATGGAGAGGTTTTACTAGGCATGCCCGTGGACCAGGCATAACTTAGCCGCACAAGTGGCTCAATTACTGATATATTTAAACATGGCAGAAGTATATATTTATAGTAGAACATTCCAAATTCCGCCCTCTTGCGTCGTTGTGATATCTGATAAAATTATTTGTAAGTTTTTACTGTGATACTGGGGAGTTAGAATATAAAACCGCTATCGAACATTCTGGTGTTGCAATTGTGACGTAATGCGCGAGGCCCAAAATGCCAACTGGATGGTATGTTCAGTGAAACGTGGGATAAAACTGTTCCAAACGGGTTACAGCTGCTCACACAGTTAACAAAACACGGCCTATTTGATGGTATTTTTCGTTACATTACAAATCACGACGTACCGGATATTGCGTGGTAATTTTAGTATTGACTCTTGTGTACTCCTTGGAACACTGGACATTCATACAACCGAACGTAAAGTAGTCGTATTCGCGCGAGACGAGGACGCCACAATTCGTATCATTGCACTCGATGGTACTCTGCCTGTAATACGACGCTGCCATACGATTTCGACAGTCACTGCGTTAGGGTGGATGCTACACGAAAGAATATGCAGCTTTTACCAGCACGACACGGAGGTTAAAGGTCTGTGTAGAAATAACATGACGTTCTTGCGACATACGAATAACGACACTCGAGGCGAATAAAACGCATGCTCGACCAGTTCGTGATCCCTTCCACCCCCCAAAAAATGAGAGAGAAAAAAATGGCGTAGTTTTGACCGAAAGGCGAAGCGTCAATTGCGATAGCAAATTAGTAGAGAGCTATACGGAGTAAGGTTAATAGTTTTATCAGCTGTTTAAACTTGGACATGCAGCAGTACCAGCAACGCGCAGAACTGTTGTCGACACCAGCGGCGTTTTGCCTGCGTTCGCACCAGACGCGAGTGGCGTTGGTGACGGTTGCCGATGCCTCTGGGCTTGGAGGTTTTCGACGAGATCAGAACGGGACACTCGTCGAGCTGCGTCGGAAGTCTTTACCATCTTCGCGCCTCGCAACATATTTTTATAAATACGCATTTGGTACGGCAGCTAAACGTCGCCTCCCTTCACTCCCTCCCGTCCCCCTACGGCCTTTCGCGCGAGGGAAGAAGTCGCGTTTGCTCTCTGCCGGGCGTATCGCCCCCCGTGAAAGCGCGCGTCCCTCGCGCACATACAGCATACGGCGCCGCGGCAATTTCATCGCAGTTGTACTCTATACGGAACCTCACCGCGAAGGCGACGGCAGAAATCCGCTTGGAGTGTCCATATAATTGCTATCGCAATAAAAAGCAGTGCACCACAACTCCGTGTTAAAGACAATTGCTAAAAGGCCTTGGTGGGTTTGAATTATGAGTTGTCGTACCCACACAGAACACGACAGAGCGCTAGTCCTGCGAAGTGTGGGCGACCACAGTTCTCTGTGAGCGAGCGAGGGCGTTCTATATAGAGACGCATATGGCGCCGCTTACAGTGTCTGTTCTTCCATTTACCGCTCGATATTTGCATTTCTTTGCGCAGTTTCTTTCTGCTTCACCGTGCATGTATTATGAGCACGCGAATAAGTTTCATGACTGTCTCTAAGAAGGCTGGTGCAAGCCGCAGGATTCGAAAAATAGGCGGCTACGTTTCCATGCCATGGAGTGAAGGATGTCATGCACGTCCGACTATCTTACAGTGAAGCTGTTAAGGGCTAGTTCCCCCAGGAACGTGTCCGCGTGTAGAAAAAACAACAATCATCATCAGCATTTCGGCGCCATATGCGTGGCGGTTTACCGCCAGTTGTGCCTTAGCATGGGTGTCAAAACGGATGACTAACATGACTGCATAGGACATGGCATCAATAACATCACATGCTCGTCAGTTACGTCATGATTAACGATAATAAAAACACAAGTGGCGCATACCCGCATTGGATATGCGGGTATGAGCCAGGGACAAGAAAGAAAGAAAGAAAGAAAGAAAGGAAGAAAGCAATGAAGGAACACATGAGTTAATTAGGGAGGAATGCAGGAAATAGAGAAAGAAAGAAGGTAAGAAAGAAATCAGGTGTGGTTCATACCCGCATTGGATATACGGGTATCATCCAGGGACAAGAAATAAAGAAAGAAGGAGGGAAGGAAGGAAATAGAGAAAGAAAGAATGAAAGAAAGAAGGGAGGTAAGAAAGAAATCGCGTGGTGGCTCATATCCGCATTGGATATGCGGGTATCCACTTTTTTTCTCTTTAATCCAGCTTATTCCATGTTATTCCATCTCAATTTACCTTAATGCACCTTAACCTACCTTAATCACCTTTAATTTACATAATCACATGCAAGTATCAGCCAGGGACAAGAAGAAAGAAAGGAAGAAGGAAAGAAGGAAGGAATGAAGGAACGAAGGAAATAGAGAAAAGATCACATCATCTCACCCTACGGCCAACGATGGTGGGATGCGAAAGCATCGCGGGGAGGGGGGGGGGGGCGGTGCGCATCGCGTTTCCGTTTCGTTTCACTTGGCAACACAACCCAATGAGAGTTAGAGTGAGAGAATGTATTGAGAAGAGAGGAGACGTTTGTACGGGGTTGTTTGCGTCTTTATTTAGAGATCGTACGTGATTCCTATCGTCGGTGCGCGCGGTATCTTGAAGACGATGGCTTCACAGCGAACGCGCGCTTTATACTGCGTCGCGACACTTGCGTCGCCTACCTGTGTACCCTTAGAGGGAGAGTGAGAGAGAGTGAGAGTTATATGCAATGATTTGCTGCCCCGCACCTGTGGCGGGGAGGGGGTGAGCGGAGGAGGTTAGCGCACAGCTGCGTAGGAGAGGAGCATGAGGGAGAGTTGCGCATGCGCAGTATGGGTGCGGACGCCACAGAACGGACACTGCCCCAAGCATAAGATGCTCTCGTATCTAAAAGAGAAAGAAAGAAAGAAAGAAGGTAAGAAACAAATTGCGCGTGGCTCATACGCGCATTGGATATGCTGGTATCCACTTTATTCCACTTTAATTCAGCTTACTCCACGTTATTCCATCACGATTTACCTTAATGCATCTTAATCCTACCTTAATCCCACTTTTATTTGCATTAATCACGTGCGGGTATGAACCAGGGACACAAAAGAAATAAAGAAATAGAAAGAAAGAAGAAAACACGGAAATATATAAATAAAAAAATTGAAAAAGAAACAAAGAAAGAAATCACGTGTGGCTTCACACCTGCGTTGAATATTGGGTATGAGCCGCCGAGAGCAGGAGCGGGAGAGATCTCACAGGATCCTGACGCTGCCGTGCAGTGTGCCGCGGCTACGAACGTTGTGGCTCATTCGCTAGTCTATGACGATGGGGCGTACTTGGCGCAGCAAACACACTACTTGGCGATCGCGTCGGGCGAAAACAAGATGCCATTGTCATTGCTTTTTGACGAACGTGCCGAAGACGCTCAATATAATCAATAATGATAATATATAAATTCACTATAACACACCCACCATAGTCACAGCTTCGCTGGCTTCCATCTTCACAGTAGTGGAAGGGCTCTGAATGTTTCTAATGCGAAAACATTACATGTCCCATGAGGCATAACAGCCGGCGTTGTCCGCAAAGAGTGGCAGGGAAAATCATCACCGTCTTGTATATTTGCATGTCAGTTAGTACAAAGTTAGAACTAGTTAGAGTAAGATGACTTAAGGTGGAGTAAAGTGAATTAAGGTGAAGTGAATGAAGGTGGAATAAAACGAATTAAGGTGGATTAAAGTCGATGATGGTAGGTTGAAGTAGATTAAGGGTGAATAATGTAAAATAAAGTGGATTAAGGTAGGTTAAGGTGAATTAAGGTGGATTAAGCTTAATTGATATGGAATAACGTGGACTAAGCTGGAGAAAAGTGGAAAAAATTAATTAAGGTAGACTAAGGCGGATTGAGGTGGATTAGGGTAGATAAAGGTGAGTTAACGTAGACTAAATATATTAAAGTTAATTAGGTAGATCAATATGGATTAGGATGGATTAAGATAAATTATAGTAGATTAAGGTGAATTTCGCAATAATTTCACTTGAGGATACTTAGGTGACTCAAGTTTATTTTTTTTCTCCTTAGCACACTTCTTGAACCTGATCGTAGACTGCAGCGCACCACGTCTCCTTTGATGAGCACATCATGAAACTGAGCGTTGGGAGAGAGAAAAGAACACTTAAGAGAAAGAAAAAAAATGAATAACTAGGTCATTTATTTATGGGACACATTAGGAAAGGAGGGCGTTAGGGAAGGGTCTGTTCAGCTTCCCTCGGATTTTGCGAAACCAACAAAGAAGTGTCCGATATTGTGTGGGTCTTTCCCAGAAAGACTCGCTTTTCGCTCGGCGTAGTGAAACGCTTCGAACGCGATGAGCTCGCTTGAGGATGATGAGCCCAATTCGGGAGAAAAAGTAATGACACTCTGGTTTCTCCCTCCGCATGTTCCAGTGCTCCAACACTATATGGCAGCCACAACTACGTTTTTTTTTATTCGGAGGTGAGCGCACGCTAAAACCAACTTTTCTTTCTTTTTTTTTCACTCTCAGAATGACTAGTACTAGCAGCGTCAAACAAGATGCTTTTCCGTCGGTTTACTCTCCGGCATAATTTCCGAAGCTCAGTATATATCTTCTGCAAGCTCGTATTGAGGTTTCGCAGTCTCCTGATCACGTATTTCATTTGCTTACTTCTTTCATTTTATTAGTCCAAGAAAGCTTCATGTTTCAGTCTGCCATGAAAGGGTCACGTGCTATGTCAGCGACATGGATAGGTCGTCCATCAGAATGCTTAATTGTTTCACTAGCAACGGCGACAGGCTGCGTTAGACTCGCAGTCTGTATACCACTCCCTGTAGGAACAACATTGGGAACCTTCCGTCCTAGCGTGTACTGCAATAGGTTTCCTACATTGTCTATGCGAGCCGAACCTAGACAGCTGAATGATGCTATCAGGCTACCAATGCGAGACAGAGGTTTGCGTCCAGATGGAGGGTTGAAGTCATGATGAGCAGTGGTCAAACAAGAAATCTCATTGAATACAACATATCGACAAGGGAGTCTCCAAGGACTGCGTTGACTTCAGCCGCATTCTTTCGTAAATCACTGCTGATTTGTGAAAACAAACACATAAGTACTGTTTATATCTTTGACCTTGATATCATTCGGCTAGAATGAAGAATTATTGATTTTTAAATAAAGAAATGATACGCTATTACGCAGTTCAACATAGAGCAATCTGCCTTATCTTGTATCCCGTTTTCGTCATGCGTGTTGGATGCTTCACTGATATTGCAGTGCCCTGGTGCGACCATACTTCCCCTACGTCAATGAAAAAGTCCAACGTTTTCCAATTCATCTTAGGCAATACAACGAGTTGAGCGGCTGAACATTTAGTGGGGAATGTTTCATCGTGGCGGCTTTCCGTGAAACATACTAGGCGAGTTCAACGCAACAAAGAACGTCAGAGTTTATTCAGCGCTGCCTTATGTACATTCCAGAGGAAAGGGAAAGAGGAAAAGGGCAAGACTACACTGCGCACAGAGGATGCGCAGTGATGACACTGTGCGGCACGTGTACATCGCCAACTGCTGATTTATCAAACACGATACATCCTCCTTTGTTTATAATGAAGCAACGCAAAGTTCATCACTTAAAGTACAACGGGATCTTGGTAATTAGTTTACGACACTTGCACAAAGTTGCCCTCGTAACCCAGTCTCTGCGGTGGTCTTCGGTTTCGGGTAGACCGTCTGGGGCCAGGACTTGCAGTCTCTGACGCTGCAGAAGCCATGGTTGATTGAAGGTGGCTGGGACCTTCATCACTACACCTCTCTCCGTCTGAAGAGTCTTCAGAGTTGTTGAATGCCTCCGATGTTTGAAGGTGGCTGGGGCCTTCATCACTGCAGCTCTCTGTGCCTGAAGAGTCTTCAGTGTTGTTGAATGCCTCCGATGTTTTCAAGAGGTGTTGGCGGTTTCGCCGCAGAGTGGTGCCCTTCTCTGTAACGACCGAGTATGATCTTGGCTGCGTTGTGTTCAGAACGTTAGCTTTTTTTCCCACGTGTTGCCCCAAACACGGACCACTTGCCCTGTGGTCAAAGGCGGAAGACACCGACGCTTTGGTAGTGCCTGCTCGTGTTTCAGCACTGCTGTTCGTGGCACCTCGCAGAAGTCCGGTAGGGGCGTCCTCAGGGGCCGACCTTGAAGTAACTCCCCTGGCGACCTTCCGTCTACGAGTGGGCTCGACCTGTAGCTGAGGAGACCCATCCAAAAGTCATTTTTTTCCTTCCATCGTTTTTTTAAAGAATTCTTTTAACTATTTGCACGCCTTTCTCGGTCAAACCATTCGATTGTGGAAACCTTGGGCTCGACGTTGTGTGCTTGAAGTTGTAGTTTTTTGCAAAAATAGAGAACTCTCGGCTTGCGAATTGTGGGCCGTTTTCGGTGCATACTTCTAGCGGTATGCCATACCTAGAAAATATTGCGCGCAGCCTTTCGATCGTTATGACGGCAGATGTGTCATGCAGTAGTTCAACTTCCGGAAAGTTGGAATGCGCGACGTACGCGCACAAGTACGATTTTCCGGCATGTTGGAAATATCCCACTTCTGACACAATGTTTCGTTGTGGCGGCTTTCCGTGAAACATACTAGACGAGTTCAACGCAACAAAGAACGTCAGAGTTTATTCAGCGCTGCCTTTTGTACATTCCAGAGGAAAGGGAAAAAGGAGAAGGGCTAGACTACACCGCGCACAGAGGGTGCACAATGATGACACTCTGCGGCAAGTGTACATCGCCCACTGCTGATTTATCAAACACGATACAGGGAATGGAATACTTCCGCCAGGACAAATGACTGCATAACTTCAATGAAACAAGCAAGAGCAGAGTGCCCGACACCGCACGTGCACTCACGTGCTCTTCAATATCCGCGGATTTCGCCACTGTAGCTTAATTGTTACAGCAGCACGCGCTAAATGCGGAATGAATGAATGTAATAAAACATTTACTCAAAATTATATGTTGCATTCCTTATTGCCGGAGAGGGTCGGGCGGATCGTTATTCCGAGACTCCGTTGGACAGGGCTGCCACACCCGCCCACTCCACGAGGCTATCCGCTTGCCCTCGGCAGACGGGCTCGACAAAAGCCTCTTCCTATACCCCTCCCACGTCGGCTGCGTAATTTGCGCTATGCTTCTGTTAGCTTGGCAGGAGCAAACCATGTGGTACAGGTAAGCCCGGCCGCCACAGAAATTACATATAGCGTTAAATTTCCCGGGATCTATTTCGGCCAGCAAGGCTGGGCTGCCGTACGATATAGTTTGGAGCGTGCGCAGACGAGTCATTTCTGCTTTAGTAAATCCCTTGGCGGGAAGAGGTAGAGTTTGTCTGTACAGGCGATAGAGTTGCAGTATATCTGCGTACGTTGTAATCGGTGTTGGTAACTGAATGCCGTGGTCTGAGGGGTCGGTAGACGGAGCCCGGGGAAGGAGTGCTCGGGCCGAGTTGTGGGCCAACTCGTTTCCGGCTACCCCCTCATGACCTGGCACCCAGATGAGTTGTGTTCTCGTGTCTTGGGTTCCTGCCTGCCATAGGATGGCGTGAGAACGAGGTGAAATTCGTTTTGTCGTGTAGTTCCTATATACTATACACCTTATTGTCGGTAAGTACGTAGTCCGCAGCAGAGTGCGTTGCTGCGAGGGTGATCGTGGTTTCTTCTACAATTGATGCATTAGAGCATTTTACTGATAGACCATCAACTATCTGATTTTGGTGGATAACTGCTTCTTCTGTAGAACTCCCTCCCACTGGTCCCGCAGCGTCTACGAAGTAGGCTCCCTCTGCGCTGCGATAGCGTTCATTCAGGGCTTTAGCTCGGGCTGCTCTTCTTCCTTGGTGGTAATCTAGGTGCATGCTGCGGGGTAAAGCGGAAGATTTGGGTTCAGTTCCCACCTACAGAAAGTTAACTTTTGTCCCACTTTCATTTTCTGTTACCTTATTATTTCTCATTTCAAACAAACAGTTCAATTACCTTCCCCTATTCTTTCTCCCGCTTCATTGTCTGTTACTTCCTAAGGCTGTGACTAAAGAAAAAGTTGAGCCCCCCTGATTCCCATACACTTCTCGCTCAGCGATGGAAATGGCAAGACTATTGAGTTTTTGTAGGCAAGCGAAGAACTGTGATGTAATTCTGCTGCACAGGTGACAACATTATTTTTTTGGAATGAGCACGTTGATGCAGCACACCGCTCACAAGCTAACCCAAAATAAGAACACCACGTCGGGCAGATGTACATCGTGAGACGTCGCCGCAACGATGTGACAAAGGCTAATGTGATATATGATTTTTGTCGAGGGAAAAATGGTGAGAAGTGAATGAAAACAGAAGCACGCTACATATAAAGCTTTCAGGGCTTCATTAAGCTTTTTGTCACAATGGCACGTATCCATTCTGAAGGATTAAACAAGAATGGGCTCGCATTCAGCGGCACATACCCTGTGAGCAAAGAATGAGAAAATCCAAGCATAAGAAACTTAGGAAAGATCAGAGAAGCCTTTGAATGTCAAGCGCTTTTCCATGTAAATGTCTGTAAGTTTTTGAGCTACCTAGAAGCCGAAATTATGCATATAGGTCTCACGTAGTGTTTTGTTATCTTATTAAGCAGAATAGAGACACACTTGCGTCAATTCTTCGGTCAAAATTAAAACACGCTAACCGGCCCGACGTATTAAGTAACCGGTAGGTCGATCACAATAAACGCTTTGCATGACAAACCCGCAGTACCTTAAGACGATTGCCACTACAGGCTTACAATTGTTGGTCGAAGATTCTACCGCTCAACCACTCCACCAATGCCGTTGTAAAAAAAAAAAGAAAACTTCGTCTGAGGATCGCTGTCACGCCGCCAGAAGGTTGACTGGCTCAAAATGATTGGCTGCGGGTAATCTGAGCAGCATTTATTAAGTGGCAGAAAGTGTTTTTGCTCTCTTTAAAGTCTCAGTTTTATCATTAGGCCATGGTTGATTTCATATCTGTATAGACTGATGTTTGTGGGGTAGAGAATACTGTAAGTTACAACAATACTAGTACAACAATCACTGAAACTGAAATTTCAACCGTAAGTTGAAACTGTGAAGTGAAACTGACAGAATATTTGAAGCACATGGAGGCTTATTTTTGTTTCTCTGTGTAAAGGAAGTATGACATCAGTTTTGAGTATGTTCATGGCAGAATGTCTAGGCCTGTGCTAGATGCAAATTGCCCCAAATATGAAGACGAATATGAAGAAAGGCCGCTTAAGTTGCTGGCAAGTTTTATAATGTTGACAAAGAAAATTATAAATTACGTATGCAGAAGCCGGCAGGCATTAAATGATGTTTAATAGATAGTCACAGCGAGATGTCGGAGCTGGCAAGTGACGCCAGTTTCGGCTGTGCCAGTTACACAACATCCGCTAAGTCGATCGTTTCTTTTTGAGAAAAAGAGCAGGAAAAATTATTCTCGGTCGACGACATTTGAGAGCTGCGAAGCTAGAAACGAAAGAAAGGCACATGACAATGTCGCCCGTTTTGAGCTTCCTTTGAAGGAAGATGGAAGTTCAATAAAGCATTGATCGGAGTACCGGCCTTGGTGGAACTGTGCATCTCAGTCCTGACTGCTGGTTCTCTCCACCAATTCTCTTCCATTTTCATTTCCTAAACAACCGCAGATTATAACATGGTCTAATTCAGCACTTCTACTGGGCTCCCTTTCTTTCCTGCTTAAATGTTCAGTTTCCTTATTCTTTCAAGTTTCCCACTGAACGACAGTTCCATTACATTCTTGCTACCCTACATCAGGCGAAGAAAGTCATTGGAAGAAAGCAATCAGCGAGACGATAGAATGATAAAGGGCGCATTGGGAGAGAACGGTAGGGACTGGAGAGATTGTTTATTGCCCATCCGGCACTGCTGGTCATTCGGCCTTCGTTGAAGCTCCCGATCTTTCTTCTCGGACTGGAGCGAAGCAGGAGTATCAGATTGCCCTGTGGGACGTTGAATCCAGCCATTACAACAATTTCAGCTTTTCTCTTTACCATCAGTTCTTTCTTTTTTATATACGATCGTTCTCAAGTGTTTCCTTTTTGTTGCTGTTGATTCTGAAGGGCCCCGCTACCAGCTCAGCTGGGAGAATAATACGTAAAAAGAATCTACTGTGACTGGGGTGCCAAAACTTAGTTCTTCCCGTAAGGGTGGCGGATTTGTGCATGTTTGTCTTTACAGAATCACTCCTGCTTTTCAACAACCACTTCTGGTTGTATTGTTTTTTTTTCTGCTGAGTCACCGGTCGCGCGTTCATTTCGGGCGACGATGGCTGCATTCCGATGGGATGGAATTAAAAAAAACTGTGCTTAGCAATGACGTCACCACGCGTTGCCCAGCAACCACCTCGCGGAGTGGCGTATGCTTCTCCTCCTCTCTCTCCAGCCACGCCCCGGCGAGTGTGGAGGCACAGCTTGGCCGTCACGTCACCAGGGAAGGTAAAGCTCGGAGCCACCGCGACGGCGGCGGAACTCTCGTCGACTCTATGCCGTGCACATGTTGCCTTGACAGGGGACGTTAAGGAGAGGGAAGGAAAGCATGCTAGCGGCGCACTCTATGCTCGGGAGACAGAAATAGAAAATGAGATTGAGAGAAAGAGAGAGAAAAATTGTAGCAGCACCAACGAGGCAATGCGCAGAGCTGCTGCGGGCGCCATCCGCGTTTCCCCGCGTTCGCGCCGAACGCGCGTGGTGTCCTTGACTGCAGCCGGCGCCTCTGGTGGCGGCTCGGCAGGTTTCGACCATCCACGTCCCGGCAAGTGTGGAGGCGTTTAGTGTGTGTTTTTGTGTGTGTGTGTTTAGTCATGATATGTAAGAGCTGGAAGAAGCTAGGTGATCACAAGCTCTGCTGTTGACTCCAGCCTTGCACCAATAGTGGAAGCTGTCCACGTTTTTTTTTTAAAAACATGTTATCGAAATAACTAATCTGAAATACAGCACTCGTTTGCCTCCTGCATAGGTCATGTCTTTGTGACTTCGCCCTTATTTTCTTCCTTTTTAAAAGTTATTTATAGTGCGCCACTTATAACGTTTCAGAATTACAGTTTGTAGATTACTTGGTGTCACAATTCAACATATCCAACCCTCAAGTGCAATCTTCAGTATGAAGCAGTTTGCTTGCTACGTCGTTCTCGAACGCACCACCGAATAAACACTGTCTGCGCGTACAGTGGAGTAAAATACCTGGTGGCTTTGTCGTCAGCGTTCACGCGGTCTTGGAAAAGATGTCATGTCCGGCAGCAATGAATCACTCCAATTCAAAACGAAAACTATGCGATTAAAAGAGCTTAACAGACGCTGGGCGGGCCATAACTAATATTAAGTCCCACGGGACACTTAATGGCCTTCCCGCCAGACATGCAATGTCTGATGTCGCTCGCGCGATAATACAAGAATAACCAATCGGATACTTCTTGACAACGTTCACTAGCCGACGAAGCGAGAAAAGAAATCCGCTCTGCCAAGCCGTCACTAGCATTATTTTAGGACGAAGTTGATGATGACTTTTACCATAAAGTATTAGCGAAACTATCATTGTTTTCTTTTCCTCCCTCAGCAATTCGGCCAATAAGGACGCCTTTCTTACTGTTCTTGTTTTTGTTAGTTCTTACAGTTAGCACGAGTTAAGTCGTAGGTTTGGTTTAAGCGGTGAATTAAATTTTAAGCATAAGTGTCAAATGACCCATTAAGCGAAATACAACTCCACTGACGTGAAACCTGGGGAAGTGCGAAGCATGCAGTGATGCACCGCTAATGGGCTCATTCATGCCAAAAAATGGCTCATAACCCGTAAACGCGGCCTCCCCATTACGGCGACAGAAGAGAAGTGAAATTATACGCTGGAGTGATGAGCGGCAACGCAGCCAGCTGTGGAAGACGACGACGACGACGACGAACGCGGGTGCAGGGGCACGAACGCGTGCCGCGCGCGAGCGCGAACCGCTTGCTTCAACGCAGCCAGCTGGGGAATACAACGACGACGATGAACGCGGGAGCAGTGGCACGAGCACGTACCGAGCGCGTGCACGAGTTGCGTGCTTACCATGACTGCAACGACGACGACAACGATTACGACAGGAGACGCCGATAGCCCAGGCGCAGTAGGTGCTTAGCACCTAAAAAATTCAGAGCCCTTTCCCTGTCGAGAAAATAGGGGTAAGCGAAGCTTGTGGCGAGACGACACTGTCGCAGGCGTTCCGCTTCATTTGCCCTAAACTCAGGGTCGGCGGCTTTTCGTTGACGTTTCGCCTCAACATGGCGCAGCCACAACTCGGGTTCCGCGGCTCTTCGCTGACGTTTCGCCTGGATTTTGGAAGCCCTCACCCTAGAACCAGACGACAAGCTACGTTTACCCTCATTTTCTCGATAGGAGAAGGGCTAGTGGCTTTGTCTCTTTGGGTCCCACGTGTTACAAGAGTAGTTCAAGGGCTTGTTACAGGTCCCCGAGCCCAGAGGGGTATCTGCCATTGAGCAAGGACCATTTCTGCACTATCACCAGGATGCGCCCACTTTTCAGCGTGACCTTGCGAGCCTATAAAGCTTCGTTTAAGGTGTGAGGTCAAGTCAAAATTGCAATTTTTTTTTCAAAATGTCAATTTTTTTGTTTTCCACTTTGTAAGATGAGGAATTTATTCTCCATCATTTTGCTGAGAAAAGTATCTTCCTACGCAGTTTCTTTCAAAAGATACATAAAGAAATATAAACCCACCCAGCGTTTACGAAACCGAAACTGAAAGTGCCAGTTTTCTGTGGAACAGAAAGAATTCCCTGGTTTGCAGTTATTTCCTGGTTATTTAGGAATCGTATCACGTAAAAAGTGTAGCAATGCCATAATAGCATTTTCTACATTTTATTTATCAATTAAAATAATAAACGCCTCACCAGGTGGACGTGCAATGTTTTGTACGTGTTTACGTTCTGGAGGCTGCATGCGCGTTAAAGGAGCAGCGGATCGTTTGATGGATGTGTTTACTCTCTGTCGCTTCCTTTTTCTTACTGGCAGCCACAGAATGGGGAAGTTTAGAGCGCAAATACGCACAAAATTAAAGTTTGTCGGCAATCAGTACAAGGCGACGGACCTGGAGACGTACGGCAAATACCAGTAATACTGCAAAAAAGGCTAGAGAAAAAGGAAGCCCACGTGCCACACGAGCAAAATCAGACAACAGTAAGACCTAAGACAGGACTGGCTACAAATATAGGGGATTTTAGCTCTCCTCATCATCCTATGTAAGCGCTTTGCTTTGAAATCTTTTTGTTGATTTTCTCAGAACCCATCTTTTTCCGATTTCTTCAAAAGCAAACATTCATAACTATTTCCCTAATAAAGATTTTTTTTTGTGAAACTTGGCACAATTATTTCTCACATTATTGGGTGTGCAATGGACCTCAACAAGTAAAATGGTGCCACAAGTTTTGATATGGATGCCTTTTACACCAAGGCACACCCAATGGAAGCACACATGTTTTTGGTTATTTCATCACTATGCTTCAATAACTCATCTGATCTCAGTAATTTTGATTCATTGCACAGATCAATGCCTCTCCTATATCACTGCCAAAATTTTGTTTTTTATCAAGTTAAATTAGAGTTATGACTTGGCGTGAGACCCACATTTAATGAAATTTTTCTAATAATAAAAATATTTCAAAAATAATGCAAACTTTAAAAGGCTCACATGGGACTAAAAAGTGTGCTTTATGATGTAGACCACTAATTTGTATTTTTTATCCTTTTTTAATCTTTTTTTCTCAGCACTTGGCCTCATACCTTAAAAAAAACACTCGCGTGTCGTGGTGTTCTTGGTGCATGTTGACGAATCCAAGTAGTGATTCAATATTGCGTAGACAGACAGACAGACAGACAGACAGACAGACAGACAGACAGACAGACAGACAGACAGACAGACAGACAGACAGACAGACAGACAGACAGACAGACAGACAGACAGACAGACAGACAGACAGACAGACAGACAGACAGACAGACAGACAGACAGACAGACAGACAGACAGACAGACAGACAGACAGACAGACAGACAGACAGACAGACAGACAGACAGACAGACAGACAGACAGACAGACAGACAGAGAGACAGACAGACAGACAGACAGACAGAGAGACAGACAGACAGACAGACAGACAGACAGACAGACAGACAGACAGACAGACAGACAGACAGACAGACAGACCGCCAGCCAGCCAGCCAGCCAGCCAGCCACAGCCAGCCAGCCAGCCACAGCCAGCCTGCCAGCCGGATGGACCGACGGACGGACGGACGGACGGACGGACGGACGGACGGACAGACAGACAGACAGACAGACAGACAGACAGACAGACAGACAGACAGACAGACAGACAGACAGACAGACAGACAGACAGACGGACGGACGCACGGACAGACGGACGGACAGACGTACAGACGGACAGACAGACAGACAAACAGACAGACAGACAGACAGACAGACAGACAGACAGACAGACAGACAGACAGACAGACAGACAGACAGACAGACAGACAGACAGACGGACGACAGACTGACGGACAGACGGACCGACAGGTAGACGGACAGAAAGGCGGACAGAAAGATGGATAGATGGATAGATGGATGGATATAGATGGATAGATGGATAGATAGATAGATAGATAGATAGATAGATAGATAGATAGATAGGCTCAAAACGCCTTAAGTACGGGCAATCGCATGAAATGTAGAAAGAAATCACAATAGCCAATATCAGTGATGGCGCCCCACATCTTAGGAGATGCCAGAGAGGTTAGGCGTGGTGAAAATGAACAGCGAATTAGTTATCCCGATTGTCTAGTGTCAAGTATTGGAATGTCTGCGTTATGTAAAAAGCATCTATAGGCTTGTTGACCCCTGTCTTGCGCTAGCGTATTCCAACTTGCAGGCGCAAGTTGGAATACGCTAGCGCAAGACAGGGGTAATTGGAGATCGCAGGGAGAGGCCTTCGTCCTGCAGTGGACATAAAATATAGGCTCATGATGACGATGATGATGATGAGGCTTGTTGGCGAAAATATACCTGCAATAGACACGTCTTGGCGCTAATTATGCCAAATATAATACCGAGCTGCCATTTGTGTTGTAGAAATATTTCGATTTGTCATTTCAAAACAATCTGAAAGTTTAACGCTTTCAATCTTTGATTATGACGTGGCCGTTTAACTAAGCACTTTGCTGGCATTATTGTAGTGTATTAACGAAATTTATTTAGCAGTTCAAAGCGTTCAATATAATTTTTTTCACGTTCATACAGGTGATTTAAATCTGTATTAACTCCTTTACAGATGACTCTCTGAACCTAAACTGAGAAGGAGCAGTTCTACGACATATGATTAGCGAGATTTTGCATAATTCCTCACGCGCAAATGTATTGCACTATAGATCTATATCTTTGATTATAAAAATGAAATCCTTCCTATTAACCAGTAGTACTCTCACATAAAGTAGACAATTTTGACAACTATCACACTAATGGTATCATTTCCATTGCGCGTTCAAAAGCTGTGACCGGCATGATACTATTTAACTAACGCCAAAATAAACCAAACACTTTATGTAATCCTACTGATTTATATCTCATCGTGTAAACAAGTACAAATCAAATAAATGCTTTCTTTTTGTTGTGCAGGGTATAAAATATGTAATGACAAGCTGGCGACCTGATAGTATTAGTTACGCTGCGACGGCACAACAATTACGTTATACCACTCCTGAGGCTGATTGCGGGGATTACACAACGCATGTGAAGAAAGCCTTACTTGATGATGGGTGAGGTAGGGTGAAATATGGCAATACGTGGTGTATATCAGATTATACCCATTCATGTTTACTAGAGGCGTCCTTTACTAGAGGCAATACTTTCTGCAGCCGCTATCCGAAGAACCATAACATTGGCGGTGGTGAGTGTCGAACCTACGACCCCACGCTCAGAGACCGAGTGTCTTACCCACTGGGCTAAACCAACACCACCTAGATAGGCTCAAGACCCACGCTTGCAGAAGGTTACTATACTGAATTACCTGAATGTGTTGTTCAGGTAATTCCCCCCTTATCAACATTTCTGCTTGTGAGTTCACGAAGGTCGCCATTTTTATATATCGACAGAGCTGGAAATTTCAGGATGGTATAAAAACGATCCTACGATTTACAGCTGCTGAATGGCGACTTAGAGTGGCTCCCAAGCCATATGATGACTATTACTCTGCTGTGCGGATCAAATTAAGGTATTGCAAGTTTACCCCTGCATATACTTGTCTTTCTTGTGCATGGCTTTCACACTAAATTAGTGGTGGCTCTTTGAGATGGTCCGCAGCAGTTCCGTTCACTTTTACTTTGAGGTCATGTGAAGCAATTGCAATACATTTTCTTAAATGAAATCCTTCTTTTCGAAACACAGTGATGAGAGCATTGGTTATCATAGGGCGTCCGAGCGTTCTACTGTGCATAAACTGCTGTCGTAGTTGATAACCGCCTAAAAAATTCCGAACTACTGGTCAACAGGCTTTTAATGAAAACGCATATCCGAAATGCTATGTTGTTTTTTCACGACGGAGAACAAGACCATGCGTAATCCATAGCTTTTGATCCAATATTTTGCACATTATCCCAGTGCGTCATCCTGACATGTAAGCAATCATAACTTTGCGGTATTGTACATTCAATCGCTGCTCTCCTTCACTCATTCAATTTCTTGTTCTGGTTTGTCGAGTCTCCTTTTCAAGTTAGTAGACAATCTCTTCAGTGGTTTTAATGCATCGCTGCCTGGGCGCAAATGAAGATTGCTTGGGGTGGTAAGTAAATGCATCAGCTGATATGTCCCCGCACGCTATAATAGCGTGCCGTCAATCTTTTCCCATAAAAATATTGGCAAGTATACGTAAAAAATAGTATCAGTTTGGTTGTAATTGTGATTTATTTTTAAAAATGCGCATTGATGCACCGACAAAAAAAAATGAACTGAAATTTGATGGCGTTTCGGCTCCTTCTACGGGAGCCTTTTTACAATAAATTGATGTTGAATAGCCGGCTCTTGAGCAGTTCAATTTTCCTGATTTTCATGACAAAGAAAGAAAAGGGTTTCTCAGACACGGAATGTTCCCTTTCTAAGTGAAAAAACACCATTAGTGCGCTGTCATTCCGTTCGCGATAATAAACTGACCTAGCTACTTCACTGACATTTGTACAACACTGTGTATTGCTCATTGTTAGCTAAATAGGGAAGTTCATTGCACGCTTTCTTCCGTTCAGAAAAATGTACGTAAAAGTGTAGCGACCTAATAACTTTGTCCGCAGTAATGCGTGCAGATAAAGGCATGTATAACAATGTTTACTTTATTCATCACCTCTCATACACCTCTTTTCTCCATGTTCGCCTTTCCTCTGAGTAGAGCATCAGTCTAGATGCCTATTACATCAACCAGACCGCTCTGCTTTTGCTCAAGAAATTCTGCTCCATCTTGTCTTTCGTGTACGTGAAAAATGCGTTGCCACACTTAATAAATGTTGCTAAATAAATGTTGCGCTTAATTATGTGTACATGAAATCGAATTTTTTACTATTTAGTACGCGCCTAAAGCACGAGCGATTTCCTCATTTCTTGACCAAGATTATTGCAAGTGTTGCCGAGAGTTTCATCAAGTCACCGACACCGACTGCTTCAACAATTTTGGTTCAACGAACACTAGCGCAAGCTTTTAATTTGCACCAGGCCCACGCATTTACGAATCACTTGAACGCACGTTTATATGAGCGAAAAATTTTTGACATGCCTTCAAACTCGTTGATGCGCAGTTTTACTGCATACACTCATTTATGTTCCTTCGTTGTGTAATTGTATGCAGCTGATGGAGGGTCTTAGCCTGCTCTCTTGCTTTAGGTAACCGTGCACGGCACTATACCGACGGAGGGTTTACGGCGAAGGCGAAGTGCGCGTCAGCGACAGCTCCCCAGCGGGTCTGTAAATAAGTTATTATTTTCGCCGCGAGCTCGATCATGCCCGGTGTTTTGCACGGGCGGGCGCATATTTCATAACCCGACGCGGCTTCGTTCGAGCTACGATTCTTTCTTTTTTTCATTACCTTAGTTCACCTTTTGACTTCTTTGTTGATTCGTCTCCATGCATCGTCTGTTTGGAACAGGCCCGTCTTTGCGCAAAGCGTTCCCGTGTGAGCCGCAGGCGATGCGTGGAACGTCGTTAGTGATTCTGACATGAAGCGAGCATCGACCACGTTTTATAAGTGCTGTGGTACATGGAAATGGGTTTGTGTATATGTGAGCATGCAGCTCAGTACACGCAAGCACACACGTGCCTTTGGAAGCAAGAACACACGCCTACTGAACCACAGCACACACACACACGCGCGCGCAAAAGAAAAAAAGAAAAGGTGATGTTCGATTTTTTGGGTGTCCTCCTAATTTCGGCCGTAATCCTGTTAATAATTTTTTTCGTTTCTCTTGCATTTACCGTTACATAAATGATGAAAATGATAACAATGTAACTATGGAGGAAGACAGGCTTGCGAGAGGGCGGAATGGCATGAAAACTATAACCTGAGTAAGGCCACCTGCCCGGGCGCCTTCTCTCTCACTCTCGTTGACTCCCTTTATAGTTTTATAGACGTGTTGACTTTAGGAAAATATGCCCTGCTTATTGCTTCTGGATCTGACAAGGCATTTTTGGCGGATATGGTAACCTTAAGTTAAGCGAGCACTGAAGTGCAACTGATATATATATATATGTATATATTCTTTTTGGATCTGACAACTGACACTCTCCTAGCATCTTTCCGTTCTACACGGTAGTAATAGGCAAGAAGCATGGCTGTAAGAGGAAGCTTTAACTCGGGCCCAACTTCGACGAGGCCTATTGAAATACTTGTATGATAACCCCTGGACCGCTTTTGATGGCATTTGTTGCATTTGGTAGAGAATGTTCAATTATCGTGACTATTGAAAGGAGAATTTCAATTTAGGGCCTGAGTTTTGCTTAAAGAATTTTCAAAAAATTTGATAGTTCGAAAAAAATAGAATCACGAAGTTTACAAATTAATACCTCTGCATCAAAAACAGATATTGGGGGCCTCCATTAGATCATTCATAGTGGATAAATTTGATATGTGAATTTGTATCTTACGCGAATTTTTTACGCGGTGTACAAGGGTTCTGAAAAGCTGTACTTCCATATTACGAAATTTTTTTCGAGTAATGTGTAATAAATCAATTTTGTCCGCTTGAGATGTACTATTATATGCAATTCACATAGTTGTGATATCACTTTTCATTGCTGAGTTACAGAGTTGTAAACTTGATACTTTCGTTTTCTGAAAACTTGCGATTTCTGACAATTTTTAATAAAAAAATTGGTGACCTAAATAAAAAAAGTTAGCGTAGCTTGCACTAGTGGCACAAGGCTAAAGAAACAGCGGAGCTGATCGGCACCTATAGCTGGTCCTGGCCTTAGGTTTTGTGCTTCTCCAGAATTTATTGATTATTGATCGATTACCTATTGATTGGCTATCGATGGGCTATCGCAAAGTGAAGCGAGGCGCAGCTGTGCGCAGTGACGTCATCGCTAGGCGAGTTTTTGCGAATGCTACACGGGGAAACTAAAAGCCTAAACAGCTACGCTGTTAAAATTTGAAACCAACAGTCACTTGAGTAAACATTTTTCCTTTAAATGCAACAAACCTCATAAAATTTGGTGCAGTGGTTTCCTATAAAAACGAATTCTCCTTTACATGTATTTAGATAGGAGCACCTGAGCTAAAGCTCCCTCTTAAGCTTGATGACTCCTCCGGCGATGTGGTAACAGTTTGACATGATGAGCGCAAGCACGTAGGTTTAATTAGTGGCATCGATGAACACATTTTTAAGGAAGAAAGCGGCGTGTTTAGAACACATGCCTTTCTCTAAAAATAAAGTCGTAGAAGGTTAAATTTAGTTTTCATTGCATAGCTTCAATACGCCTTTATAATTACACTCGCTGCTACTGAAAAAACGTACGTTTTAATATTTATCTGACCACGATTATATCTTCAACGAAATTTGTTAAAAAAAACAAAGCACAAGCATTGCGCAAATACGGCTACAATTTATTCTTTTAGGGAAGACGAAATGGGGCTATGTATCTAAAAGAGGATGGATTACGTAGTTCACAAGAATGACCCCTGGATGTATGTATATGGCTCCGGAAAGGTAATAGATTCTAACAAAAATCTGCAAACGAAAAGGATGTAACAGGTAAATTGCGTCATCAAACAGCACTACCCTCCCCCGACCTATTGTTTAAATACAGTTTGCCCAAATAATATGCTTGGGTAAAAATGGGTTCCTGGCCTTGTCATGCTCTTTACCTCATTGATATTTCTTTATCCCGATAGGCTTTTTCTTCTATCGAAGTCTACGTTTCGACTTTCGATAGCGGGGGTATATGCGTTGTCGCGCAGTAGAAGATGCGCCGACAGGCATCGGGCTTTCTCCAAATTGTCCATCGCGCCGTCGCGTCATTATCGGCGTTCGCGTGCGGGCGACCAACACACTTCGCTACCAGTGTTCTCACCGTGCCGCCTGTCCAACAACAGCGGCAGCTGTGATGAGACGACAGGTGGGCGTGGTCAGCTTGTGTTCCCGGATGCTAAGTTCGCCGAGCTGTCGGCTCGCCGTGATGATGCTCCTCCGACACGACAACGCGGCCTTTCTCAAATCATGTTATGCGTGGCCTGCAAATTTCTCTCTCTTCCCCGCGCCGTCACCCCTGCGGCGACTCCCTTTGTTCAGGATGCTGATTACTTTTCACCGCGTCTTCGGCTTCGACGTCATTTTCTTGGCCGTCGAGGTACCGCGCACCCGGGATCCCAAAAATAAAGGCTTCGCCGAAGTGTGCCACATGACGAAACGTGTACATGGGCGCTCAGAAAAATTAACCTAATGATCCGACAATAGGACGAAGGAACTCGGCACATGGGTGTGTGGTGGTTAAGTTGGCCTTACAGCGCAAAACTGTAAAAGGCGCGGAAATAAAGACTCCACACTCCAAGAGTTGTTTTCAACAGTTCGCTGACACATGAAACGGTGTTCGGGCGAGAGCGCAGATGAGTTTCAGTCATGAATGTTTAATTTATTGTAGCGGCGTGTGGTATACTTTTTTTAGTAATACAGGAATTTAGCACTCCACATGCTGGTGTGATTGAGTCTTTGTGCAGAAACCGGCGACAAATTACTTAGTAACATTGTTTGTTGTGTCCCAGTGACTATAAGAATATTGCGCGCTATTCCTGCGTCCCGTAAGCGGCGCCGGCAGTTCCCTATCATTCCCTGAATTTGTACAGTAGGTGGGTATTTTTGCTCAAATTAATGAGCTTGCTCCACGTAGCTCATTGTTTTCATACGTCCGATAAACAACGGCTAAGGCTACTTCATTCACATTTGCCCGCATTTGTCGCCACTAATGGAACAGTTCATATGCTCCTCCCAGGTGAAGTTTCAGAAATTGGGCTTGTTGTTATTGCATCTTTTAAAGCAAGTGCGAGAACCGAGGAACGAGAAACACGTAACGCGGGGCCAGCGTGTTGTGGACAACAGCGCACGTGTTGTGTGGGCATCAGTCGTCGTTGCGCGCTCTGTTCCCGCAATGAGATTCTGCTGGAGCTTTAATATCGCCAGGACGAGTGTCTTCGACAACTTTCAAAGATGAGGCCTTCCACACGTGTGTGTGTGGCGTGTGTGCAACAGGTGGTGCGGCTCGAAGGATCAACAACTATGCGAAAAGTGGTCTCGCCTATTTAACTCGGATGTAGACAGAGAGCTGTTGTACACCCTGGTAACAGTACGTTTCATAACAGCGGAAAAGAAGCATGGGACGAGCAATTGCCGACCAATATTTCCCGCTTTCGAGACCGCTGCGGGAGGTGTTCATCCTGCAGCGGACATCGAGTCGGGCTGATGATTGCCTGACTGACCCCGTTAGCAATAAAAAGCATCTTAAAAAGCACGTAATTTAACGTACCCCCCAAAAAAACGTAACGTTAGGAAAATCACTGAAGAAAACAGCAGGCGAGTTAGCCCAAAACGCGATACATTGACAGCGATCGCAATGTAATAAGATATTTAAGAATTCAGGTCCGTAGCTTTATAGGCAGTTTGTACCACTAAAAAATCTTGCACTAACTAAATAACCACCGCATATTGTGCCTTGCGCCTCAATGCACAGATGAACAGCTTTTGTTGGAATGCCCACGAGTGCTCGTGATCAATAATCTGCTGTGATGAGGTGCGCCGGTGGAGGGGAGCATGCATTCTGGTCCCAAAGCGAATGCTCAGTCGTATACCACTCCCTCTAACATTTCACAGCACCCAATATTAGAACGCGCGCTCAGGTCCTGCGTTAGTTTGTCCCTGTTTGTCCCTGTTAGGTCAACGAGCAAAGTGAAGGAACCTGTTAACCCGACTTGTATCACCAGTAATAAAGTGACGAACTGGAAATGTTGCCAGAGCCAACACATTGGCAAGTGGGCTTGTATTCATCAGGGCCACAACTGCTTTCTTTAGCAGCGTACTTACGTGCTCTTGGACCGTTCAACTACTGTAGGAGTATTGTAGGAAGATAATCACTGGTGGGTGTACAGCAGGTCAAAGTATTCCAAGCGATAGAGAAAAAAATTAAAAGCGTTGCGCTACAGAGAAGTGAAACAACCGAAAGTAGGCATCACAAAATTGAAAATTGAGAACGTCGGCAATAAAGAGATGAAGGAGGGAATTGAAAGAGCAGGGTGTCGTGAACAAAATGTGAACAGAACGTGCAGTGACCGATGAGCGTAGAGCTAAGCAGAACTTAAGAGGGGAGATTTCAATAAACGTCAAACTAGCCCCGCTTATTATCCGTTCTCACATTGCATGCGAACCGCCAATATCTTTTTCTCAAGCTACCAGCAACGCTGTCTCCGTCAATCTATATGCAACTAAGGCGATGGGGCGAGATTCACTGCGAGGCCGTTTACAAACGTTTGTTTTCTCAGCGGTCCGATTGTTAAGCGCCTGCATTCGTATCAGGACGAAATGCGAGCCTTGATAGTGATGCGCGTTAGGTAAAACTAAGTAACGAAAGCCAATCCACATCCCGGACGCCCACTCCATCGTGTAGGTTCCAACTTTAATCTCATGCAAGATATATATGCTTATTCGGTACGCCGTTCACAAAAGATTCCGAAATGCCGTCAGTGAGGACGATGGTGATGTCAGGCGAATGTAGAGGAAAACAAATGTTGAGTAAAGGTGTATGCACAGAAATGCGACAGAAATACATATTTGTGTCGTGGCATATACCCGTTATAGGGGTTGGCCAATTGAGAATGGGCAAACATTGCTCAGTGGCAAACACCTAGTCGCCCAAGAATCGAGTCCCCCAAACATAGGACATCTAAGAAACGTGAGAAGCCGTGAAGTATCGTGCGCTGTTCTTTTATGAGGTCTGTTCTACAGAGGTTTACCCACTGTTAATACCGTGTCTTTCAAAATTACATGCTATTTATGCCACTTTGCCGGAGCACCCGAGTAACTACCAAGTGACACAACACCATGCACGCGGGAAAAAAAAAGAAAAACTGGTGAGGGGAAGAGGGCAGGCAGGCAAAGAAATCATCGATTTAAAAAGGTTCACATCAGGCAGCGTCAATGGGATTGGTTAGCCGGTGAAGAAGCGCGAGCATCAGCACGGCGCTTTTTGTTTGTTCCGTATGGCATTTGAGTTCTCCAACTTGCACAAAAAAACGCACAAAGCCATTTTGGTCGTTAGCACCAGAGCACGGCATTGAGCCAGTCGATGCAGCCTAAAGCAGGCGTAGGCACCAATTATATCTATAGGCGGTATTGCCCAAAGCGGATTTCTGCAGCCGGGGCTCGTTAGGGGAGCCGTTAATATCGGCCATCATCGAATGCATCGAGTGCGGCAGCTAATCTGCAATTTCGAATTGGCCGAACTCCTGCAGTGCCACATGTCGTATATAGCTTATAACGCCAGTAATGAGAACATCGGTATGGAGGTCCCTGCAGTCAGACAAGGAATCAGAAATGTTCGGTAGTGGATAGTCGATTTCAGTAGAAGGTAGTGTTAGGGTGGTTTTCTAGCTATGCTTTCAGCCAGACGGCGACAATAAGTTTCATCAGCACACTTCTGTCATACCGTCTGACGGCTCGCAACATGTCTGACTAGCGTAATTGCTGTTTCATTCGACAAATAATATCTGCCATCTTAATTGGAAAACTTAGACGTGCCACAATTTCGTCTACAAAACCTTGAGTAGATTCATTAGCAACCACGCTCAAAAGCAGCGGTAGCTGAAAGTTCGCTCCTAAAGTACGGGTTACATTTCATACCCTATCTAGGGCGAATGTGGAAGACTTTTCCGAGGTTCAAAGTGTTCATAAGCAGAGCCAAAATTTTCAAGAAGGCTCTGCGCACGCTGTCATGCTGTCCATCTGTTCTAGCAACACTGAGTTGAAATTGGTTCGCGGACTATAGGAGATCAGAGTTTTATCACATACATTTCAGATTTTTCACTACTATTTACATAAAGCCCACCCGTTTCAGCTCCTAAACTGAGTCTGCTCATCCATCTTAAAAAGACACTCACCACGTTTAGTGGGAGCGTCATAATAGTCTATACAGTTTTTGACGGGTCTTCTTACTACTAAATTGAGGGGGCCCCTTTTTATTCCATCGCAGGTTATGTGAACAAAGTTTTATTAGTCAGTGAATGGGGGGTGGGAGGGCAGTCTCACTGGGGCGCACAGTAACAACGTAAAAACGAGTCGTGATACATTGGTGATCATGATGTTGATTTATTGCATCCGCTTTGAAACGGGGCTGTGACAAATAATCACCTAGCCTGCTTGATTTATTCAGGTATGCTATACTTGTTTTTATCTAGCATCTTTGTATATATTTCACTGTTTTTTTTGACCCCTCAAAATCTACCTTGTACCACTACCTATAACAGTGAGAGATCAAATCAGGCGGTATCAATCTTTTCCCTGCTTTTATTCCACCAATACTCTAAACGTCTCTTGCTTATCTCGACTGCTGACCGGTTGATGCTTCTGTCCACTTTAAACCCAAGCGCCCCCGGAAGGTGTACGTTACCTACTGTTCTGAATAGGTTAATCCCTTCACATTCCATTAGGATGTGCTGAATGGTCTCCGGATCTTTGCTGCAGCGTATACACATGCCTCATCTAGTTCCGTATATTTGCCCCGGTATGTTTTGGTCCTTAGGCAACCGGCTCGAGACTCAAATAGCAAGGTACTGCCATTTGTGTTATCGCACAGATTTTCCCTTCTAATTTCTTTCCTTCTCATTCTTGTAAATCTCCATGGTCCTTTTTGTTTCCATTCTTTGCATCCAATCCACTGTCGATATTTCTCTAAGTTTCTTTTTGATGACTCCTGGTCGTCTATATACAGTTTCAATTATCCTGTACTTGGTTGCGAACATTCTTCACCTCTTTCTTCATTCTGTCTCCGCGCTATTCAGATGTTTTAACTGTCTGCCCGGCGTCGACGGCGAGCTATGGCTTGAGCCGCAACAAGTCAGGCTCTGCACAACGGTCTGCTGAGCCCGACGTACGTTGCCTGGCTGCAGCCGCGTGCGTAGCTCTACAATTCGCTTCTTCAGCAGAGGTTCGTACCTTGCGAGGAGGTGCCATAACGTTTACCGAAGAGTAAACACACGCATCCAGACTACATGGCGCACCATTTCACATCCCTTGACCCGTGGCACGATGCGATGCTGTTGATGATAATGATAATGATGATTTTATGGCATACCCTTGGAAACGGGGTGGTGACAAATAGTCCCCTAGCCTAATTGAGCTAACCAGACCTAGCTACATGCAGCATGCAAATGCTGCATGTCGGGATACCTGGTGAAACATAGTGTAACTGCAATGCAATGTTCGCATGTATCGACGCTGCGCGGCGCGCATGTCACATCACGTGATAAATGACACGATGCGATGCTAAATGATGATGATGATGATTTAATGGCACTCCCTTTGAAACGGGACGGTGACAATCACGTTGTACAACTAGGTATGGAACTGCTACACGGTGTGCCACCTGGCTTATTAATATGCAACTAAAATATAAAGGCTGCATGTAATGATGCTACGCGGCGCGCTTCTCACATCGCATGACAGAGGCACGCTACGATGCTAATGAAGATGATGATGATAATCATGCAAAAACTGGCACCCCCTTTAAAACAAAGCAGTGACAGTCACCTAGCCAGCTAATAATGATTATGATTATTATTTACTGGCACCCCCTTCGAAATGCGGCGGGGACAGAGTCACCTAGCCAGATTGATTTGATCAGGTACAGTATATATATTTTTGCTATCATTTTGGGATCCATATCGTTAAACTTCGTTTCCTTCCTCAAACCTTCTACCTTGTACCGCTACCTGTGCATCTGCTACGTGGCGTGCCCCCTGGTGTAATAATATGCAAATGCAATGCACAGTGCGCACGTATCGACGCTACGCGGCGCGCATGTATCATCGCGTGTTTCCTCGCATGCTAGGGTGCGTTTATATGGCACTTTTGCGCTGAATGCTAAGCACGCGCTGGCGTGGCTGAGTGGTAAAGTAGCTGACTCGCACTTAGCGTGCCTGGGTTCGATCCCAGCGGTAACTGGGTGTGCTTTGTCTCATTCCCCGCGATAGCTGCTATGGACACCGGCCATCCACCGGCGGCGGCGGACACCATCGCCAACCGAAATGGCTGTTAGAATGAGCCCAGAGCAGCTTACGCTGTAAAAGGCCTTTATTGTAGTTGCTACCTGGTTGTTGTTGTAAAGCACCTTTACCAGAAACGAACGGGTGCACCTTCTTAACAAGACCCGCTGCCACCATTAGACGACACCATGATTCAATGAGCGCTAATTTTTCCATTCGAAGAACGGTGGAAAAAGCATTCAGCTTGGAGATCGGATGACCAGCCGCTCTACATACACTTCAGAACTTGCTCGAGGATCCTGTCCTCAGAAGTCGGGGTACTCAATTTCTGTACGGAATGAGTACCATGGTCCCGGACCTAACATTGCATTATGACCGAATAAACCAACATAGAACTCTACTGAGGTTAACGTGATCTGTTACGAGAGTGAAGCGACTGCCAAACGAACAATCACAAAACTTCGACAAAGCAGCAAGTGTTTAACCGTGTAGGCACTGATTTTAACAGAGGAGCTGTTTAATCTGCCCGTCGTCGACAAAAAGTTGTGGGCCTATCCTGGAGGTAGTGCAGAAAAGGTCCAAGAGCAATGGCACATACCCCTGTGAACTATAGCACTGCATGGGCCTGATTTTTCGGCCCGAGCCCAGCCCGGGCCCGTGATTCCAAGCCCGGGCCCGGCCCGGACCCGGGCTTTCATTACGAAGCTTAGCTAGGGCCCACGTGTGCATGACCAGGCCCGGCCTGTAAGAAAAAAATTCTTTTTTTTTACCTGCAGATTGTACCGTATCTGTCAGGCTCACCTTCTAGAGTTTTAATAAGCTGCAGTATATAAGCAATAAAAGGCCGAAATCTTTGTTTCTCCCACGGGAACATCAGTAATCCGGGCCATTGCCTGTGCTACTATTTTCCTGGTGGTGCACATGCACTTACCTTCATTTGTACGATATGGTTCTATGATGTCATTTAGAATGCAAATATACAGGGCGTTTCAATTTAGCTGGACCAAATTTTTAAAGATTGCCTGTGGCAGATAGCACAATTATAATCCTTGATCTAAACTACTCAATGAGGCGGCCATTACTTCCACGAGAAATCAAAACGCCTAATTGAAGAATTAACATAAATTCGCTAATTAACGTTTTAATTAATTATTTTATGGCACATCTTTCAATCTACGAATTATAGCCGCCAAGTTCGCAAGGCTATCCACTTCGAACTAATTCTCAGGACTAAACCAGTTTCGAGATAATAATTTTCAAAGTGTCCGACGAAATCAATCAAATCAAATCAATTTATTGTCCAGTTTACATGCTGGACGGTCATTTTGGACTAAACGCTACATATGTAGCTTGACGTGACCCAAAAGACCCGGCAAGGTAATAGTACAGCAAACAGTGTGCAGACATGCACAGTAATTCACATATATTTCCAGCTGTCGCTGGAATTCCTCATAGACGAAATAGCTATGAACGGAAAGACAAAGAATATTTGCGTCACGGCGAGTTAACAGAATTGGATAAAAGTTTTAACAGAATGCATTTTAAACAACACTACAATAACAATACTAGTTATAGAAAACAAGGCAACACCAGATATACAACATAGCATAAGACTGAATTTTACAAGATGAACATTTGCTAAGAAAACGAAACAGGATATACATTATACACTCAGAACCATACACAAAGACAGAATAATAATCGCATCAGATACATTACAAGTGACAAAAGTGTGAGCTGAGTTCTTTCTTACTGAAATTACCGCCATTTTTGTATCTGTTCAAAGTGATTGGTAGGTAATGTATTAACGACTGATGCTTATAGAGTGTTCCGAAGTATGGAGTTGACCATATCTCAGGATTTCTTGTGTTCGCATTAATGCGACGACGGTCTAAGGAGGCTAATTGTTTTATGTAGTTCCAAGCTAATTCTGGCATGGATGGCCTAGTGGATGGTCAAACGCCTAATTGAATATTTAACATAATTACGCGAATTAACTTTTTAATTATTTATTTTACGGCACATCTTTCAATCTACGAATTATAGCCGCTGAGTTCGCAAGGCGTATCCACTTGGAACGAATTCTCAGGACTGAACCAGTTTCGAGATATTAATTTTCAAAGTGTCCGACGAAATGCATGGGCGTTCCAGTTAACTTTTTGAGGAAAACGCTGGTTTATGCATTGAAGCACAAAAATTACTGGCCTTAGCGCTAAAATAATGCCATCGTATCGAAACTGGTAATAGTGCGATCGCAAACGCGGTAATATGAAAATGGTTTGAGGAGTGGTTCTTTGTATAATTTATTTTTTCTTACGCGGAAACAATGTTCGTTTTTGCGGAAAAGAAAAAAAAAATCAGCGTAGCTTGCACTGGCAGTGCAGTGCTAAGAGACAGCGGAGCTGATGGGCACCTAGCTAGTCCTGGCTTTAGGGCTAGGCTGAGCACTACCAAGTCATATCCCCAGCATTTCCCGGAATTTATTTATTATTGATCCATTATCGATCAGCTATTGATTGACTATTAATTGCCTATCGATAGGCAATTAGTCCAAACCATTCTTAGCTAGACTTAACCAGGCTCCGCTTTGCTAGTTCACAGGTGTATGTGCCATTGCGCTTGGACCCTTTCTGCACTGCTACCAGGATCGGCCCACATTTTTGGATTCAGCGGACACATTAGGCCCGGCTGAAACAGCTCCACTATTAAAATGAGAACTTCATCTGTTTTACTATTTTCTTTGATAAGATATAGTCATCTGATAAGATATACAGTCAAGAGAGCGGGGTGGATCTGAGAACAAACGGGGATAACCGATATTCTAGTTGACATTAAGCGGAAAAAATGGAGCTGGGCAGGCCATGTAATGCATAGGATGGATAACCGATGGACCATTAGAGCTACAGAATGGATACCAAGAGAAGGGAAGCGCAGTCGAGGACGGCAGAAAACTAGGTGGGGTGATGAAGTTAGGAAATTCGCAGGCGCAAATTGGAATCAGCTAGCGCAAGACAGGGTTAATTGGAGATCGCAGGGAGAGGCCTTCGTCCTGCAGTGGACATAAATATAGGCTGATGATGATGATGACAGTCATCTTGGACGTGTCACTTCAGCTTGGCACAGAATGCATTGAACCATGCAATGCATAATGGTCGCGTGTGCTCGAAGGCCTACTTAGGCCTTTCAATGAGCGGGCCCGAGCCCGGCCCGGGCCCGCGGCTTTAAGCCCGAGCCCGCCGACAAACGCTTTTGGGCCGGCCCGGGCCCGTGCAGTGCTCTACTGTGAACTAGCGAAGCTGAGCCTGGCTAAGTCTAGTTAAGCATGGTTGGGCTTAGCCAGTCATCGATAGCCAATCAATAGCTGATTGATAAAAGATCATTCATCAATAAATTCTGGGTAAAGCTAGGGATGACTTGGTAGTGTTTAGCCTAGCCCAAATACGTAGTTAATACCTTGCGGTAGCCAATCAATCGCCACTCAATAGCTAATCGATAATAGATCAATAATCAATAAATTCCGTAAAATTCTGGGGATGAGTTGGCAGTGCTTAGCTTAGCCCAAATACGTGACAAATACCTCGCGATAGCCAATCATTAGCCAATGCTTATCAGTAATCGATCAATATTCAACAAATTCTGGGAAATGCTGGGGTAGACTTGGTAGTGCTTCATCATGATGATGATCATCATCATCAGCCTTTATTTATGTCCACTGCAGGACGAAGGCCTCTCCCTGTGATCTCCAGTTACCCCTGTCTTGCGCTAGCTGATTCCAACTTGCGCCTGCAAATTTCCTAACTTCATCATCCCACCTGGTTTTCTGCCGTCCTCGACTGTGCTTCCCTTCTCTTGGTACCGATTCTGTAACTCTAATGGTCCACCGATTATCCATCCTACGCATTACATGGCCTGCGCAGCTCCATTTTTCCCTCTAAATGTCAACTAGAATATCGGCTATTCCCCTTTGTTCTCTGATCCACACCACTCTCTTCCTGTCTCATAACGTTAGGCCTAACATTTTTCGTTCCATCGCTCTTTGTGCGATCCTTAACTTGTTCTCGAGATTCTTTGTTAACCTCCAAGTTTCTGCCCCATATGTTAGCGCCTGTAGAATGCAATGATTGTACACTTTTCTTTTCAACGACAGTGGTAAGCTCCCAGTCAGGATTTGGCAGTGCCTGCCGTATGCACTCCAATCCAATTTTATTAGTCTGTAAATTTCCTTCTCAAGATCAGTGTCCCCTATGAGTAATTGACCTAGATAAACGTACTGCCTTTACAGACTCTAGAGGCTGACGGGTGATCCTGAATTCTTGTTTCCTTGCCAGGCTTTTGAAAATTATCTTTGTCTTCGGCATATTAATCTTCAACCCTACTCGTGCACTTTCTCGGTTAAGGTCCTGAATCATTTGCTGTAATTCGTCCACATTGTTGCTGAATAGGTCAATGTCATCTGCAAACGGAGGGTTGCTGAGATATTCGCCGTCGATCCTCCCTCCTAATCCTGCCCAGTCTGAGAGTTTGAATACTCCTTCTAAGCATGCAGTGAATAGCATTAGAGATTGCGCCTCCTTGCCTGACCCCTAAATATATATATATATATATATATATATATTGTAAAGGAGAGACACAAAGACACAGCACCCATTCCTGGGCCGGCTGTTCTATTCCCCTTCGTCGTCGTCTTCCCCTCGTTCGCCCCCTGGCGCCCGGTGTCCGAGCGCCCGAGCCCAAGTGCATGTTTTCATCTTCACACTCGACCACGCTGCAAGTTTCGGGCATGGTTTTCAAACACGCCACTTAAAATGGAGCCAACCTGTTGAGTCGTCGTTGGTGAGCCGTCCAGCCTGCAACCAGCTTCTCTGGCGGGCGGCACTGGCTGTTGCGCGCTGGTCGCAGGTCTTGCCGACGATTATCCTACCACTCATCATTGGAAAATTCAGCCGAAGTTGAGGAGATTCCCCCCAAGGATGTTCCACTGACCACTATGGGTGGTGCAACCGCGACCAGATCTCCCCGCCTCTTTTCAAACCTTCGAGGACCACCACAGGAACAGCTGGATAGGTTGTGAATGAATGGCGATGCCCTGAATGACTGGAGGGCACAGTCGGAGCCACTCCGAAGCAGAGTTGTCATGCTTGCCACATGGCTGGAACCAGTAGCAACTGACTGTAGTGGACCATGCCGGCCTCGCTTCTCGTCAGGTCTGCCGGGACTGTTGTCCGCAAACGAGGACGACGACACATTGTCCGAGAACGTAGACCGGAACCCACTGACACCACCACCACGGCTGCTGGAACGACGAGGTACCGGTGCTGGCCGCTGCTGAACCCATAAGATGCCGAAGTGCTGCCACCACTCCCCTGGTGCGGTGGTGGCCCCGGGCAACAGGCATGCGGCAGTGAAGGCTGTCCTGTGATACCTCCTCTGCGACCTGTCACAACCGACACTCCCGAAGACGAGGACGAGGATGGCACCGGATGGAGGTGGCCTGCACGCGGCTGCTGCGGCAGCCCAGGGAGGAGTAGGACAGGGCTGTGGACCATCTCGTCGGCTGACGGCACCCTTCCTGCAGCAGGGGTGGCGTGTGCCGGAGTGGAGCTCTTGTTGCGCTGCTCTTCGGCCCTCAGCAACCGCAGAGCCACGGCTGAGCCGGTGTCCAAAGGGTCGCAGTACTTTACATCGGCCGCGTCGTCACGGCATGCCTCTGTTGCCGACGCTGCTGCTGATGCAGCTTCATCTACTGTCTTGGAGACCTTGCTGCCGGGTTCGCTATGGATGGCGGAGGACGCCAACATGGAGTTCGAACCGGAGGCCTGTGACTGATATGGTGGCGGCTGAGGGCTCGACTCGCTGCCTCTGTTGCTGAACCGTTGGTTCTCAGCCGCGATCTTCGAGGATGGACGAGCCGCAGCTAATCCTGGGGAATGTAGGAGCAGCGCAGGCATAAGGGAGCGGGCGGTTACTAGGTGGTTTTCTATCGGAAGCGGAATACCAGCGGAAGCGGTGGTCACCATGCGCTTCCCATCGTCTGGGGGGAAGCAGACGGCGACCCCCGGTGAGCCGGCGTCTGCGGCGAGGCAGCCTGCGGACCACTCTGCCGACGCGTGGCTGGGCACACCTGCCGCAGCATCGAAGCATTGGCTCGCCGGAGCGCCGTGCGCAGAACTTCGCTGGTCGGACTCAAGGCAGGCAGAAGGTAGCTGGCCGAAAGCAGCTATTAAAGCAGCACTCCATTCAGGCCAGGACCGCTGTTTGATACCTTCGTAGCTTTCCCATGCCTTGGCGGCACCTCGAAGTCGTCCCGCTGCAACCAGCCATATCGTGTTGTCGGGCCAGGCATGGCGTGCGCCGAGCGCGTTGGCAGCTTGCAGCCACAAAATGGGGTCATTCTCAAATCCATGGAACTCCGGTAGTTCTGAGGCAGCAGGTGATGGAAAGGCTGCTGGATAAAAACCGGAAGTGCCTGAAACTATGTAGTCCAGCTGCTGTGACAGCAGCGAGATGGCTCGCATGACGTCGGTTAAACTGCCACTTGAGCCGCCCGTTGAGCCAGGGGCAGAATCCGCGCACCCTGAGGCGGCGGCAGCGGCCGCAGCACTCGGGCTAGCCGGACCAGTGGCCAAGGGAGCGTGAACGGCATCCGTTGAGCCAGAGCTGGTGGCGGCCGCGGTACTCACTGTAGCCGTAAGCATGGCCAGGGGAGCGTGAACGGCATCCGTTGGTGGCTTAGTTGTTGATGTCGTGGGGCAGAGATCCAGGGCATGGGAAGCGTGGACGGCGTTCGCTGGCCGCAGGAGGCACTCACGACGGCGAGGATCTATGTCCAAGGCAGCGTGAACGGCATGCCTTGGGGGCTCGGAGATCCAGGTATTCCCAGGTGCGGCATCCATGACAAGGGAAGCGTTGACGGCGTTTCCTCGCCAGACGGACTCTGAACGGCGAGATGCCGGAGGACGAAAGGCCTCCGCAGCACGGTGCTTAAGGCTGGAGCGCCTTAAGACTGGGCTTTCGTCGGCTGCGACATTGTAAAGGAGTTGTCTTCCCCTCGTTCGCCCCCTGGCGCCCGGTGTCCGAGCGCCCGAGCCCAAGTGCATGGTTTCATCTTCATAATATATATATATATATATATATATATATAATGGGATCAGGCTTAGGGTGAGTGTAAGCGTCGAGGATGATTGGAAGTTGAGGTGAGGCAAAGCATCGTGAGGTCGGTTTCCCACGCTTGCGGAGTAGTACTTCTCCGGGTTAAACCTTAGGCCATGTCCTCATAGTCCCTGCGACACTGTGCGCAGGGTTTACATGTCACCTGCTTTTTGCACCATTCTAATGTCATCCATCAAATTTGGTCACCTGGTAGGCGTTGCAAAGTAGGGTTCAGATGCTGTTGATCAGAAACGATTGTAGCTCTTTCATCCTCATCATCACTGCGTATTCATCACGGCATTCCTCCTCTCTTCTTCATCGAAATTAAGTTGTTTGCACTGATTTGCACATCATCCTATTTCCATGACGGGTACCACTGCAATTGCGATGACGGATTTAGCGTAAGCTTGAAGGCGCTGCAAAGGCTGATGTCACCCTTATTTTTTTTTATTTTTTCCCCATAGCCCTTCCCAACTCATTCACGCGTGAAAGCATGGCGTCCTTTACAAGACGGTAAAGTATTGCAGACATGTTAGCTTTAGCCTATATAAATATCACAAGGTTTAACAAAGGCTTTAAAAATGCTATTCTCAAAAAGGTTACACCTTAATGTACGCGGGGCCGGACGTGCTTGATAAGCTTGCTTACAAAGAAGCTTTTGTTAGGTTGCGGTTTGCAAAACATAGCAGGCGAACGAAGCAGCGAATTCTCAAAACATGTTCGATAGTTTTCAAAACATCATAATCTTATTAGATGGCTGACCTGAATATAATTGCTCAGCCCTGTTCTTCGAACGTTATAGACTCGGGTTTAAATGTTGCTAATCCATTCTTGGGTAACGCTGGTTAGAACATCCCTCCCACTGTTCTCAGGTTCATTGTCAAACAGCTTCATTTTGAAAGGTGGTATATGGAGTGAAGCTTCAATTTTGACTTCCGTTACAACACGACGCTCGTGAAAGCTGCGGGAATGTGTAGAGAGGAGGCGAAAAGGAGCCACAGTAAGCAGTTGCTTCTTGACCATCTTTTTAGGAATCGGTAAGAGAGAAAGAGGATAGGCCGGTGGTGGGCGAATGAGTAAGCAGATATAGCGATTCGAGCTTGTTTACCTGAGATGCATTAGCAAGAAGTGGGCGCGCAAAGTGGCTTAGGCGCCGTTCTCGCCCGGATACGATCGCAAAGGACGACGCTCTTAACTTTTGCTCTAACTGACGTGGTGTTGTTTGTTTTCTGTTAGCTCCGATCAATGTTTATCCTACTTTATTGGCTAATGGGTAACTTCCACTAATGAGATGCGTAGGCTGGGAACATGGAAAAGCAAGAATAAAAATAAGTAGTCACGTCTGTAAGTGGAGCTTGCGTCTTAGTGCTAAAATGATGTGGGAAGAGGGAAATCGTGCCTTCTGTATGCTGTAATTTTCTGATACGCGTTCCGCAAACGAACCGCCTTGCTTAAGTACGCCCAAGTAATTAAGGCGAGAGTAGACCAGCTTCGAAAAGCGCGGTCAGTAATAAAAGGTAGATCATAAATACCAAAGTCAACTAGCTTCAATAACTTCCGAAAGCTTAACGCAATGCAGGCCTCGTTATTCATTCTTTAGCAATGAAGCACCTGTGAAAGAAATAAATACACAAATGAAACATTAAGAACACCTCCACCGAGTAATAAGCACTGTTCTTTCGCGGCTGCATTAAGAACCGTTAGATTACAAATTGAGAGTCGGCAAGCTCGTGTTTCCAAATGGGGGCGTGACACGAGAGACCTGCACGCAGTTATCTTTGCATTCGGAAGGAATTATTATGATCTGCCTAGTTCCTCAGTTGCTTAGCCTTTTCAATGGTAATTGCATTAAAAAGTGGCGCCCCTAGCGTTACAAGTACAATAGCCCGAATTCTCTCAGTGAAATCAAGACGGATCCATCTTCTCTGAGACCACTGCTCCTCTGGGCTAGCGCAATCGTAAATCTGCAGAATGTCTGCATTCTGGTGTTCTTCATTTCTAGAATACATTATGCTGCAGTTTCCTTGTCGAAAGCAAAGCAAGAACCAGTTTCACTAATAAAAAAAGATTGCCATACTTTGAGAACTCATGGCACACCGGGACTTTCCCCACACATACAGAAATTTGATATTCGAAATTCCGGTGATCAGGTAAGCAGGGACGTCGAAACTGCCTTCCACCAATCGTTTAGTATAATAAGCCCGGCTCAAATATTCACAACTCACGCCTTCTGCGATCTGTGTCTTTTCTCGCGCGCTAAATTAAACGAGGAAACGACAACGTCCTTGAGCAATAAAAACAACGAACTAAAGTGTGCCTTCACATGACACCCATTCTGTAGTAACCGCTCCCATTTGCGCGGATGTTTCATAGTGTGGTCTAGTTTATATCCTAGAGTTTGCTTATTAATTGTAGAATGTTTCGAAAACAGTCGTCCGTCTGTAAGTGTGGCTGTGTCCTTCAGAGACACGCTGCTGGCACGAACGAAAGGGGAATGCTTCGATTGATTTCATTCGATGTTATTTTAATCAACCAGAAGGTCACTGTGAAGTATTTGATTGCATGATGTGTGAATACTCGGCTATAACGGTTGTTTATATCAGACGGAACATCGCACTCAGGGAGGGTGTTACAGGTTTTAATGAGACATTAGTATACGGAGCGCAATTTGCGTGTTAGCGCCATCACTGAAACAATACATGCCTCACATAACAGCAAATAATGCATACAAGGTTGTCAGCCCCGCTAACGTGTAGAGATTAAATTCATCATAGCTGTGTCTCTTGGTATGTTCCTTGACATTTCCGATACACAGCACTTCGGCGTCTGTTTTCAGGTCACCTCCCGCACGGGCACCAGGTCCTCACATTGTTTTTGCTTTTTTTTTTTTTTTGATGGATTGGGTCATTAAGTGACCACACACACGCACGCACACACGCACACGCACGCACACACACGCTCACACACACACACCACCGCGGTGGTGGCTTAGAGGTGTTGCGTTGCCACGTACGAGGTCACTGGAGCAAATCCCTGCCGGGGCGCCCGCATTTTGATGGGAGTGAAAAAAAAAAACGTCCCTGTCCCGTGTATTGGGGCACATTAAAAATCCCCTGGTGGTCAAAATTAATCAGGAGTCCCCCACTACGGCGTACGTCTTAATCAAATCGTGGTATCGGGAAATGTGTGCGGTACAGAATTCAAACACACGCACACAGACACATACAGACACACACGCACACACATACACATACAGACAGACACACACACAGAGAGACAAATGTATGTTGTTGTTACTTCCATCAAGGAGTTTCCCTCATTTTATATCGATATTTTCTATGAAATAATAAAAAAGCACCCTGAAGGCTCAGCGTTCACACATTAGAAGAGATGTTCGTGTCATGCATTTTTTTTAATATTTTGTTCTAGGACAAGCGGAGTCAAAGCTTTTATAAGTAGAGCTATGCAACCACACTTGGTTCTTTTGTTTTGTAATAACACGCGTATAATACACTGCCTTGGCGTATTGCTGTTCTTATAACAAAAGTTTTCAACTCATGCAGCTGAAGTTAGTTATGTGAGCAAGGCGTTCATCACCCTTACCATAGATTGTTTCAAGCCTGACAGCCACGTTTTCGAGCTCAGGTCTTAGTCACCCGTTCCTGGGTTGAGCGTTGGCGTCCCTCGGCGTAACCGCGCGTTCTCGTCGTCTTCTTACATTCCATCATTCCAACGTTCCCATACTGCCTCTCCCTCTGCGAAGGCGCTCACGGCACGGGCCCAGTGCCAGTCGGTGGGGTGATTTCGGTCTCAAATTCTTCGCCTCAATATATCGCGAAATGAAAACACGTATAGAGTTGCGCTTAAATTTTGCATTAGGAAGTATCGTAATCGTCGGTCTTTCTTGTTTTGTCCTCGCATTTTGTTCTCGTTATCCTCGTATTTTTCGAGCGCTGTTTTACATTGACAGTGCCACGTTGATGTTGCTGTGCTATGACAAAAGCCGAGAAAATAGTGAAGTCCAGAAAGAAATGATGCGCCAAGTAAAATGTAACAATAAAAAGCTGTCCAGGTTGCTCTTTAGAGTGCAAGGTGGTCTTCTTTCTTAAAGGTGGTCCTCTTCCTTAGACTGCGTCATGCAGGGAGGTCGTTTTTTTTCTAAGTATGAATATTTCAGAAAATTTTACGGTTTAACAACTACCAGTTTCACATCTATGGCTCATTAGTTTGACTTCTATGCTACAGATATGAGGTTTCTATATTGCATTAGTTTCTTACCTTGAAAAGAAAATTATTACCTATATTTGGCAGGAAAAAAAAGTCTCTGACAGAAATGCCTTGCATGTAGCGCACTATCGAGATAAAAGCCCTATGACGTACACTGATTAGCGTAATACATGAGAACACGATATTCGGGCAAGTTGCAATCGATTATAAAAGAACAAAATGACCCATGTGTTGGAAGAAACAAGGTCGACTGGTGTTTCGAAAGAAAAGTAACAGAGCTCTAGCACGTAACTATAAACACATACAGGGAACATGCCGTTGTTGATGAGAGGTCAGAAGCTCGTCCCCAGGAGAAAAGCCTTATCCTCAGTCATTAGAGATAAGAGGATCAGGACGGCATGGTCGCTTGGACGTGCCGCAGCCCTTGCCTTTCCGGCCTGGCGGTATAAGCCAACGTGGAGGCATAAGCCCAACGAAATATGGGGGTTCGACGCACCCTTCGAGGGTCTGGAGCGTATCCGCCCTCTCGTCTTTTTCTCACTCCCGTTCTCTTGGCTTGCGTAATAATTTGCTCGGAAGAGGAAGTGAGAGAAATAGATATTATTTGGTGTTCTATACATTCAGGTCGATGACGGGCGATTCCTCTATTAGCTCACGCGAAAAAGGCTGCCGTTCTCACGCTTTTTGTTACCTCTGTGCCATCACATCTCAAGTTTTTTTAGCATTCCGATATCATCGTGCGCGAGCAGTCCAAACCGCTCATGCTTTTCTTTCTCCTGTGAAGTAATTTGAATGAGAACCATGGGAAAGAAGCAGCCAGAATGAAATACCTTAAGCAGATATCAGTGCCACCTCGCCTCGAAGCTCTTTCTCAATATATTACCGCTGCTCCATTTTATCTCTTCCAAATCCCATAGGTCAGTCCTTCCAAGCAGAGCCGAGCAATTCTTGAGCTTTGTGTACAATGTTTGATTCACGGTTGTCATATCGTCGCATACGTGGGAATTAAATCTCTCTTCCCCTATACAGGCGCCCCCATTTATGATCTTTAAAGCCTTTCATTTATATCGACTGCAGCGTCCGTCGCACCTCTTTCGTTTCTTGCAGGATACCACGCACGAATTTTGATCGAAACCGGCAATGACCCCCTTACTACAGAGGAAGCGATAAGGCGCCACGAAAATTCTATGGAAAGACGCATCATGATACGGGTAAAATGACATCTTATACAGACGACGTTCCATGAAGATAGAAAAGTGCAGCTGTTGTCTTTCAATCAGTTGTTTTGCAAAGAGTGACTCCAGCACCTTTGGTTAGTTTCGGTTAACGAATGGTCGTGTGGGCTTACTCACAACGTTTAAGCGTTACAAATCTTTAGTTGGACGTCGCCCTTTCTATTTAGTTGTGCCATTGAAAACGTTAGGTGGCGCAATTACGCAATGGAAGCACTAGCAGAAGGCAAATAGCAGATAATATTCGTCGCAACGCAGCCTGTCAAAGAGCGCTCAAGATATTTGGTACCAACTCATACTTCATCATTTTGACCATGATTGCAAATCCTTCCCACTTTGCCTGACTTCAACCTGCTTTTGCCAGTGTGAAAGTGCGAGTGTAATTTTCGAGATGGATGGTTTAATAAACTAGCTAGAAGGCTCGGTAAAGTATGGTGTCGTTTGAAGAATCGTAATGCAATAACAATTTGTGTATCTCATATAAACCTCGAGGTTCTGGATTATTCTTTGTTTCAGTCGTTTCCGGACGTAAAAGTGATAAGAAACCAAACGCAATTTACCCTAATCAGACTAGTTGATGTAATATCCACGCCACCACCTTGTATTTTGCTCTCTGTGAATCAGACAGTGCTGACTTCACATGTAAGGTACCGAAGTGCCTTGCAGGTGGTGCCAACACTTCTAGTTATAATGCTTTGCTGCTTGAGCAGTTATCTAAATTACACAGTGTAACGTCAACACCTCTTGGATTTTATCGCTTCAGTAGGTACCTAAAGAATGATGGAGGTGACTTGTTGCTCCAAACTCAATACATAACGGTATGCGCTTGTCAATCTTGAGTCTTAGTATTTTGTCGGGATGCGTTTCCTTCATTCCAGTCATTTTTTAAATGATTAATCGTGCCGTGTGGGCTACACCAGTGATAGCGGGGCGCTGTTTTCAACAAGCCAATGGTGGAGGACAAGAAAAAACAATTGTAAAAAAAAAGATCCCTACGACATGTGGCCCCCAAGTTTTGGTATCGCTGCTACATTTAGGGGATACTGGCAATTTATAGTTGTGTTCCTGGAAAGAATTTTTTGTTCTCTTGTAGAAGGTAGAGAACAAAGAGAACTCTTCCGACTTCAACTCGGGTACGGGAACGCTTCGCTACACCGGGACAATAAACAAGTGCGGCTATTTGACAAACCCGTCGCGTGCCTGGTTTTGACGAATGTCACAGGAAATTAGTTTTTCCAGGACGCGTATATATTCGACCGTCGCCGCAGTAGTCTTAGTGATATTCCGTTTCTCCTTCTCAGAGCTGTCGAGAATTTTCAAGTTCTGTAGGTACATTGCGGCGTCGACGAAAGTGAACAAGAAAAATATTGACAGAATGCTTCGCAGGAAATTGGTAATACCACGCTATGTGCGATGCCTAGTAGAAAAATAAGCAGCGAACCCCTGCATTGTAATAATGCCAAGGCTCGGAATAAAAAATCGAGATGTGAGAATATTGAGTCTTGTACTTCGAAACCTATATATAAGCTAAAAACCTGCTTCCCACCGAAGGCGCGGTTTGGCTGCGTAGGCGAGAGCCGTACCTCAAGGTTGTAATGCCGGTATGTTTTTTGTTGTTTTTCGTTTTCTTTTGTAGACTTGTCAATGTCCGAGGCTGTGACAAAACAGCAGCTAAAGGGGAGCCTTTGTCAAAGTGCACGCGTTCATTTATTTTATTTCTTTGATTTGAGGAACACATTAGTGCACAGATGCGTAAACGGGCTTAAAAAAACAACGTCTCGAGCTGTTATTTCCTGCTCCAGGTCCACATATTTTGACAGATCAGAAACTTATGGATGAATGAAAACCCGTGACGCGTTGCCTTCATGCGCTGTAATTGGAGTTACACGTCGCTTCTTCTTCTTCTTTCTGGGGTTTTACGTGCCAAAACCAGTTCTGATTATGAGGCACGCCGTAGTGGAGGGCTCCGGCGCACTGTATACACCCCGGAAACAGAAACTAAGACAAAAAAAAACAATTACGTTCAAAAGGTATTTTACACTCATTAAAGAAATCTCCTGGAGCAGCTATCGTGTAAAGTGGCTTACTCTTGCGCAAGTGCGTTAGGATAAACGGACGACGCAGGCATTGAAAGCTATGGGAAGCTTTAGCGTTGGGTTCGAGCTCCTCCCACGGTGTTTTGGCTGTGCACGGAGGCGACACTACCCGACGCAGCATGCGAGACAAGTGCTTCGGTGTAGCAGGAACAGTGCCCGAGCAGGTACCAGGCATCTCACTACGCTGGCATGACGCCAGCAGAGGCGTTACCGGCGTCGCACGTCAATCGTGTGCGAGAAGAGACCGACGGATAACAGTCAGCGTCGGTACCTGTCCACTAAAATATTTTAGATATGTTAGGCTTGACGTCTGCTATTTCTTCCGATCAAACCAGGGTATGCAGCAGGCATCGCATGCAGGCAACTGTTCAGCGAGAACGCTAACATGTGTGCGCGCGATGCTCATGCCAGCAACGGGATTAAGAAGGCTGCCCTGGCTCCGACAGAGTTGATTGATTGGAGAGTGACAGTGGGCGTGGAACTGGCTTCATCGTTTTTGCAGCCAAATGCAGACCACGTCTCTGGAGTCTTTCTATAACCAGCGGCGTGCGGGCCTCGCGTGTACCGTCGATTGCGGCACAGCGCGAGGACAGCGACGGCGTAGTCAAAAGAAAAAAGAAGAAACAAAGAACGCAAAAGCACTGTGTTTGCGTTCTATTCTGTTTACACCAAGTGGTATTATGTACTACCTAAATCATTTCCTTAGTTTCTACGTGCGCCTTGTGAATTTCTAACAAGTGGCCTTCAAAGAGGTATATCCTTCTTGTTTGACGAGACGCTTTATTTCTCTGTGCAAGCCTCTATGTATATGGCTTCTCTGTCATCGATAAGCAAAGTCTGAAACAGGACCATGGCAGTCTTTGTGTGTCCCAGTCATTCGCGCATTGTTGCTTGTGCCACAAATTCTATTCTTCTATTCTATTACCTCTATATGTGTCCACTGGTTTGTTGCAGGTCACGCTAGAACGTTTCCTTTAGGCTGGTTCTCTCGTAGTTTTTAAGGAGAATAATTTAGTGCCGGGAGCCAAGCTCCTAGATTACTTTTTTTTTCTGAGACCAGTGTAGTTAAATTTCATAGTTTGGACAATTTTGTATAGTTAGCCCAATGAGCCCAAAGTGGCGAAAGCCCTAAAATAAGGGTGAATATTTCAGAATCTTTAATGTTTCTGACTATGGATTGTGTTTGTTGAGATTGTAGACACGTGAAACTTACTAAACAAACGCTTCAACGCATAGAAATAAGAGGCACGTGAGCTATATGGGTTTGAGCTAAGGTCGAAAGTGTTATAAAAATATTTTCCTAATTTCTGTGATCCTTTTTTTTTACTTTGTGATGACTCCAAAGGTAATTCGCTTATGTAAGCTTTCGTTGAGACGGCACTTTTACGTCTTTTGTTTAAAGATGTAGTTATCCACGAGTAAGATTTCAAGCTTGATTGTTGTCGAGTCCTCATCCTTTATTGCATCGAAATTTTGCAAACTTAGACTGAAGCCGCTCAGAGATTTGCCTGAGGTATTAGACTTGAGGAAGTTCTAAGCATTCTGCCTGTATTCACAGTTTAATATTCTGCTGACCAAATATTTGTTACACAAGAACGCCTTGTCAATTAAGAACAGCATTTTCATTCTGTCGTATATGTTGAAACGCGCTTCTGGAAATTACGCCAAGTGAATAGGACACCATGCCTAAGAGATTGCTGCCATAACCTCAGCTCGAATAATATGGCCACAGGGCTATTTTATGACAATGTTTAGCCTTAACGTTCACCAATCAGTAATTAATTTTTGAATTTAAGAAGTTGCTAGGAAAAAGATTTCATACCTCTACAAGCAGGTGGAGAGGGAAGGGGGGGGGTGGAATGGCGATAATAACTTCATTTTAGAATTTTTGTTTCGTTGCCTTCTTCCTGTTTTTTTTTTTTTTGAAGCCTGCTGTTGCTGTTCTATAGTTTATGGCATCAATTGAAGAAACCCAGTTTTGGGAATACATAAATAAAATTACGGGGATGCTTAGACCTTTCTAAGAATGTGAAGGCGAAAGCATAGTTGGACCCATAGCGATGCGGAATGGAGCTCTGAGCCCACGCGGTGACGTATGCAAGGCGCACGAGCGCGCTGCGAGCGTCCTGTCGCCGTTTCCAGAACGTTGTACTGATGCCGCCGCTGACATTGCCCTCCTCCTCCCCAGCGCCACCGTTTCCTTTTCCAGGCAGGTTTTAAACCTCCTTGGCCTTTTCCGTCAACGGCCTCCTGCGCCACCTTTGACAATTCCCTCCTCCTCCCCAGCACCGCTGTTGCCCTTTCCCTATACGCCTTCCGGCTTTGAGCGCGAGGGTCAGTATGGAAACACTGACCATCATGATGAGCGGCGTCGGAGCCAGCTGTGGCAGCACGACGAACGCGCCAACAGTGGCACGAGCGCGAGGCGAGCTCGCTCACTTCTTCTTCACCTCACAGCAACCTTGAAACATATAGATTTAAGGCTTTCGGCTAAAATTTAATTCATTATAATACTAGGTACTTGAGTTTGCACTGCAACAATTATTGTCACAAGAAAAGGGGTGAAAAAAAAAACTACAGCGGCTAAACAAAGACCACGAGGCAATCCACCACGTGAATCAGGAGTTTCTAAGACGTTCCGTTGTAACTGATGCCTGAAACAGGCCCGGTTCCCGTCCCAGTTTACATGCGGGTAGCCCCCTCTGGCAACTAGACTCAGAAAGGGAAGGCGAGCGTGAACAGCGACCCGCCGTGGTGTCGTAGTGGCTTTCGCATTGCGCTGCCAACCGCGAGAGCAAGCAATCGAATCCCGGCCACGGCGGCTGCATTTCGATGGGGGCGAAATGCAGGAACGTTCGTGTACTGTGCGCGGGTGCACGTTAAGGAACCCTAGGCGGTCATATTTATTCCGGAGTCCCCCACTACGACATGCCTCATAATCATATCGGGTGTTTGGTGCGTATAACCTCAGAATTTATTTTAATCGAAGTATGAACAGTGCGTGCGGGACGTGCAGACACGCAAGTTCACGAGGAAAGATTGTTGGCCAGCTTGGCAAGTGATTTTTAGCAGGTGAATGTCAGTACAAAGGACGGCCAAGAAAAAACCGAGATCATTTTTAAGGTATGTCAACGGACTTAAAACCGCAGGCATGTACTGTACATATCTACGTAAAATACTGCTTTTGAGAATTTTTGTTACGGATGGTTTAGGCTGAGTCCTCAACAGATATCGTCAGCAAATACCATTCACGTTATCAGCATCAGGAGTCATCTGACTGATGACTGCTCGCAATAAATTTCTCGAATTCTTGCTGTCCTTTGCTTAGCAAGGGTGATATTAAGGAAAAGTTGTATTTAGCCTACTTTCGCGGGTTTCGAGTTGCTGCTGCTGGCGGCTGTTTGCTGTAGGATCAGCCGGTGTCTCAGTAGAGATTTTGTGAATATATGGGGTGTTTCAACGAGCACTTTCAGAAAGTTTTAGATGTTGCCTGTGGCCGGTAACACAATTGTAGTTCATGAGCTGGTCTACTCGAAGAGGCGGACATTTACTTGCAGAATAAAATTAAAATGCACAAACGACTAATTACTAGAAATTCACTAATTAAGTTTTTAACTAATTATCTTATGGTCCATATTGCAAGTTACAAATTCTAGCCGGGGAGTTTGGAAGGCGGATCCACTTGGAAAGAATTCTCAGGATGACACCGGTTTCGAGATATCAATTTCGGAATTTCCGAACCAATGCATTGGCGTTCTAGTTAACTTTGTGCTTGAGTGAAGAAACGACGTTAAGAAAGTAACTGGAACTTTTTTTAAAACCTTAGTGTAATACAATATCGTTGTAAAGAAAATTTCAGTGACATATGGAAGATTTTTTATTGAAGTATGGTCGTGAATTTCATAGAAGACTGCATTGCGGGCACACTGAACGCATCCGGATAACTGATACGCACACACACACGCACACACACACACACACACACACACACACACACACACACACACACACACACACACACACACACACACACACACACACGCACGCACACACACACACGCACGCACACACACACACACACACGCACACACACGCACGCACACACACGCACACACACACACACACACACACACACACACACACACACGCACGCACGCACGCACACACACGGGCGCGCGCACGCGCGACAGATGAAGGCATTTTCCTGCGATCTCAAATCACTTCTTCCTTGCGTTGCCCGACTGAATCTTGCACGTGTCAGTTGACTATTTCAGGTCCTAGAACCAATTTTGATCAGGTTCCAAGAATAAGCCCTCTCCAAGTTTCATGGTATTGAACTTACTTACCGCAGATGTACTTCGCAGCGTAGCTGCACGCCACAGCTTCCGGGAAGAAGGTAACTTGAATATGCACGCAGGTGGTTATTCAACTCCTCCGCAGAAACCCACAAAGACCCCTGAGCACAAGCGTTCTCGTAAACGGCCAGAACACGGCGAAAGAAGAGAAATAAAATCAGATGGTCTGACAATCGCAAGAACGATGCCGTCACCCACGTCCGGATAGTTATCGAGAAAGCCTACCCACGCTTGTCAAAGTCGTCCTGATGCGACCCACGCCATCGACAAAAGGAGGGAAGTCGGACTCTTCTCGCAGTCTCAAAGCCTTCCCCCTCCCACATCCCCCCGTCTGCTTCTCCCGTAGAATAACTGGATGACTGAGGTTTTCTTTGGTCTCCGCCGTATGGAGCTCTATTCTTCCATACTCCTTATTTTCCCTATTTCTGGCTTTCCATTTGCTCCATCGTCGCATTCTGTCCTTGGCTCGAGAATTCGCCTGGACGTCTGCTGCCGGCCCCGAATGAGGTCGCCCCCGCCCAAAGAAGTGTGTCGATACTTCTACTGAAAGGAAGAAAAAGAAAAGGTGTTCCAGAATAACCAGTTCTGTGCAGCATTGGTGAAGTTGAATGAAAGAATGGATGATGAAGCACGCGACGAAATAGATTTCGGTATGTGTCCAAATGAAAAAATAATATGCATACATATCCATGCATGCGAGGGTGCCTTCTGATATGTTTTAGCGTAAAACGTGCTTGCGTTATTTTATTGCGATGTGAGTATTGCCCCAGTGTGCTATCCGACCACGAGATTTACATGCAGCAGAAATGCTGACAGTAGATTAGCATCCTTTACGCTGCCCATGTTCTGTAATGAAGCCCTTCCTGCTCATGCAATAATTAAGTTACGTATCGTTGACGGTTGCGCGTTAACACCGCGAGGTGCAATCTGTGCTGGGGCTGAAACAAATCGAATTGTAAAGACTAACACGTTTCTTTTAACACCCTGTGGGCCTTAAGCGTAGACCCCAAAATTTCTCCACGAGCCCCAGCTTTTGCATCCGAACCACATTGAAAGATGGCCGCCATGAATGGGAACCAAACACGTGGCCATGCACATATCAGCAGCACACAGTATACGTCATGAGCAACCTCAACGGGATGAAACTGTGACGGCACTATTCCACAATTTTGCTGTTCCCTAAATTTCGGCGCAAGGGCGGCTTGAACAAAATTAGACAGATAGAAAGCATATTTCATTCGAAGCCACATAAGCAGAGGGGCAAGAAAGTGTTCCTGAGATCTAATCATAGCACTAAAGGCTTCGGGTATGACATGCAAAATGGAATATGTATAGATGCGACACCTTGTGTCTAGGAAGTGAAGCTAGGGAAGAGAGGTAGGGGAGCCCGCAGGGGCTGTGCCGCAAACAACGACCGGCACTAGATAAAGCGCTGTGATCGGGACACCACAATTTGTCTTTCTTTCTTGATCTCCATCCTCCGCAAAAACCCCATGCGACCTCACAAACTTTATATATAGGCGTTCTCGTTTCTCTCCTGCGTCATTCAAGGCGCGTGAACTAAAAGCAATTAGTCGTTCGCGACCCCTCCACAGGCTTATATGGAGGCTGTCGTTCGTTGACTCTGGTTTTACCCTGACGTGGCCATCCTTCTGCGATTTTTCTTCTCCTTATTTTGCCTCTTTGGAACTTCGCTGCAGGCTTCTTCGGCTGTCCCGAAAGCTCCCCCACTTCGTCCTTCCACGGCGTTGATCACTTTCGGTCGGCCGCCCACGATCGCCGGTTATTCTCCTATGCCATCAATATACCTTGCTGTGGTTCCACAAATAATGCATTCCATCCCCGAACGTATACCGCTGGGTTCCCCGCACCGTAGCCGATTTTCTCGAGCGAAGTACGCAGGGTTACGTTTACAAACAGGACGGATGAACCATATTTCTTAGAAAAAAAATTGAGTGAAAATTCAGGTTTCGTGTCATCCTCTCTCCAACTTCGTCTTGTGCCTGGTAAAGGAATTTTGTGTTGATATGTGATGAGCTAAATAAGCCAATAAATACATTTATTCTAAACATTCGTTCGGCATATCAAATAAAATTCGCGACATTTTTACGACATCTGCACTTTCAGGGAACAGTTATTTCCAGTGAGCGTACGGATAACGTGTCTGCGTTGCCTTAATGTTAATAATAAAAATTTCAGAAACGATTCTAGATTTTGGCAACATAGTTGAGAGAAAGTGCGGTTTGGTCGGCATTAAGACGTGAATAGACTTGCAGTAGAAAGTACCGCAAGCAACACAATCACATGGGAAGCATAGGAAAGTAGGAAGAACAATGCGCGGAACTAGAAGATTTATTGGCCGACAAGGGTGGCTAAATACCTATATGGGAAATACATGACATAAAGAGGGTATGTTCGAAAACAGGGCTATCACGACTGTGTCTAAACGTACAAGCCAAGAAAACAGCAAAATCGATTCAAAGCGTTTCTTGACGTGCACGTGCGACACCGTTGTGATATACGCGTGTAGAGGCAGGTTGTAATGTAACCGCTTACGTGTATGCTACGCTAAAACTTGAGTAATTTTCACCATATAGCACTTCTCTAAGCTGGCAATCTGACGAAAGCGCCTATGTTTTCTCCAACGCGATGCAGTATTCTATCCACAGTGGACTAACTGGGCCCACATGATGCAAGCAAGCTCAAGATTCTCCATGAGCATACCACCAGAAACTTATCGAGCATTACCATCTGTAGCTATAATGTATGCTCTAATTATGGCGTCGCTTTGCCCACTGTCCGTCAGCATGTCGCAGGACGAGCAGCCTGGCGCTTCTACCCTAACCATCCCGCCTCCACAAGCCGCACCTTCTGTGATCATCAGCGGCCACCAGCGTGATCCCCATCTGTTCGCTGGTCTTCGCGGTGAAGATGCTGAGGACTGGCTTAGTTTGTCCCCCGCAGAGAAAAAAAAAACAGAAAAGAAATTGGGGGAAAGCCCGCACCACCGAAAGGTATAACGGGCATTAAACTAATCAGAAATTAAAAGAGGAGGGGTCATCAAAGCTGGCAACCCAAAACCAATTCCGCGAAAGAAACAATCATAAAGAAAAAAAAATTCGGAGGCAAAGACAGCAAGCTGAACCGGAGTCAGCGAAAAACAATAAGGCTGGTAGTGCCAGTGAAACAACAAAAAAACCTGGTAATCGGCTCCGGAGGGAAATTAGGGAAAATATGTGGTGGTCTTCGGCAGTGATCCGCAGCGATCTGCGTGTTTATTGCAGAAGAGAAAATGAAAAAAAAAAAACAGTAAAGTCTTGAGCAGCTGGCAGGTCTAGATGGTAGGGCCGTCTCGTGGAACCAGAAGGAAATCACCACTCGAACGCAGGAAGACCGTGTCCATCCGGTACCTGCGCATGGCCGAACGCTTACGGAAAACTGGGGAAGGGATAGGGGATGGGAAAGCAGGGAAAGAGATGGACAAGGCAAGCGATATGAGGATGGCGCGTGCAGTTAAAGCCAGATGACACGGGGCGAACCCCACCATGGTTGGCATAAACTGTGCAAGTGGCATTAAACAGAGCATGCGAAAGTATCATGAGGGATATGAAAGCAGATATGAGGATAACAGGGGAGGAAAGAAAAGGGCCAGGCAAAAGAGGAGTAGATGTTAAGAGGAATCAGGGAGAGCAGAGAGACGGGGAACAGCAGGCACGAGTGAGGTAATGGTATGGGTCAGCCGTAGAAGTAAAGCCCGCGATTGCTTACTGTGAAGCAACCGCGGGAAAACATCAGGCGTGATGCTGTCACGGATATGACACTCCGTCCGCAACTGAGCGGCAATGTCCGCGGTGCGCGGGCAAACAGTAAGGTAGTGGAGCACGCCGTGACACTCCTCCCCACACACGCACAGACTCGAGGAACTGAGATTAAACCGATACAAGTAAGGAGGAAAATGCCCATGTTCCGTCATGAACCGCGCGAGATGGCGGTTCGGAGGGAACCAAGGAGGGACGGCGTGCACACTACTCACCCAGCGATAGAGGGACGTGTCGACCCCCTCCCGAGACCAGTAGGCTAGATATTACGAGCGCGTAAGCTCTGTTAATCGGTGTGATGATCCCCACAAGCTCCGCCATGTCTCGTTCTACCTGACCGGTGTGGCGAAGACCTGGTTTTTCAACCATGAGATTGATTTCACTGATTGGACGAACTTCAAGCAGCAGCTTCGGCAAGTTTTTGGCACGCCGGCGGTTCGCTCCGCCCTTGCGAAGAAAGCTCTGGATGCTCGCAAACAACACTCCAGCGAGTCCTACACATCGTACATTGAGCATGTGCTTGCACTCTGTCGCCGTTTCAATGTTGCCATGGCTGAGTCAGACAGAATACGCCACATTCTTAAAGGTATTGGGACTGTGGCCTTCAACGCGCTCACCGTTAAGAACCCGGCTACCGTCGCCGACATCGTCTTGACGTGCCAGTGCCTCGACGAGCTCGAGTCCATAGGCTTGCAGCCGGACTTCAGCGAACACCGTTCCGGCAGACCCCGACTTGCGCATGATGATCCGGGCGATCATACGCGAAGAACTGCAATCACTAGGCTTGTCATCTCCGTTGATGATTCCTGCTCAGCCTTCTGGTGCAGCATTGCGCGACACCATCAGAGAGGAACTTGCGTCAATGACCTGCTCTGCGAATGTGGACCCTCCGGCCCCTCGCACCGTACCAACATACGCGCAGGTTGCTGGCGCGCCTCCAACTAGTGTACGTCCAACGTTGCCTCTACCCACATACACGCAGGTTGGTGTCGCTCCTCCGGCCAATGCCCCCTCATTACCACTTGAGCCGTCATCGCCCCATCTGACCGTACTATCTCACAGCGCACCGAGCGCCCCTTACTACCCGCCTTGGCGACCGTCTCGTCCTACCTGTTATTACTGTGGTTATCGCGGCCATATATCACGTTTTTGCCGCAAGCGCCAACAAGATGAGCGTCGTGGGTACGACCTGTGTGAACGCGATGCGTATTCTGGTGGGGCCTCTTACCACAGCCGTCGTTACGCCTACGCAGTTTCCTCAGCATCGATTCCTATTTTCGCCAATTTATTCACGATTTCGCCTCTATAGCTGCACCTTTACACCACTTACTTCGTTCTGGTGCTCCCTTCGTGTGGTCACCTGACTGTGAATCTGCCTTTGACCAGCTAAATGGCGCCCTCACCTATGAACCTGTCCTGTGTCATTTTGCTGAGACTGCTCCCACACTCTTGGACACGGATGCTAGCGGCCATGGCATCGGTGCTGTGCTCCTCCAGCGAGACAACTCTTCGCGTGAGAGTCGTTGCGTATGCCAGCCGCGTGCTCACACCTGCCGAGAACTATACCATCACCAAGCAGGAGTGCCTCGCTGTCGTTTGGTCCGTCCAGAAATTTCGCCCTTATCTCGACGGTCGCCATTTTACCATCGTGACGGATCACCACGCCATATGCTGGCTTTCCACACTCAAGAACATGTAAGGGCGTCTTGGTCGCTGGATTCTTCGTCTGCAAGAATATGACTTTGAAATCATCTACAAGTCTGGTAAAAAGCACCAAGACGCAGACGCTCTTTCTCGCTGCTCGCTTCCTACAGCCGCACTCACCAATGGTTCCGCCACCACCTCCAGTGACGCACTCACTGACGTCTCTTCTACGGCGGTTTTGTCCTTCGCCACTCTTGATCATCTCACTTCCCACGGCCATGAATCATTTTCGCCTCAAGAACTCGCTGACTCGTACTGTCGCCGTATTATAGACCACCTTCGTGGAGCTTCGCGCCCGCCTAACGCCCGGCGTCGTCGACAGCTGAGACAATTTAAGCTTGAAAACTCCGTGCTGTACCACCGTATCCACCATCCTGATGGACGACGCTGGTTGTCCGTGCTACCTCGTTGCCTTGGTGCACGTGTCCTTCAGGCCTTTCATGACAATTTGACTGCTGGCCACCTTTGCATCCAGAAAACTTACGACCGCATAAGAAGTCGCTTCTACTGGCCTGGCCTGTCTACCAGTGTGGCGAGATACATCGCTTCCTGCGCCATTTGTCAGCGTCGCAAACGTCCAACATCAGCTCCTGCCGGACAACTATACTACCAGTCTCATGTCCTGCGGAAGCATTTGAGGTTGTTGGCATCGATCTCTATGGGCCACTTCCCATGACTCCCGCCGGTAGTCGATGGATAGTGACAACCGTCGACCACCTGACGCGCTATGCCGAAACAGCTTGTGTAAGTTCAACATCGGCTTCCGAAGTCGCTGCCTTCATTCTTCAATCCATCATCCTGCGCCATGGCACCCCACGTGTCCTTCTGAGCGACCGCGGAAAGGCATTCCTTTCTCAACTAGTAGGCGAAGTTCTCAAAGCCTCTGGCACCACTAACAAGACTACATCAAGTTATCATCCTCAGACCAACGGCCTGACTGAGCGGTTTCATCGTACGCTCTCTGACATGATAGCCGCCTATATTCAACCCGATCACAGAAACTGGGACACAATTTTGCCATTCGTCACGTTCGCGTATAACACCGCCGTTCAACGCACAACCGGTTACTCGCCATTCTACCTTGTTTATGGCCGTTCACCCAGTTCCTTTCTCGATGTTTCTTTCTTCTCTGCCCCTGTCAGTCCATCTCGATCTTCCTGCGAAGAATATGTTTCCCGTCTCGTCCATTGTCACCAGCATGCCGGCGTCAACACCGCAGCCAGACAGCGGGACCGCAAGGATCATTATGACGCATATCATCGCGTAGTATTCTACCAGCCTGGTGATGAAGTGCTGCTCTGGACACCAGTTCGCACTCCTGGGTTGTGCGAGAAGTTTCAGTGTCAGTTTATTGGCCCCTACACGGTGCTGGAAATGACTTCTCCAGTTAATTATCGAGTGACCCCTGTTGTTTCCTCAACTGACCACCGTTTCCGCTCTACCGAAGTGGTCCACGTTGCTCGTATGAAGCCCTTCACGCGGCGTTCCCCGTACCTTTAGGCAGCGGCCAGGATGGCCGCTTTTGCGCGAGGGAAATTAGTGTGGGCATTTATTGTGCACTTCTTCATCATCTCTACATCATCATCATCATGCGTATGGGCTTCCACGCCGGGAACGCGTGGCACTCCGCCGTCTACGCACCGGCACGGCAGTCACGCCTGCGTTCAAAGCCCAATACATCGACAAGTCGCTTGACCCCACCTGCGGAACTTGCATCACGGGTGCGCCAGCCACAGCCCACCACTTGCTAAGGACATGTCCTGGCCTGTCATCACTGCGAAGAATCTGCCTTGCTGGGCTGCAGAGCTCAGTCGCCACTCTCAATGACTGGATCCTTCCTAGAGGGACCCCTCAACACCGCAAAGCTATATATGACAGCTTGCTCACCTACCTTATAAGAAGCGAAACCATTAACTTAATCTAGGCACCTCACCGGAAAATCCACTGGGGTTGCCTTTTCATACAAGTACAATTTTCTATTTTTTTTATGACTGAATAAACGTATTTCTCTCTCCTCATCTTCATCGCGCGTGCTTGCGCATCATCATCAGCGTGGGCTGTGCCGAAGGCTGTTCAGGCTGGTTGTGGACGCCGCCCTTCTTCGCCGTGTCGTCTCTCGGGCTGAATAAAGGTCCGCCCTTACTGTGACGTCACAATATATATATATATATATATATATATATATAAATGTATATGTGTAGCGTTTCGAGTGGTTGACTGTGTTGCTCTTATTGGTCGGTATCATGAATGGCCGCGCAATGTCAGGAGAGCAAGATGAACCATTTTTGCTTGCACCTGTTATTTCATGTGCTTTGGAGACACATAATCACCCAAGGCATGCTCTGGTCAGCCCAACTCCTCCCCTCCCCGCCCCCCCCCCCCCCCTCCCACGATGAAAGCGGCGTCTATACGGCGGTCGTTTGATCTCAGTTACGCCATTTTTTTCTCTCTTGTTTTATCGCCTACCCCGCTATCGTCAATGTCCACGCTGCCCCAAGAGTTTCTTTGAATGTGTCGGCTCTAGGAGGAAAAAAAGTATTAGCCAGACTACGTGCGTCACCGATAAGATCAGCGTACCTTGGAAAGAAATTAGAGAAAGAAAATTAGAGGCTTCTCAGAGGGTAATTAACTCAAAGGTTCCAACACTAGGCTAAGTATCGGGATTCTTCTTTGAAGGGGCATTAACTTACGGCAGAGCTTGTTGCGGGAAATGAATCTCTCTGAAGAGTGTCAATAGAGTGTAATTACACGCCTTCGTAAAGACGGAACGAACAGCTCTATGACACAATATTACGTCTCGTAGTAAGTCGGGGTCATATAAAGTTCGAGCATAAGTATTAAGGAACCTTCGAAAATCGCTGTGGCAATCCTTGCTTTGCAATGTTTAGTTTTTACGCTACGTATATCTTGGCATAGCCGAGCTAAGCCACTGCAACTTTCTTTATCACTTTTTATGTGCGATTTTTGCTGCCAGACATAGGACATAACTCTTAAGTCCAGTGCATTAATTGCAGGGAGCAGACAGAAACCTGTACCCGCCTTTAGGTCGACGGCATTTGTATCCCTTATCATGTTTATTTTTGATAGCATATTTTTCACATCAGCGATGTGCTATCTTGCTTACGTACTTTATTACTAAATGTTTTTTACTATGTTCTTGTGTTATGGGGTGTTAGTTTTGTATAATGGAGACCTTCTCATTTACCCCTTTCTTTTCTCCTTCGGAAAAACAGTGCTTCACACGTACCTGTGAAGGACCACAACAAAATTATGTTTAAGCACTGCCTTTTGTTAGACTTAGCGGCTGTGCTTCGGAACAAGAATTTTTTTAGGTATTTCTCTAAACAAAGCTTTTCGCCTTGGCAAACATTTTGCCCGGATACGAGTGGTAACATGAAAGGAATACAACAGTTTTGCACCTTTACAGGCCGGTGCTTGCATGTGCAGCACGCAATCAAAATGGGTCTGGATATTTGTGCCGAAGCAAATAGCAGTGGTTACAACTGCCGCAGAAATGTGTTGTAGGGGTTGTAAACTCCAATGAAAAGTTGAGATTTGTTTAATCCGCGTAGGCACTATCCGTTCAAGGCAAGCCATGGATACCTGAGAGCACACTTTAATTTTCATTTGCCTTTGAGCTTTCGAGAACAGGATTGCATAGAGGCACCGTCAAGTCAAGTCAATTTATTTCACCATTTCTTTTGTACAAGAACAGAAGAATGCTAGGACAAGCACAAAAAGCTGCTAAGCTGCAGATTGACTCGGTGCTTGCCCCATTACTTGGCAGAAACAGAGACAGAAAAATACATTTGAGTGAAAAAAAAGAAACATTTACAGATTTAAAATGGTCACGTAAAAAAGAAGAAAAAAAACACAAAGCACGTCATGTAAAATACTCAAAAATCTGCAGCCACTGCTCTGATACAGTATGCCACTGTATGATATAAAATGAACAGTAGCCTACAGAACAGCAGCCTACACAAAACGCAAAGCACATGACGTAAAATAATTAGAAACCTCATTACAGAAGGAATAACAATGAGTGTCTACAAGGAAACTTCAAAAAAGACAAAGAAAAATTAAAAAACAGCATAAGTATTTCAATTCAGTGTAATAGTCTAATCATACAAAATCAATGATTTTAGCTAGCTCTAGCTTGCACTGGGCATTGAGCAAGGGCTGGCGCCTCCGAAGCTTGATTACGCGCCACTGTTTCTCCCGCCTTTTTCTATCAAATTTCTTCTTTCTTAGTGTGAATAGTTATATGCCATACAATAGGCTTCAGACAAGATGACACAAAGTAGTGCAGAAACTAAGCTTACTTGAAGTATATATCGCGTTACGCGTTCTCACAGAGGGACTAATTCATATAGACCGTTCTCGCGGAGCACTTGGCTCTAGAAGAACGAAATGACGCTCAAATACTAAAAAAAGCGCACAAATACTAAATAATTACTGCTTATGCATTGCTACTAGCGGAGCAGCTGCCGGAAATGCAATTGGTTTTTCGCTAACGCACTGTGCTGAATGTATGATGCAAAATGTGGAACGGTAGAGGAAGACGTGTGCAGTAGTAGGTTGTAAAAATTGTGACTGGCATATTAGTAATGAAATGAATGTGTGTGGTCAAGTTCACGGACCACTGCTCATGTACAGGGTGTTCAAAATTAAGCTTTACGGAACTTTTAGTAAAGGCCTGTGGTAGGTAGCATTATTCTTATCATTGAGCTGGGTCAAGCGGACATTAGTATAGCACGAGAAATCGCAACACATATTGAAATAAATAACAAAAGAATGAATAAATAGATTCCTAGTTAATTACGTTACGATACATTTTGCAGTTTATGAATTGTAGCCGGTGAGTTTGCAAGACCCTTCCTCTTGAAATGAATTTCCCGGACGGCGCCAATTTCTGAGTTATTATTCGCCAAAGTGTGGGACGAAATACATGGGCGTTCCAGTTACTTTTGTGCTTCAATGTATAAAACAGCATTTTGGCAAAAAGTAAGTGGAACAACAGTGAATTTTAACGTCGAGTTTGATGGCGCATATTTTCAAACTGCTGTCATTTTGGAAATTCATTCCGAGTGGATACGCCTGACAAGCTCACTGGCTACAATTCGGAAATTGCAATATGTTTCGCAAAGTAATTTACTAAGAAGTTAATTATTGATTTTTGTAAATATTGAATATGCATTTCGATCTCTCGTTACTAATGTATGCCTCCTCGAATAACCCCATTCAACGAGGATATTAAAAAAAATCGTAAAGCTTAATTTTGAACATCCTGTACATCACCACTACACATCAATTATGATATGTCTGTGTGATTGCTGCCATTTCCAATGAATCGAATTACCGACAGTAAGTAAGATATGCAGGTCTCCTTTCGTAATTTCAGCAATAACATATGCCTTTAAACTCCCATGTTAACCCCCCCCCCCCCCCCCGAACAGATTATGAAGGTGACAAGAACCCCATCACCAAGATACCGGTAGCTGCCACACGCCTACGATGATAACGACCACTAGATGCAGAGCTTCACGGCAACGTCGATGTCTTCTGACAAAGGGGTGAAGACGACTACCAATAAATAATGTGAACGATGACGCGTAGACAGCGGTGACGACGACAAGAAACTAAGGTGTCAGGGCGACAACTTCCAAGATGGTGAGGGGCGTCAAGCGATGTAGACTCACTATTGCATTCCTAGTTGGAAAAAAAGGGAAAAAAAGGAGGCTTTGTTTACGAAAAGCTTCTCGCACAATGCAAATAGATTGTTAAAGATGACCATTACTTTTTTACAAACAGCATGGAAACTCGATTTAAGTTCTTTGAGCATCTGTTCATGTAATAAAACAACAGGAAACCGAAATTGGCTTTCTAATACAGGGGACGCCGCAAAAAATAGAGCAAGGTGTGAAGGTGGCTGAAAGACCCTCGTGGGGCAAATGTACTTCCAGGCTGAAGAGGCGCGGGACGATCGCCTCCACAGAAATATCTGTGCTATCGTTTTCACAGGACTAGGAGAAAAAAAAACCTAAATAAACGCAAAAGCGTGTGCGAGGGCGTTGAAATTGAGTGCGAAGTTGTGCGTACTGGTTTAAATAGAAAGGGGACAGTGGACGCTGGAACTTCGCTTCGAACAGAAACAGAAACTAAACAGCCAATTCGACAAACTCACCGCACTGCTTCTTCGCATAGACGCACATCTTATCTTTATCCCATGTTGTGTAAAAAACAACCAGTGCCACAATAAGAAAACGGGGGGCCGACCCGCGGCGTGTAACGGGTAGTGCAGCAGCCTTTGGCAAAAGATTGCGGTGCCACCATTGGCTGATTTTAGGCTGAGGCCGTGGAGGAAGCAAAAGACAGCAGCTGGCGCCGTTTTGTTTTGCACTTTCTCCTTGGGGTGTTTTGTCGCTCCCTGTTTCTCCGTTCCAACGAAGCCCACCCATTTCTCCTCCGATAGGGTGGGGTGACACGAAGGTGGGTATCGGAGACTGAAGCGGGAAAAAAAAAGACAGAACGCATCCCTTGGGGATGTTTATCTACGTTAATAGGATTAGCATTCAAGTGGTGGTGAACGTGCAATTTTCAATGTGAAATTATTTATTTGTAGAGATTTATTATTGGTAATGTTTGTGGTATGCAATTATGGAGCATAAGTTGTCTCTTTGGGAACATACCAATTGACCCATGTTGTGTGCTCGGCAAAACAGCAGCGAGTGTAGTGCAGGTACCTTATGAGTACTGTTTCTGTGCGTGAAGTGTTTGTGAGAACTCTCGGGATTTGGGCATAAAGAAAGAAGAAACAAAAGAAGGCGAGCCACGGGCAGCTTGCGCGCTTGGCAGCGTTCACAAAAGAAACAAGAGAAAAAGGAAGAAGACAAGCGGGTGCCGAACGGGTTCCACACTCCTCATGTCGTTTTCGTGCAGGCACTGGTTGGTCCCTTAGATGTACGATTATGTGAGATCCCTCCAATTTGCAGTGAGAAAGAATCGCCAAATTATTTTCGACGATATATATCCAAACAACTCAAAATTACTTTCTTACATTATATTAAATGGGCTATTAGAAAATCACTTATTGGAGTTAAAAATAAAAGCCGTCATAGCGACAGATGCCTCGCAATCGGAAGAAAAATCTGGAATTGGAATTTTCTCTTCCGCTTTCGACTGGTCGTTCTCCTTAAGACTTACAGACTATATACCAGTATTTCTAGCTGAGTTTCTTGCGGTTACATTGGCTCTACGAAAAGTGCACTCATCAATCTCGGAAGTTGTAATCGTAACGGATTCTTGGTCATTATGTTCAGCTCTCACTGCAAATAGTGGCTCACAAGTTTCGCGTACATTTCAATGTCTTATTCCTTCTAACTTAAAGCTAATTAGATTGGTATGGGTGCCTGGTCACAAAGGATTAGTTATTAATGAATTAGCTGACAGCTTAGCGAGAGCTGCCCTTAGTGGTCCAATCCTTCGATTCTTCCTGTATCAGCTTACATAACCGCGGCTAGGTTCAGGAGACGGGCAGTCATGCAAGACTCCTGGAACCTGCCATTAACAAATCTAACTGATTATCGACACCTCCTATTTCCTTGGAACAGAAAATTCTGCCATAATAGAAAACTTGAAGTCCTCTTTACCAAATTCAGATGTGGCATTCCTACATTAAACATTTATCTACATCGATCTGGTCTGGCGCCCTCCTCCTTGTGCTAATACTGTGGTGAAGACGAAACAATAGAACACTTCTTCCTGCCATGCCGCCGTTTTTCCTAATCAAGAAAAAATTTAATAGTGCTGGATTAAAATTTAACGATACCCAATATTCTATCTTTTGGTGCCTCTTCTCTCGGACACTGTCATAAGGATGTTGGTGCAGCTGTTGTGAGGTACATAATTGAATCAGGACGATTTCCTTGCTAAATTCTTAAATTTTGTATGAATAATTTCCTTTCGTCATTCAAAAATTTTCAAAAGTGATCTTGATTAGACTCCGATAATTGTTTTCCTTCAATCACCCGATTCTTGGCCAATCCCCCATAGTGGGTACGAGCCACTTTAAAGGCAAGCAAGCAAGCCGAACGGGCAGAGGGGGCTCCTTCCTGACTTGGAAGACGCAGGACCAGTGCGCTGTTCCGCGAGCTCCTGCCGCGGTGCTTGAGGCGGCCTAGAGCACAACGCGCCTGCCTGTCGGTCCATACGCGTAATGGCGCCTGGTCTGACGCCATTTGGAGCAGACCTGGCTGTCGCCTGCTCGTAGTCGCCTGTTGGAGCAGCTTCAGGCTGTGTCCGGGGCGAGGACTTTGCTTTGAGGCCGCCGCTTGTTCGCGGTGGCACGTGAAGTTCTGGCCGTGGAAGCCACCCGCTTTACACCTGTTCGAGCGCTCCGGCCACAGTAATGCAACCGTGAGCCATCGCCTGCCTCATCTTATGATCAGTGCCGTCATCCTACCTTGGCTCGCCTCCCATGAGGATCATCGTGCTTTGGTTTGTCTCCAACGGAAATCATCGCGACTGCTCAGACAACCTACCGCCGATCGACGACATCATAAGGACGGAACCCGTGAGACGTACTTGCTCTTTCCTTGAACGCTGTGCGTGGGACTTAAGTGTAGAAGTGTTTGTTTTAGGAACCTTTGCTCTGTATTGTGTGTTTAGTGCTTGTCTTGTTTCAGTCCTATCATGCTAGAGAAGTGTTCGTTTACATGTGTTCGTGCATCTCTGACGTTCATTACCGCCTGACTGCACACAGACATACGTGCCGAACTATTCCATCACAGCGAGCATATAGCTAATGCCGAAGTTATTATACAACTTGTGTCACTGGCAAGGGCAGCGTAAAGTGGCAAGATCAATCGATCGATCGATCGATTGATATATATATATATATATATATATAGATAGATATATATATAGATAGATAGATAGATAGATAGATAGATAGATAGATAGATAGATAGATAGATGAAATTGCTTGGAGCTTGTGTGAGCTGTAGATGTAGAGCCCAGATTTCAGTGGCGTATACCGACTCTGGGATATTGGCCAAGAACCAGATAGTTCAATATAAAATAAGAAAAAAGTAAAGTACAAGAATGTAAGCGAAATTGGTAAATAGTGAAAAGATATATTGTAGTTAATGGTTTTATTAAAATGAATAAATAAATGAAACCAAGAATACTGCTAATCGAAAGCTATTTTCTAGAAATTTTATCAAACGCAAATTAAGGTCCGATTTTATAGTCAAAATCTCATTGGCCCTGCAATAAAATCTTGAAATGCATCGCTAACCTTCATGCTGCTATGCCCAAAAATCGAGGGCTGCAATGATAGTAAATTTGCAACATTTATATGCAATATAAAAGCCGTAACGGTGTTTGTAAGGTTTTTTTTGCTAATTATAAATCTTTGACAATCAATCAGAAAGTTATATATTGTTTAATGTTCCCCATAAAAGGCATACTTAGATGAGGGTAATAGACCAGCTCTGTGTAGGTACAAATTTAGAAATGTAATTCGACAGCGTTTTCTAGTAATAATGACATCCGGTGTTCACGTTTGAAGGATTACTCTTCCAATAATGTGCAAAGGACTGAGAGAGTTCGTTAGTGACGGGGCGTAGAATTCACGCAGCATCATTTCTGTCAGAAATCTAACCCCTTTGATAGAAGGTGAGGCGGCAAGATTTGAATAACCTAACCATTCAAGTACGCTTTTGCCAATGACAGCTTTTTCGCATAGAAATAGGCTCTTATCTCCTGGTACCTAAACAATCTAATCAAATATAAATAGGGGGCGTGAAAGCTCGCGAAACCTGGTGGTCTCTCGAACCAGTGAGGGAGGCGCACAAGAAGATAGTTACACAAAGATAGCTAGGCGCTGAGAAAATGACCAACCATGAAGAAGAAAAAAATCTTTCAACTCCAAATTATTCTTTGTTTTATAGGGCATTCAGATAATTGTACAGCTAACAACTGAAAACTCGTAATAAAAAAATGATGCTAGTGTTCAGATGTAATATTTATTTGCTACAAATTTAGGTAGCCGCAAACATATGCGGAAGCCCCACGTCTCCCGAAAAACAAGAGGGCGAAGCTAATATGCAGGAGCCCCAGAGTAAAACATAGTCGAAATTCCAATACCAGGCGAGCATGAATGCGGTAGATTAATACCTGCGCGTTTCCTCCCATTCCTTATCGAATCTTGTTCGGCCTTCGAAGCAAACCGACAGCACGAACACCCTTTGCTGCAATATAGTCAATGTGTCCCTTACAAGACAGATAACAATTATATATCACACCAAGATACTTGACAGTCTCTACTTGTTGGATGATATCAAGTGGATAAGAAAGAAATATGTAAGGGGTGCGTTAAGGGAAATGTCAGCACAGACGATTTGGTGACGTGGAGACAGAGATGCAGCGCGTCAAGCCATCTTTCCATAACACACATAAATGTCTCTAATATTTGATAAAAGCTCGTGGATGTTATTTGCCGATTAGAAAAACACAAGGTCATCAGCATAAACATAAGTATCCACATCCTCGTGAAATGGGGTGCACCTCATTAGAATATTTAGTTAGACTGGACAAAGCACTGCCCCTTGTGAAGCGCCTCTTGTCTTCGCTTACAACCTAACCTAACCCAGAAAATGTCACTTTGGAAGCAATAAAACGTCCCTGCTTCTTAACAATTCTGCGATCCATTGGTGAAGGCACTTTGGCAAATGAATGTTTCGAAGCTCATTGATGCGATGTCACATGCTCAACACTATTATACGCTTTGAAATGTCTATAATAAGAGCCGCATACTGCCTTTGGTGCTGTGCCAATTTAATACTGCTTAAAGGTCAATGTGAGCGTGCCATATTGAGCGCAATGATCTGATACCAATTTGTTTCAGACTCAGGATCGATCGTTGATTACTAAAATTTATCACATGAATACTTATAACTGTTTCGATCGATCTGACGCAATTTGAAGTTAACGTGATGGACCTCATATTGCTTTACACATAACCGTCACCGTCAATTTTTAAGCAAGGGCATTACCTTAGAATTTATTTTAATGGAAGATATGCCCTTTTGATAGAATAACGGATAATGCATTATAAATGATGTTGCGATTTTTAGCTACGATATAATTTTATCGGGGTCCGGAGCCGCTGGTGGATAGCTTCGTAAAACATCTGATAATTCATACCTAGAAATTTTTCGTAAATCTTTTCGGTTCGTGAAATCAATGGAGGTAATGCAAGTTGGAAGAAAAGTCAGTTTTCAACCCTCTATCAATTGCATCCAATGAATACTTCATTGCGGGTTCCGCATTTATCGGCCATGGAATTATTTTCTTGGCGCCTAGCAAAGCTGTACAGCGCGTGCTTATAATTTTATTTACAAAACAATTAAAATTCCAAATTTCTTGATCAAGCTTTGCATTCAACACTGCTTCTCTAAAAGGCACCTGAAACTAATTTGTAGTCCCTCCAGTTTTGACGGTCTTGGTTATCTAACAGTTTCTCCCAACTTGCCTCCCTATGAAACACAGAAGCAGCTAATCTATTTATGTCTAAAAGATGTCTTGAATGGCTCATTCAAATTTCTAGTAGCTGTCTTGATGAATGCTTTTGTTAGCCGTGGACGCTTAGAGTTACTTCAGTAATCCCTGCTAACGTTACCCTAAAACTTGGCTAACGGACATCTTGACAAGAACAACTGCAGGCTTTAATCAGACATTCGCTAAAATTTTGAGGCAGCATTTGCAGTAATACGAGGGGTGTGCACGCTTACCATTTATTATTAAATAGGGCGTGGCTATAAAAAATTACATTGTTGGATAGCGATGCACATGCAGTTCTTCCAGATGTGAACCATCCTTTATTTAGGAAGTAGCTGTAGTACGGCAATAATGTAGCATAGCCGGTCTGCAAGCACCTTTTGCTTAGACCAGTCAATTTAATTGAAATAGTAACAACAATTTTTGAAATAAAAAAGCCCCAGTTTCGCCCGAACAGCAAAGCATCGATTACAATAGCAATTTAGTAGACAGCGATACGAAGTAAGGATAGTAGTTTTATCGGCCGTATATGCTTGGAAATATTCGCTTACTAACTAAATTACCAAGCATAGTGTCAGCGCGCACAAGCAGACATGAACGCACCACACTCGATGACTCCGCACACTCGGTGTCAAAACGCTGTCGTCAGGAAGCGCGCCAGCAACAGCGAGCAAAGTGACCTTCGTGCTGTCTATGGCTTTAACGCAAACTGAGCGACGAGAACACTGCGCGCACAAAGTTATGAGCCGCCTGCAGACCGATTTCAAAGTAAGGCGCGCGCGAGCGGGCGCAGTTGGTGGCGGAGTACACCAATAAAGTAAAAATTAATCCGGAGGCTCCCACTACGGCGTGCCTCATAAACGAATCGTGGTTTTGGCATGTAACATTGCACAATTGATTCATTCATTACACAAAGAACAAAGAAATGATACTTACACACATGTACACATTTTGAGCACATGTGTGTCAGTCTCTTATTTTTTTCTTTGGGTAACAGTACAGTGCAGTAAACTGAACGATGTCATACCAACTATCCCAAGTCGAGCCCATATGGTACACAAGAGTTCACTACTCTGCCATCACTGGGTCTTACACCGTCTTGTTCAAGACAGTGAGGATGACATAGACCAGACCCTAAATATTGACCGCTAGGAGTCAGCTCATAAGACAGACTGGAATACGCCCAGTAGGAGTTACGGTTGATAACCAGACGTATACTCTGCGAACTTCGTCATCCTGCAGCACTG